>NC_092502.1:27347537-27671787 GCF_047511675.1 Marmota flaviventris
TATCAGCCCCGCTTCCCTGGGCAGTGCTCTGAAGCTCACCTGAATTCCAGCACCAAATGAACCACAGCAAAGACGCAATTTCCCAGCCTGTGTTTGGTAGAAAACACAGAGAAAGAGCAGGTGGGTGGCTCCGGACTGCAGGGGCAGAGCTGGGATCCTGCCTACTGCTGCAGGAATGGCTCCATTGTCCTGGCAGTGAGCAAGCTGAGCACTTCTGCCCTGTCAAACACTCCATAGCCACAGCCTGTATAGGAACAAAGGGACAGGTGTCCCTCCCAAGGGCTTTGGTATTAAGGTGGGAACTGCCTTATCTACAAGGTGCCTGTTTTGGGTCTAATTTAGAGTTTATCATTCTCTTTCAGGTTTCTTTGAAATCTCAAGGAATCCAGGAAGCTGTAGATGATTCTACGGTAAGAAAAAGTACTCTTTTTCTTTTTAACACTCTGCAGCACAACTGCTTATGTTTATTTATTTGGTAAATGTGCATTGCATAGAAAATGAGAAAAGTTCTATCCTCAACTCCTTACAGTCTGAAATGGGAATAAGACATGAGCAGAAATCACCATAATCCTTTAAAAAAAGTGTTTTCTAGGAAATGTTCTGTAGACTCTTTGTATTCACAGATTTGATATTAATGATTGCAACAATTTAAAAGTCACTCTCATGGCTCAGGGCAGGACAGGATTGGGAGGATGAGTGACAGCCCAGTGGCCCAGGGCTGGTATGTGGGAATGACTTCCATGGTTGGTAAAAGAACTAGGCTGCCTTCCCAATATCTTCACCTCCAGGGGACCTTACTTCCTATGCACTGGCACCTCCACAACAACTGTGCATATATCAAGTGCTGACAAACATTTTAACTTTGGCATACTGATTTTAATATGGAAAATGACATGGCAGTATTGTAAATATCATGCAACTTTCAAATTTTAAGGGTTTGTTTTGGTGATGAAGGACGTGAGAAATTTAAGAAGGGAAATGTTCATGAGGGTAGGAAAGGGATGTTTTCAGAGTTGTTTTGTGGAGGAAATGGCATTGAAATTGGTCTTGAAGAATACGGACCCATGACATGGTAAGGTAAGGCAGAGTGAGGAAGGACATAGACATTTGAAGAAATTTAAACAATGAAATACAAATATTCGTGTATTATATTGGCTAAATGTTTTTAAAGGGCAAAATCACTGGCTGGCTAGTATAATGAACAACAGGAACTCTTATTCATCGTTAGTAAGAATGCAAAATGATTCAGTCACTTTGCAAGATAATTTGTCGTTTCTCTTCCAAAGCCGAATACAGTCACAATCCTGAAATTTTTCCAACTACGAAATTTCCATCTATGAGCACATATTTCCAAATACTTATTTGTAAATTCTAAAGCAGTTTTATTCATTATAGCTAATAAATGAAATCAATAAGATGTCCTTCCAAAAGTGAATGAAAAAATATACTGGCATACCCTTACCCATACAATGGAATATTATTCCATCATAAGAAGAGGTGAGCTGTTAAGCCATGCATATGCCAGGAGGAACTTTAAAGACTAGTTCACCTCTTTGTATTATACTGGTAAAAAGGTGAGTGGTTTCCAGCAATTCAAGGGGTAAGAGGGTCTAGAGGTGAAATACAGAGGACTTTTCAGGACAGTAAAACATTTGATAATAACATTCCACATCCATCAAAACCCACAGAGCTTTACCACATAAAATCGTGAATCTTAATGTATGCAAATTTTAAAAAGTCATTTATCAGGTGAAGAGATCACGGGAAAGAAAGGCATATTGCATGACAAGATTCTCTTGTCACCTGTATTACCAGTGCATGGCATAACATTACTGAAAGGAGTGGCAGAAAAGGGCACCACCTAAGGAACTTAGAGACACATGGGATCTGTAGGTCTCTAACCCCCCAAAACAAAAGAACCGCACATAGTTGCTATGCTTTACTTGCTAAAGCATGGCTCATAGTACAGATTTATGCTGATTTCCTTATGAATGCAAGTCAGAACTGAGCCATGAAATGCATGGTTGGCGGATGGTGGGATCTAGTTTTCCATTGTTAGATTGAGAATTTATAGATAAGATGGGAAGAGACTAGAGTGATCTATTACTGACATCAGTTTGAACTAGCATTTAGCTTAATTCACACAAAATGTTTACATGTAGAAATACTTGTAGATCTATGTATATTCACAGGTTACTTTCTTCTCTCTCTCTCTCTCTCTCTCTCTCTCTCTCTCTCTCTCTCTCTCTCTTTCTCTCTCTCTCTCTCTCCACTCCCTTGTTCTGTCCCCTGAAAGGAACTGTAAGTAATGATACCCCAGGAGCAATGAGTACCTCTGCTACCTAGATCTTGGTCTCTAATACCATTCCTCAAAACTGTCAAGCAAGGAAAGTCCAGGAGATCGTCACAGTTGAGAGCAGTCTAAGGAGACAGACTCCTCACAGTAATGTGGTGTCCAGGACGGCATTCTGGTTAGAAAAAGGATACTAGGTAAATATCAAAGCAATGTGAATAAAGCATGGAGTTTAATAATGATAATGCTGCAATATTGATTCATTAGTTGTAAAAATATACCATACTGATGTCAGAGGTTTACAGGGAAATTGTATGGGGCATATATTAAAACTCCTTTTACTACTTTCTCAATTTTTCTTTAAGTCTAAAATTGTTCTGAAATTTTTATTTTAAAAAGCTTTTAAGAAGGGACATAAATGTATGAGTAACAGTGAATAGTTGTGCTGGCCTGAGAAAGGACTGTGTGGATTGGTGGGAATTTGGGTAAGGGGTCATACCATGGAAGGCATTAGGTATAGACAGTTGAGGTTGGCTGTGGCCAAATCTACTCATAATCACTTCTCCTTTGCCCATCTTCACAATAGAGGCTGTAACAATGGAAAACTCCTTTTGCCTAGATCGGGGGCCTTTTGGGTTTCCAGTTCAACCAGGGTATTGACAATCTGCTATGTGCCAGTTACAGAAAAGGCTCATAGAAAAAGTCATCTAGGAAAGCTCTTTTTTTTTCTGAAAAATCAGTTAAATGTCACTCTTCCTACCATTTCTGCTTTCCATGCCTTAAATGTTGCATGCTGTGTGCTTGCACTTCCACTGTCTTATGAGAATGAGGCTGTAGGTCAACATACTAAGGACAGAGAGAGGAAAGATAGTGAGAGGTTCTGTCTTAGATGCATCTTCTGACCACTCCTGGATCAAGATCCTTCCCTCTGGGCATCTTGTTTATGATCTAATTGAGTCCCTTTATTGATTAAATCACTACCATTATGTATTTTGTTAAATCTTACAGTATCCCTAGTAGAACACTTTGGAGACCAGAAGAAAGAGTAAGGGCTTCATCGACTAGGCAGCCTGGAGCTGATCTGGGCACTGTACTCATTTGTCCTGTTTATCTGTGCCATGGGTTTTCCAGTTTGATGGCTATGTGGACAGTCTACTATGTACCAGTCACAGTTCTGGGCTTCACCCATGTCCTTGGGAGCATTGCCAAGTCCCTGCTCCCATCTAGCTTACATAATTGAGGGAAAAGGACATATCTATTGATTGGGTGCTTTTAAATGCTAAGAAGAAACCAAATGCAGAATGTTTTCTCTGATACAAGAAGGCTGACTCATAAATGGGCAGGGGGTGGAGCAGGGGAGGATTAGACAAACTCTAGATAGGGCAAAGGGGTGGGAGGGGAAGGGAGGGGCCATGGTGGTAGGAAAGATGGTGGGATGAGACAGACAGACACCATTACCATAAGTACATGTATGAAGACATGAATGGTGTGACTGTGTACAACCAGAGATATGAAAAACTTTGCTCTATATGTATACTATGAGTTGTAATGCAATTTGCTGTCATAGATAACAAATTAGAATAAATTTAAAATTTTTTCATTAAATGCTAAGAAGACAACTTAAGGCAGGGTGAGAAGACGGTGATGAGAGTGTTGTAAGCTGGTCAGGAAGCCCTCGTGGCTAAGTCCACATTTGACAACAAACCTAAAAGAAATGAGGGAGACCACTGTGTATATGCCTAGGAGAAACATTCCAGGCAGAGGAGAACTCATACCAGAGCCACAAAGTGCTTGAGTTGTTATTGTGTTTGAGGGTCAGAAAAGGGTTGCAAGACTGACTACAGCAGAATGAGAGGTGTCAGAAAATCATGTCACGCAAACAATGTTTCAGAGGTGCAATCCTATAATCCCAGCAGCTCAGGGAGCTGAGGTGGGAGGATCGTGAGTTCAAAGCCAGCCTCAGCAACTTAGTGAGGCCCTATATCTAAATAAAACATAAAAAAGTGTTGGGGATGTGGCTCAGTGGTTAAATGCCCCTGGGTTCATTCCCTGGTACCAAAAAGGACAGGTCATAGAGGGCCTTACAGACCTTGGGGAGGAATTGGGGTTTCACTCTGAAGGAGATAGAAAACCACTGGGAAAGTTCTGGAAATAATGTGTATGATCTAACATTTTAACAAGTGGACAAAGGAACCAATTCGAACTATTGGCAGTGCAACAGCCCAGGCACGATGCAATGGTGATCTCAATGAGACAGGTATAGTAAAGGTAGTAAGAAGTGGTTATATTCTAGAAAAATTGCTTGTATGTATAATTCATCTTATAGATTAAGTTGTAAGATTAGAGCAGGAACATATCTTAAACTTCCTTCATATCTTCCCTAGTCCTGGCACATCATACATTACATCCGAGTTGCATAAAGGAAGTGTCTTAAAGAGAAAGCATTTTCTTAGGGGAAAAGTCCAGGAGGATTAGGAAGTGGGCTTGGCTTGAAGGATGGTCAGGATACCAGGTGGAGACATTACTAGGCCTCTGCTTTCTGGAGGCAATCTGGCCAAGAATTCAGAAAGCTCCTGCACTCTGCATCCAGATCAGCCAGCAGCAACTGCGTGTTCCACAAAGTGGTGCCTATAGGAACAGGTAGCATCTCTATGGCTAAGTGGAAGCCGCTTGGAAAAATCTTGTTTGAAAAATGTCAGCAGATACAACCCCCCTAGCACATAGTGACTCAATTGCTTAAAAATTCTACTGGGAAAACGTATGATCAATTTCTCGTAAATGTGATTCATAAGGGTTAGTCTGCAAGGCTTCTGTCTCAGGCATAACTCCAGTTTGGTTTGATGAGAGTTTTTCTGAAGGCCCTTAGAACATGATCTCTTATTATGTGGATAATCAGCAGAACCTGCACATCCCTTAATGCAAGCAACTGAGACCAAGAGCCGTAACAGCTGAGCTGAAATCATAGCTTTACTGTGGAGCCCATTAACTGGGTAGAAAACTGCATCCTGAAGTCATAAATAGTTATTAGCCAGTTAATGACAGCTATAGTCAAATCATTACATTTACATAAGATGAATAGGGATGAGGACTTTGGTGGCTTTTTAGCTGTCCGGCAATTGGCTACAGTGTTTCCATATTCTGGGCAGAATTTCCAGAAGTAAAATAGACAAATCCTTGCACCACCTTGAAGAAACACAGCAAATGAATGCTGGAAACCATTCTGTCAGGCTTCCTATTCTATTCCACCTTCCACCCATATCTGTCATCTTTAAATGCCTAAGTGCTTACACCTCATCAGAGGTGAGTTCAGAGTAGAACCAAGCGTCCCTGCCACTCATTTAGGGAACTCCGAATGCATCAGTTAGCACTTCCACATTCTGTTTTCCCACCTGGAAGCTCTCCCGTGACCCTTGGAGGCTGTGCCATCAAGTCTTTATTCTGAATGACAACAATGAATTAAAGTTGAGCTTTTTTTATGTTCTCGGTTGTACCATATTTCATAAACTAATATTTCATGTATTGTCCTAGTTCCGTGAATGCTCCCTGTAGTTGAGAAATTTAAAATACTTGTTTAATCTAGCAATAACGCTTCTCTTCCAGTGGTAGACACAAATTAATCCACAATATATTGCTTTTGGTTGATTTAACACCCAAGGATATGTACTTTGAGCTTGTTTTCTAGGTTGTTTAACTAAGGGCTTCTGATTTAATTGGAGCTATTTGGACCAGGACATAATATTTGCTCAGGCAGGCTCTCTAAGAAGTGTAGAAAACAAAATGTGATCCACAAATATTATTTAAAGGTACAAGTGTTGAAAAATCTTACAGAAATTATTTCTGAAAATGCTTGTTTTGAATAGAGATGGTTAAACACTATTCTTTTATTAATAATGAACTTGCAAATTTTCTTTGCTCACTTTGTGATTAGCCCCAATTTGAATTTATGTGCCCAGGCTGTGTGTTTAGGTTCTGTGAGAGAATTGTGACCACGGGATACACTTTCATGTGTGCATCACAATTAACAGGCACTCGGATTTAGTTAATATTCACCACGTACATGGTCCCCAGTGAGTTATAAATGCCACTGGAGACTTTAGAAAAAGGATGTAAATATGATGATTGCCCCTGGTGAAGTTTAGTTGAGACTACAAGACTAAATAAATAATCAAAAAATAATGGGAGTGTAAGAACCCATCCTTGTCTTTTGAGTTCTGCCCATAAATGCTGCAGAAAAGCAAGGGTTGAGGAGTTAAAGATAGCTTTTGGGGGGTGAGGGGGCATTAGAGAAAATTGAAGGATGCATGAGAAAACAAAAGCAAGGAAACACCATCCTCAGATTTATACTTTGACTTCTTTTTTTGATATATATATATATATATATATATATATATATATATATATATATATATAATTTGTAGATGGACACAATACCTTTATTTATTTATTTATATGTGATGCCAAGGATCCAAACCAGTACCTCACACATGTTAGGCAAATACACTACCACTGAGCCACAACCTCAGCCCCTACTTAGACTTCTTTAAAGAACTGTTTCATTATAAAAGAGTTATGAGCAATGACAATCATTCCAATGTACTGCCTGTGGCACTTTCTAGAATGAAAAGAAACAGGATTTGAATAATGGTACCACTTCCCATCGCCCTCTCATTCAAGCCACCACAACGGTTAGGAGCCTCTTCCTCCAACATTCCTTCAATTCCAACCTCACTCCAAACACCAGAAGAGACAGCCAGCCCCAGGATCGCTGAAGGTCTACCTTTCTTATTCTCTTCCCAAACTGCTTCTCTTTCCACTTTGTCTTCATCCATAGCATAAAGAAGTGGTCAGCACTGGAGAAGCAAATGGGCCTTTCAAGGAACAGGATTCAACTGCCCACCACCCAACTCAAAAGGACACAGGAAACACAATAACCCATGCTCTCCCTTTCTGAAGCTAGCCACTGTCACTGAGAGTTTGTGAGGTTGTCACCTAGGTGGATACTGGGAAACGGGGATAGAAGAAAGGATGAGAAGGTAAGACTAGAACTCTCTCAGCAGTGTGGAAAGATTCTTATGGCTGACATTTGCTGACCATTTTACTGAGGGAACTGTAAACATATTTCCATGATACAGATGACCTTCTCATCTCCCCAGCCTCCAGAGGAGGCTTCCCTTTAGGAGCTACTAAATGTGGGACATGAGATCCTCCTGAAGTTATGGGACATTGAGGGACAGAAGTGACAATTTACATGTGTGACTTAAACCCGTTTCTTTGCAGTTAAGGAGACTCCCTTGCATAGTGACACCTGGGGAGTGTGGTTGTCAGTGTGCTGCCACCCAGAGGCAGGTGACCTCAGATATGGCCATCATCTTGGTGCTTCCCAAGCATATGTCAGTACCCATCACACAGGGTATCTGTGGTGGGAACTCAGGAAAAGCAGGGGGCAAGGTGCCCGGCACACGATACTTCATTAAATGTTAGCTGTGGCTCTTATCGATGGTTGTGGTTTCTTCGCTCACTTCGTGATTAGCCCAATTTTGAACTTATTTGCCCAGACGGTATGTTTAGGTCCTTTTATAGAATTGTGTGAAAAAATTCTGGCATTGTGGGAAAAAATTCCAACAATGTGAGATTTGGGATCACACAGCTCTGATTTGAGTCTCGGCATTGCCAGTTACTGCATGGAATTGGGTAAACAACGATCTATGAAATTCATTTTAAAAAAATGGAAAATGGATATCAGAAGAATGCCTCTTGCAGTCTCTTCTCATAGACTTGTTTGAACCTCAAACAAAATAATGGACTCAAATGTGCTCCATAAACTGTGAAGTCTCTGAAATTGCACTTGCTCTTTCCTCAACCACACATCTGGCCCACACAGGATGGTGGTGAAAGTGGCCACGCTCTTCTGAATCTTGGCTGCTTTTCCAAAAGCATTTTCTATGCCTCCTTTCTGGAAAGCTGCCACGGCCTGGGGCCCCAGGATGTTCTCCATGAAATGATTGATTAAAAATGCCCAGTGATTAGCTTGGCAGACTGCATGCAGTATTGTATTTGGAAGGCATGGAAATCTAGTCAGATTTTCTGACTCGGGAGACTGAGCATCTTCCAAATATGATTTTCCTGAGTATCTCTGTAGAGCAGATGATGGGGGTGGGCATGGGTCAGCCTGGTGTCTAGAACTGGTGGGCGTGGTCAAGTGTTGTGGGGAGGGAGCAACCCCTGGGCAGCCCAGAGGAAGAGCAATCATAAGCCCACCTTGTTCTGAAGACACAGGAATTCAATTTCTCAAAAGTGCAGTACACATTTCATCAAATAATTCATTCCAAAATGTGGCACTTCATGACACCTTAGTGAGTGGAGAGCCTGCTACCTGCTCTAAGAAGGAAGGCAGTCAACAGATATAACTTGCTTTTTCAGTTGACTGATCTTGAACATCTACTGCTCTGGGGATAGCATGTTTCTGTCTGTATTAGTTTACTACTGAAAGTTTCTGTGTTTGGCATAAACCCCACAGATACTTTCAAATCAGTGGCTAATGTCAGGTTCAAACTTATAGCATGGGAGAGAATGACTTCCAAGCCCAAAGCACTCTGTTTCTAAATTTTCTGGGTGCAAAGGACAGGAGTTCCCCTTCAAAGATAGTGTCTTCTTGTAGGTTGGAATGATGACTCTCATGGTGTGACTAAGTCACTGATGGTGGTGAAAGTGACTACGCTCTTCTGAATCTTGGCACACTACTCTTTGTTAAATCTTGTCACTTAGAAGCTTAGGGTCTACTAAAGTGTTCAGGGATGATCACAGAGTGAATAAAAGGGATCTAATGGCCAAATAGGGTGGGGAAACTCTGACTCTAACTGCACCTACTGCTGATTATAATCAGAGGAGCTCCATCAATCAATAAAAGGATTTCACTCCAGGGCATTGGATGGGGTGAACATTTTGTGGATGTTAAAGATCTTTGGTAGTTCTTCTCCCCTAGTAGCATCTAGACTTGTATTTAGTCTGGGAGGAGCCCAATCAGAGGAGCATCTTGGCAGAGTAATGGGAGAACTGCAGAGGGAGTCAGGATAACAGGCTGCCATTGCTGTCCCTGCCTCTGGCTCTCCTGTGTCGAGGAGAGTATCTCTTCCCCCTGGGAGCCTCATTTTCCCCTTGATCTCTGGGTGTCATCATGTTATGGCTACTCCCAAGTGTGGGGCTATGTATGACAAGATGAGTGTTGGATTGTGTGTAATTCCTAGTACCTGTGGAAAACTATATAGTCCCGGAAAGTTATAAACCTCTGGTATTCTCTCCCACTCCAGATGTGAGATGCTGGATACTATCAACGGTTTTTAAAATTAGTTTGTATTTTTAGCAGCAGACTTCTAAATGGCATGTTCTTTAGAAGTGCCTCTGTCTAGCACAAGAAGATGAAGCCACAGTTTGGAAAGAGAGTTAGAGGAATCAGAGTCCTGGCTACTCTCTGTTCCCTTCTGATTCCCACAGTGATCCACTAGACATCTGTGTGGGAAAACTGAGTGCTATGGTTGGGTGTAAACTGAATGCTCCCCCAACAGACCTTATACATAGGCTTTATCTCTAGGGGTATGGTATTGGTAGGTTCTGTGGATCTTGGAGAGGTCGGGGTCTAGTGGGATCTCCTTAGGTCATTATGGATATGTCCTCTAAGGGATTCTAAGTCCCTGCCAATCTCATCCTCTCTCTGCTCTAGCTCAAAATGTGACCATTCTCTCTGACATATGCTCCCACCATTCCCAGCCTCTAGCCTTATCAGAATCAAGGTGATACATGCCTTTGATTCTTCAAATGTGAGTTAAATAAACCTTTGGTCTTTATAATTTAGATGTATCAAGTATTTCACTATAGTAACTTAAAGCTGACCAATACACTGGGGCTACCTAGGACATTGGGAAATGACTAGAGTAGATGGTTTACAGGGACACTTCTAGATATTAAGCTCTAAAAATCCAGTATACTAGGAACTGCCATGCATGATTACTTGAGAATACCTCCATCTGTATTAACCAGTGTTTCATGTAGGGTATGACAGCCAGGGAGATGTGCCACTTGGGTTACTCTTAGAGAACTTGTGGTTAAAATCCAAAAAATGAAGTTAGCTAATACCTTCCAGTCATTGCTGCCTTTATAATCTGCCTCACCTTTCCAGGTGAGACAACCCACATTCCTCCCCAGCATCGGCAGGCAGTGATTGAGCATGATGTCACAATCTGGCATTTCTTCTTGTGTGGGTCACCTCTTCACTCTGCCTCCATTGGGTTAGTCTGAACGTCTTGTCAAATCTTCCCAATCCTCTTCTCTTAACCTTTTATTCTTCTCAGGTACTAACCCTATCACTTCTTAAACCTCTTGCGTTACTGATGCTTTATATTTACGAAGATGTCAGAACATGAGTACAACTGTTCCAAAAGAATGTCCATACTGCTTTATTAGGAAAGGAAGGAAACTCCCTGTCTATTGGAAATAATTGAAGGGATGAGGAAGAAAGGAAGAGGGTGAGAAATAAGAAAGGCGTTAATTAATCTTAGTGTCTGGTATGATATAAAATGTAGGTAAAAATTTCTCTTTTTGTCTGTATCTTTTTAGTCCTAGCCAGCAGATTCCAGAAAAAGATGGGCCGGCCAGTTTCCTAGCTCCTTAGGTATTTGGTGGGAGCTGTTATCTTTTTGCCATCTCAGTTAAGCCCTCAGTATCACAGGTCTCTTATACAGAGTCCTCTGAGCCTAAAGGTTAAATTTTGACCAAGGATCTTTCTTCCTTCAGATACCCTCTACCCTTAGTACCTTCATCTTTAATTCCTTTGCTGTAGAATCAATGGTGAACTTATTTATGTTCCTCCCTCCTTTTCTTTAACATATGCATCCATCAACAATTGTCCCTATTAGCTATGATGAGTAAAACACCATATTAGCTACCATGGTGATAAAGATTTCATTTAGACATTAACCTGTCCTCCAGGAATTTAAAACACAACAGATGCCCACATTCTGCCCTGCATTATAGTAACAAATACCTGTGAGAGAAGTTCAGATGGTGTGCAGTTACCCAGAGGAGAAGATTTAAAAAGATAATTCTCACTGGCAATATCAGGGAAGACTTCTGGGAGGAAGTTGCATCTGCAGTGGGCTAAGGTATTAGTGGAAAAATGATAAGTAACCCTATATGATAAGAATTGTAATATGAATCAGTCATCTTTTACTCCTGTTTGCAAAGTGTCAACCAAGGGTAAGGCACAGATAATACCTGTGAAGAAAGGTTCATTGGTTTTATTAATCTCCAAAGCCAAAGCAAACAGACACTAGGAAAAGTGTCCCTATACTCGGCACATATTTCTACTTGAACAGAGATTTAATCACAGACCACTGGTGCAGCCTTCAGAACACATGAGTTATTTCTGCAGATCTGTCATATACTTGTTTTCTTTCCATGTGGTGGTTTCTGGGGGAGAGAACAAGGGAAAAATTTGAAGAAATAAATAAGTATGAGTAATAATGAATTCAGAGAGTGAGGCATCTTGGAAGAGATATAAAGGTAAAGAAGCCATTTTCAAAGTTATACTCTCACCATGATATCAGAAGCTTAGTGGATAAATGCATAGATATATTGTCTTGGGTTTTTCCATCTAACCCAAGCACAATAAGTGTACTCTCCATTTGCACTGTATGTTCTGAGAGTTGGGGTTGGGACAGAATGTGAGAGATGAAGGAATTAGTGACTCCTAGCTCCTCTCTCATTCCCAAAGACAGAATGAGACAGGTATGTGACTAAGGTGGGCCTCATGTTATTTCCTCTAGAGATGATCTTCATGAATTTAAATGCTCTTCCAGAGGTCACATTAAGAGATAAGAGAATGTCTTGGCAGCTTCTTGGTTCTGTGTAATCATGAGATTAGGCTTGTATTTCAAATTCCAAAATAGCTTTTCAGGGCTGAACTTAGGCAACTCTAATGATTAGTCTGAGACATATCCCTACATTGGAAAGAAGCCACCTTGACAGAAGGGTGCATTTCTCCAAGGTAGAGCCAAGGCCAAATAATGATGATGCTTGCTTTACAGTTCAGAGGACCAACATATTTTTTTGTCCAGTGACAAGAGTTTGATACTCAATTGGTCATAATTGCCTAGAAGCATAGGGCTTCCCTCCACCTATGAGAAGAAGGGATAATGGTAAAGAAAGCCAAGATACCAGGGCATATGTTTTGACATTTTAGGGATTTTTAAAGCTTTTATATATTTGGGAATCTACAAATAAAGACATGTATTTGAGGTAGACCTTTATGTTCAGATTTCAAGCTGACAAGTATGCCTGCAAAATAGCTATTACCCTGAAAGATACTCTGTCATTTAGTCTACTCTTATGCTTTGAGGCAAAATGATTGTTATACAAACTGGTTTAAATTTAACCCTCTCTTTTAACCCACTCTCCATCACACTTCCCACCACCCCTTCATCAGGAAATAGCTCCAGACCCTTTCAACAACTCATTCTATAATTTAAAAACTTTTTAAAAAATTTTATCTTAATGTGCATGAAGCAAAATCTCATTTTGGTTTTGATTTACATTTACCTAATGCCTTATGAGAGGAACATCTTTTAATTGCTTTCAGGCCACTAGTATATCTTTCTTTAGAGAAATATCTTTCTTCTTTTCTACTTGAGCCACTGATAGCTGTAAATTTCCTTGTAAGCACTACCTCAGCTGTACCACATAAATTTTGGTATATTGTTTGCATTCATCTTGAAGTGTTTTCTAATTCTCCTTGTGTTTTCTTCCTTAACTCTTGGCTATGGAGGATTATGTTAGGGATTTTTCAAATTTCTTTCTGTTGCTCATTCCATGGAACTTGGAGAATATATGTTTGTGATTTCAACTGCTCAAATTTATTTAAACATGTTTTGTGACCTAACATACAGTCTATCCTGGAGAATGTTTCAAGAGCATTGTAAAAGAATATTGATTCTATATCTTTGATGGTTACAATAGTCTATAGATATTGCTAGGTGTCATTGGTTTACATTATTGTGCAAGTCTTCTGTTTCCTTGTAGATCATCTGTCTACTATGATCCATTACTTAAATAGGAATACTGATGTCTCTAAATGCAGTTGTTAGAGTTGAGTTCTATATTACTCCTTTTGATTCTAAACCTTTGTGCTTCATGCATTATGGGACTCTTGAAAATAGGTGCCTCTGTGTTCCTAATTGTGGTTTGTTGTTGAATAAGTGATTTTCAACATTTCAAAATATTGCTCCTTCTCTTTAATCTCTCATAACACTTTTTGTCTTAAATTCTTTTGCCTGGTATTTGCATAGCCACCACAGTTCTCTTTTGGTTACTGTTTGCACGATGTTTCTTTAGACAAACTTTTACTTTAAACCTATTTGTATGTTCAGTCTAATCTCTGCCTCTTAAAAATTTAACACATTTATATTCACTGTGATTACTAAGTGGTAGGATTTACCCCTGCTATTTTGATACTTAGATTGTCTTTTTTTCTACTCAAGCCTTTTTTGGGGGTTCAATTCATATTTTCTTGTATATTGTTTTATTTATTTATTTTTCTATATTTTATATTATTTTTCTTGTGCTTACTCTGAGAATTGCAGCCATCACTGAACTTTAAATAATATAGTTATATGAAATTTAGTTTTAATAGCATACAAAATTTTGTTTCAATAGCATACAAAATTTTGCTGCTATATAAGTCCATTTCATTTCTCCTCCTTTGTGCTCTTATTGTCATAGAAATGACTTATTTACATGTTGCATGGCTTCAACACAAATTTATATACACTGCTTTATGCAGTGTTCTTTTGAATCAGATAATAAGAGTTGAAAAATAAATTTATCTTGAATACTTACCTATGCAGTTAACTTACCAGCTGTCTTTCTTTACCTATGTGGTTTAGAGTTACTCTAGTGTTCTTTTACTTCAGCTTAAAGAACTTTTTTTTTCCCATTTATTATTATCAGTAATTCATTCTCTGTTTTTGCCCACCTTGGAATGTCTACATTTTTTTTTCGTATTTTTGAAGGTTTAATTTAATTGAGTATAGAATTCTTGCTTGACAGTCTTTTTCTTCTAGCACTTTGACTATTATCCTTCTGTCTTCTTATTCCCATGTTTTCTGATGGCAAATTAGCTGTTATAAAGCAATCCTTGTAGGTGGTCAATTTCTTCTCTTGATGTTTTTGAAATTTCCTTTGTCTTTGGTGCTCAACAGTTCAATTATGTGTCTGAGAACATATCTTCAAATTTATTCTATTTGGAGTTCACTACATGCCTCAGATGCATTTTTAGCCATTCTTGATTTACATACTGTCTCTATCCTCCACACTGTCTCTCCTCTGTACTTTCGGTATTTTAGTACGTTTGATGTATCTTAGGTCTCTGATAGTCTCTCTTTCTTTTTCCCCCTTAATTCTTTTCTATCTTTCTCAGTCAAGATAATCTTTTTATTGATGGTGCTGGTTTATTGTGAGACAGGGTCTTGCTGTGTTGTTCAGGCTGACCTTGAGTTCCTGAGCTCAAGCAATCCTCCTGCCTCAGTTTCTGGAGTATCTGGGACTGCAGGTACATGCCACAATGCCCAGCAAAGAGAATAATCTTAATCTGTCCATCTTCACGTTCACTAATTCCATCCTTGCCTGCTCAAATCTGCTATGGAGGCCCTCCAGTGCTTTTTTCCTTCTACTGTACTCCAATTCTAAAATTCTATCTGTGTATGCATGGATATATGTGTAATTTTTAAAATCTTTTTTTAGTTGTAGATGAACACAATACCATTTATCTATCTATCTATCTATCTATCTATCTATCTATCTACCTATCTATTTATTTTTACATGGTGCTAAGGATTGAATGCAGTGCCTCACACATGCTAGGTAAGAGCTCTACCACTGAGCCACAACCTCAGTTCCTGTATGGGTAACTTTTTACTGACATTCCTACCCAATATGGGTAGGATATTGTTCTCATTCCCTTTATTTTCTTTATTCATGCTTTACTTTTTAATCATAAATATCAGCTTCAGTTTTTATCTAGGGCAAGGACCGATTTTGTTGGATATGTTTATTTCCTGTGTATGGGTATGTGTATGGGACATAACCACACTTTGACAATGGCTGCACTTGAAAGTTTTGAGCAGTTTTGGTGGTGCTGGTATATTGTGAGACAGGGTCTTGCTATGTTGTTCAGGCTGACCTTGAGTTCCTGAGCCCAAGCAATCCTCCTGTCTGAGTTTCTGATTGCCTGCAGTTCATGTGTTGCATTTGTAACCTGTCCTGCTTGTTTCTAGCAAAGTAAATTCTTTAGGCAGTAAATGAAGACTTTTCTTTATACTGTAGGAATCTCTGATGAAAGCATTTTTCTTCTCTTACAATAGCTATCCAAATTCATCCAATTTGTATTATGGCTTCACTGCTTAATTGTTTTATGATATTATCAAATTGATCAATAATTTCTTGTATCTTTATAAGCCTCATAGCTTTTTGTTGTTGTTATTTTTTTTTTTTTTAAAAATGGCTATTTAAAATAACATGGCAACTCTGAAAATAAGATTCTCTCTCCCTAACCAGGGTTTGTGATTGTTTGTCCAGTGACTTTTCTGAGCCTAGTCTTTATTCTATGGCCATTGAAGTTCCTCCTCAGATGAGCCACCAGCTGAATAGACACAGAATTCCTTAAATACCTGGAACCACTGAGCCTCCAGTCAATGTGGAGGGCTCTGTGTGCACGCTGGATACACTCTGCAACACAGTCCTGACTTGGCCTCACTTCCTGATTCCCCAGAGCCTCAAAGTTATCCGGAGGTGAGTGTGTGGGAATTTCTAGGGTGTTTCTAGAGCATTTTCCCTCACTGAGCATGTGCCCAGCCTTATGTGCATGCATGTTACCTTCTAGATTCTCTAGAATAGGTCAGAGCTTCTCAAGGACCATTTTACATTACATTTCCAAGTCTACATTACCATTTTTGTGGGGATCACTTTTATTTGTCCCAGCTGTTATCTACTGGGTCAGTCACTAAGCTCTGTTGAGCCAAATTTAGACAGCCTTGTTTGCAGTGTCATTCAGGAAAACCCCAGGCTGGTCAAATGGTGATAATTTTCTGCTAATCTGACTTTGAAGGTGTTCCAGTCCCATTCTGCTGTCTCCAGTGGTTGCTGATCTACTGGATTTTACAACAATGGCAGGTTATTGGGTTTTATGGCTACCATAGTCCTGGCAAATGGAGTGTATAGAGACAGGATATGTTAAAATGCCACAATACTGCTTATTTACATCCAGACTCAGTTACTTAATAATAATTCCCAGGACTTCTATAAGCCTTCAGTTAATTTCCAGAGTTCTGAAAAAATAGATTCTGACAATTGATGCCAGCATCTTATTACTTAGATGGAGGAGAGGCTTCTTAGACAATCTTACTGTGCCCTTTGTTGTTAGTAGCATTTGATTTTCATTTGCAGTGTTCTTCCATGGTAGCAGTGAATCCGGTAAGGCCCACAATGATAATACGAACTAAAATTTCCATTACTAGCAGCAAGAACTTTAGATTATTGTGTCTCCAACAGAATTTGGGAGTCAGATTAGTAAATAGAATAAGCTGGAGAGAGAGAAGAACATGGATCCTATATGGACTTTTTGAAAAATCAGATGGCAGAATGGTTGTGTATTTTGCTAATAATGAGATCTAGGGAATGAGTACAAAAATACATTGCACAAGGCAAAAAGTTTGAGAATATAAGACCAGTATGTTGAAAAATCCCCTGTGGTGAATTTTGCCATCATTAGAAATTATTTCAGAGAGAGGGTTAAATAAAGAACGACAGGGAATCAAAATCTTGAAGGAATGAAGAATGGTGATGCAGATGTCCTCTGACAATTGCACTGAGGGGATGACATGCACTTGAGCTCAATAACAAATGATTCAAGTGGAATTTTAGGGAGTTAAGGCAAAGAAAAGTCAAAGGGGCAATGAAAAGCAAAGAGAACACTTACTACTTTGCAGAAGAAATGTAAAAAGAAGAAGATCTGTAGAGAGGGAACTCCAACTGTGGCAATGTCCTTCAGGAGATGTCCAGATTTCTAGTAGAAGAAGATGGTGATGAGCATTTCTTGAAGACATTAAAGGTATGGGAAACCATTAGGAGGACCTTATGGGACACATGGTGAAATGGCTGCAGGCTGTGGGAGGAGATGGAGCTGGGGTCAGCAACCACGATACAGAGGCATGTCAGGTCTTAGTGTTTGGAGGATGATGGGTTCCCTAGGACTTCTCCTGGGGTTCCTGCAGATAATGAAGCTGTTGGAGTGATGGTGGGAGTGATGGGAGCAATGGTGGTTTCTCTGAAGCATGAAGAGCTCTTCAGCTCAGGCATCACTCTGGCCTTCTGCTGATAGCCCCACCTGGCCTCACTATGCCCATCACTTCCTGTCCCTATGACCTGGTTCTTGCATGAGTCCTAATGACAAAATTCCCTAATCACCACCCAATTCTTGGCTCTGTTTTCTTCCAGTCAGTACTTTTTTTTTGGTTCATCCTCTGTATATAAGACCAGATCTCTTTAATTAAATATCAATTTCTATATTTAAGGTAGTTCTCACACATATTCACCCTTCACTGTACTGTCCCTCAGGTACAACCCCTTCTTTTGCTATAACATACATAACACATGGTGCTCAAATGAGAACATTTCCCCTGGGCATGCCCAGCTCCTGATGAAATATCAAAAATGGATGCAACTTACATGATTATGCCTTGTGAGTACTGCAGGAATTAAAACAACTGCTAATTACATACCTGCAATTATTCTTCTTCAGGGATTTTGCATCATAAATGTTATCTATAAAGTGTGACTCTCGACCTCTTATTTGTAATAGCAACCATTTCTGTCCCTGTTTTTAAAGCACGTGATGGGGAGAGTGCTATAATTTCAGTGAGAACCTTCCATCCATCCACTCTATATTTAAATCATTTTCAAATTTCAGTACTTCAGTAAGAGGGAAATTATACTGAGACGCATCTTACAATGGAGAACATCAGCGTTATAACCGCACTTTGACAATGACTGCACTTGAAAGTTTTGAGCGTACAGTTGATTGCCTGCAGTTAATGTGTTGCATTGTAACCTGTCCTGCTTGTTTCTAGCAAAGTAAATTCTTTAGGCAGTAAATGAAGACTTTTCTTCATACTGTAGGAATCTCTGATGAAAGCATTTTTCTTCTCTTACAGTAGCTATCCAAATTCATCCAACTTGTATTATGGCTTCACTACTTAATTGTTTTATGATATTGTCAAATTGATGAATTTCTCACTTCTCAGCTTCCAGATCTTTAAATACATATAAAATACCTACAACAGTGGTTAATACTTAGTAAAGTGCTTGGTAAATGCTAGTAGCTGGGTATAAACCTAAAACATACAGGTCATTTTCTGTTGTAGATGTTATCTCTTTCGTGTAGTATCACAAGATGCATTTCATAGGGTATGATAAACTAGAAGTTGCTTTATTTAAAAAATGGTAGGGTTTTCACTGAGTCTTTCATATGTCTCTCAAACTGTCTTGTTCAGCAGAAATGTTGTTGTTATCTTCATCATTATCCTTGTTGTAATCCATACCATGTGTGTGGTGAGGTCTAAACCCCATGACAGGCACTGATCTAAACACTCTGTATATCAACTTACTGAATCCTTATAGCAACCTGTCAGTTCAGTAATAGCATTACTGTTATTTTACATATAAGATTGAGACACACGGTTTTAGAAACTTATTCACAGTGCTTGGAAATTCCACAGGCAGGATCCACACTCAAGTCTTCTGGCTTCAGGAATGTGCACAGAGCTGGGATATGCCACTGCATCTCACAAGTAAATGTCAACATTATAGCTGACCAGGTTATACCTACAGTTCCTAATACGCATTCAGAGCAGGGCACCAACCCATTTGAATGATGAATCTTTGAATATAATTTGACTTCTGTAACTCTCCACACAATGACAAATTCATTTATTGTTTTATTCATTTATTCAGCAACTAGTCTCTTACCAATATTTCTAGTGCAATTCTAAACTCCAGAATGCAGTCATGGAGAAAACAGAAAAACAAACTGCTGCTTTCAAGGAATTTGTATCCTAGTGTGGAAAGCATGTTGTAAACAAAATACATAAATTATATAATATGTTGGAAGGGCAATAAATTGCATGGAGTAAATAATGCATGTAAAAGAATAGATGATGCATATATGTATGTGAGGAGTGCTTTAATTTTAAATAGAGTAGCTGGGAAAAGGAATGATGAAGCAGGAAATAGAACCAAATTGTATAGGTATTTGAACAAAGCTCATTCCAAGCAGAGAAAACAGCTAAGAGGGCCGAAAGGAGACCATTATGTCTAAATCCGATAATTTGGAAGGGGATGAGGCATATTATATAGGATTTCATAGACTTGCATGAGGACATTATTTTTGCTGAGTTAGCAGAGAGCCATCAAAGTCTTTTAAACAGAGGGGATGACATCATCTGACTGACATATTGTACAATACAGGCTTCTAGGGGCAACTTGCATAATCCAGGAAAGATATGAAACTGCCATAGATCAGGCTGGTATCAGCAGATATGAGTAGACATAGGGTCTAGATGTATACCAAAGAGGAAACCAACAAGATTCCCTGAAAGAGTAGATGTTGACTGTGAAAAGCAGAGAAATCAAAGAATACCTTGTGATTTAACCTTAACCAAATACAAGGATGGAGTTGTCATCAACTAAGATACAGATGATTACAGATAGATCCAATTAAGCTGAGAGCCCACCAGATTAGTTTGATATGTGAGTTTGAGATAGCTTTTAGCCATCCAAGTGAACAGATTAAATAAGAAGTTAGATAATGGAGTGAGTTTCATGCTGATGGTACAAATTCTAGTCATCAGCTAAGGAATGAGTCTAACATAAAAGAGAAGTATCCTAGGAATAAAGTTCAATTGGTTTCACCACAAAAATGTTAAGAAGAAAAAAACAACAAAGGATCATGTGACAAAAATGAACAGTGAGGAAGGAAGAAAACCACAAGAATATATATGCTCAGCAGCCAAAGGTAGAAGATGTTTCAAGAAAAAGAGAGTGACTAGCACCATATGCTGGTGTAGAAGAAAAGTATCCAGAGTAGTGAGGCAAACATATAACTGGGGTGTGTTACAGGATTAAAGGAGAAGGACTAGAGATGATAACAGGTACTTAAAGACAGAAGTAGCTGCATTATTAGTCCTTGCTGATGGAAAAATACATGTTTCAGGAGAGAGTAGGAATAGTGCACATATTAGGCAAGAAACCAGTCTTATGCACTGAAGAAGGTGTTGGCTCATGTCAGGAAAGGAGATCCAGGCTGGGGATCCAATCACAGCCCAGGAGTTAAATCTCAGCCCACCTATACTCTCACTGAATATCTTTGGGTAAGTTACTTAACCTCTCTGAACCTCTGGCGTGCTTAAAAAATACTTAACACAGGACCTAACACACAGTAAGGCCTAATCAGCTGCTGCTGCTGTTCTAAGTCAGAGCTTAATAATTTTGCTAGTAACAAAAGAGAAACTTTCAACCCACTTCTTGCATTAATTGTGAGCAGCATGTTTCTCTAAAATTCAAGCTAATCCTCTATCCTCTGCCATGTTTTCCAACAGAGCACATGGATTTGTGTACTTTGCACACACTTTGCTTAGTACATGACATGGACTGCTCAGGAAGGTAATTATCCCAGCAAACTAAGCTGCATGAAAAAGATAAACTGCTTAGTGGATTAAAATTGCATATTTTATATAACCCAGTGGCAAAAACATCCTCGTTCTGCTTGTTGTGTCTCATAAATCTCTCCAGAACATCTACTGCCACAGCTTTTGAGCTTCTCCATCTTCACCTTCTTTTCTCTGGTGGTAGCAAGACAGACTCAGGAAACATCTCCTCTGGCACCTCTGTTCCCTGTCTCCGGGAGATGAGCTATGATGACACCCGCCTCTCAGAGAGACACAGGGGTTGTGACAATTTAATAGACTGGGAAGATAATTGAAAGAGAAAACCAACAGTTCTTCCCTCCCTCTGGGGAAGAGGATGGGGTTTCATTAAGGGCTCAGATGCTTAGGAACAGTTGGCTGTTATTACTAGGGGCTTTCTCCTGGGCAACCCTCATGTACCACTGTTAATAAAAGAGCCATGTAATGTAGGGAATGAAGACATAGCCATTTGTTCCACAGCAGCCTTTCTAACTTAGCTAGGACTGTAGGGTTATGACTTCTGGGCTGGCCCTGGATATTTTGCAATAAGCATGGGAAAATCATTTGGGGACCAGCATGTTTAACCAAATTGTCTACCTGTTAGACAAAAGAGGAGGAAATAGACTGAAGTAAGGCAAGAGAGACTGAATTAGAAAGAATAATGGACTGACTTGCTAAGTCAGGCACAAAAGGTGTGCCCCGGAGATCTCTATTAAGAGTCTGTGTACTCCTCAGTTCCTGAAGGAGCAACAGTTTCTGTGGCCCACCCCTGGGTAAGCACTAGGAACTCCCGAAGGCTAGTCCACCAAACTGCACATGATACTCTTTTCTTTCCCCCTTTCTAGTAACTTGAGTTTGTTATATTGCCTTGTCTTCTTTCCTATTTCATTGTAGTGGCTACAGCAACTGGCAGATCAGTACTCAATAAATGCTGACCGAATAGCTAAAGTCTTGACACAGCTTCGTAGTTTTGTTATAAAAACCACAACTCATAAAAGCTCAAAACTCAATTTTGGGCCCACGTATCAATTCTCTGCCATCAAGGATGGAAGATCTGTAACTCTCTTCTCCACGTGTGCAGAATGTGAATGTCCCCGGTACTCAGAGCCTGGCACGTCATCAGCACTGAGTAAGTACCAAGTGGCCCACTGACTTCTATAAATGTTAGGGAAGGATGAGGGTGTTACAGTCAGCTTTTGTGCTGCTCTGACCAAAAGATCCATCAAGAACAATTAGAGGAGGAAGTGTTTATGGTGGCTCATGATTTCAGAGGGCTCGGTCCATACATAGACCACTCCATTGCTCTGGGCTCAACATGAGGCAGAACATCATGGTGGAAGGGCCCAGAAGAGGACAGCAACTCAGAACATGATAATCTGAAAGCACAGAGAGCTCTGCTCACCAGGGACAAAACATAAACCCTGAAGGCATGCCCCCATTGACCCCCTCTTCTAGCGACATCCTACCTGCCTATAGTTACCACCTAGTTAATTTATATCAGTGGATTAATCCACTGCCTAGGTTACATATTTCAGACTCAAATTATTTCACCTGTGAAAATTCTTGCATTTTTCTCACACATGAGCTTGGGGTGGGGGTGGCAACTCACATCTAAATTATAACAAGGGTGTATAAACAAGGACAAGGACTTCAGAAGAGTCTTGTGAGATGATAGCATATCCTCAGACCATACTAACTGCACCAACTTCACCTTCACATGTGCCCCTCATCTTCCCACTTAATTAATAATTAACTCTGAAGCACACATTCAACATGTCCACTGAGCTCCATAAAACAAGCCGCATCAAACTCAGGAGGGACTGTATATGTGCTATGCTTTAGATAAGAAGTATCCCCCCAAAGCCCATATGTGAGATAATGCAGGAGAGTTCAGAGGTGAAATGATTAGGTCATGAGAGTCTTTATCTCATCAGTATTTATCTCATCCATTAATGGATTTGACTGATGGTAACAGTAGACAGGTGGGATGTGGCTGGAGGAGGTGGACCACTAAGGGCATGCCTTTGAGTTTTATTTTTTTGTTCTTGGTGAGCAGAGCTGTCTCTGCACTTCCTGATGACCATGTCCCAAGCAGGTTTCCTCTTCCATACCTTTCTGCCTTCACCTCAGGCCCAGAGCTACATTGTCAGCTATCTATGGACTGAGCCCTCTGAAACCTGGAGATGCAGATAAACTTTTCCTCCACTAATTGTTCTTGTTAGATCTTTCAGTCACAGCGATGAAAAAGCTGACTAACACAATATACAAGGCTCTAGGTGAAGCCCTGCATTAATTAACATTATCTTTACAACTGATTTATAAGGGAGATGCTGTTCTTACACTTATTTTAAAGTAAGGACAATAAATTCAGGTAGCTCCCCCAAGGCATCTACTTAGGAGGTCTCAGCTGGAATTCAAACCTGGCCGTCTGACTCTAAGGCTTGCACTGTTAACCACTAAACTTACTGCCTCCTCCTATGAAAGAAAATAATTAGTTCCTAAGAGAAGCAAAGCTCTTACTTTTAAATTGGAAAATTCAACAGGCTGCTCTCGGGAGAGGATGTTATGGTTAGGACCTGGAGAAAAGGGATGAGATAGTTGCAGAGTGGAGGTGAAAGTCTTCCAGGAGCACGGAGCATCACAGGAAACTAGAAAGGATCAGAAAGAATAGTGGAAGAAAACTGAATGAGAAAGAACATGATTGATATCAAGTCCAGAGTTCTGGAGTGAAGTCAGTCCACACAGGTTAAGCTTAAGGAGTTTGTATTACCATCTAAGCACAGTGGGAAGGTCTATGAGATAAGGAGGATGGGTATCATTAGCTTATTTAATATATGAAAAAAAAAGTCAAGAGAAAGGAATAAATTTGGGAGGGTCCTTAAAGCATATTGTAAGAGCCAACACGAGACTGAGAAACGAACCATTGTCCATAGCTAACCATTGTCAGCTATGGAGATTGGGGCTCCTTTGTTACTGTGGCATAACCAGGAAGAAACTGACTGGTACTATATGCAAGAGTTCATTACAAAAGGACTGTGAAGGTGTGTGGAGAAGAGTGGTGGAGGCCAAAACTGAATGACATTTGCAGAAGCCAAAACTGAATGACATTTGCAGACACTAAGGAGGTGAAGGGAGAGTAAATATGTTGAAGATCTCAACAGGCTGATATTTCCTGATCAAAGGAAAGAGTAACAGAAGAGGAAACTAAAGAATTAGTCTGGGAAATAGGCTGGGTCCAGAGCAGTTAGGGCCTTGTAAGCATTTTAAAAATTTTAGATGTAATCCTGAGTGCATGATGAAAGCCAAGGATTAAGAGGTAATCTTTGTGAAAGTGATAATTTTTCTCAGGAAGTTATAAAGCCATCATAGGTATAATATATTTTACATTAAAAATAAAAGAAAGTCTTATAGCCTGAAGCACTGAAAGTTACAGTCATCTAAGTCTTCACTTTTAACCTCTCTAGCGCTCCTGTCTTAAAAGATATTTTCCTAAATAACCATAACTTCATTACGAGACCTAACAAATTTAAAAAATGACGAGATAATGTTTGACAAATGTTATAAGAAAGTTACATGGAAATAATTTTGTTTTCCTACAACACAGCCTCACAAAAAAGACAGCCCCAAAGGAAAAATATATTCTTTTAAAATCCTGTATATTGGGCTGGGGATGTGGCTCAAGCGATAGCGCTCGCCTGGCATGCGTGCGGCCCGGGTTCGATCCTCAGCACCACATACAAACAAAGATGTTGTGTCCGCCAAGAACTAAAAAAATAAATATTAAAATTCTCTCTCTCTCTCTCTCTCTCTCTCTCTCTCTCTCTCTCTACCTCTCTCTCTCTTTAAATAAAATAAAATAAAATCCTGTATATTTGATAAGAAACACTTTGATTTAACCAAGCTCATTGGAACCGCATTTCTACAGAAA
The DNA here is from genome assembly GCF_047511675.1 of Marmota flaviventris. Classification (NCBI taxonomy): domain Eukaryota; kingdom Metazoa; phylum Chordata; class Mammalia; order Rodentia; family Sciuridae; genus Marmota; species Marmota flaviventris. Next base: position 27,372,544 of record NC_092502.1, read on the forward strand.
TTATGCAACTTTATAACTCTATTCTTGGTAGAAAGGCAAATATATGTCACAAACTATTGATTTACAGAATAGAGCCCAGAAATGATGTGCTTGACCTCTAACATCATCTAGTTCAGGTGTCGCTGGGAAAGCTTGAGGATTCTCTTTTGTTCTCAAGAGCAACAAGGAAATCAAGAGAGGCCAAATCCTACCAAGAATTGCTGCGTCTCTAGATAATCCACTTTTAATATGTCAGCCTAAGCCTAGCACTCCATCAACAAGTTCCATCTCTGTCAACCTTGCGGAGGTCTCCAGTTGGCATGGTTGATACCCAGGCATCCATCTTACCTCTGTAAGAAGTGGCTAGGCCCAGACATAATTTAGAGTCCTGGACCTAGTCATGAGGCTGTCCCCAAAGCCGGTGTTTCATCCCTGGGCCCAGTGGGAATATTGCTTATGACAGTTTAATACAGCTGCAGTATTAGAGCAATTTATTTTTGTACACCTGTACCAATGCCTTCTCTCTTTCTACTTCTCTAAATGCCACAATGAGATACAGTTTTGGGAGCCTGAGAAAATCCCCTGGTACAGGAGAAAGAAGAATAAAACGATCAAACATTACTCTATTACCTACACATTTTAATATATCACTTAATAAATAAATCAGTAAATGCATAAGCATTTCAAGTATGCATTGACTTATATTGATATCACTGCTTATTGCTATCATAGCCCAGAGAATGCATTCAAAACAACTACATTAGGAATTCTGTCATCTCTCCCTACACTCTGTCCATATATATATCTTGGCCAACAGACCTGTATTTATAAATCCTCAAGGACCAACACCTGAGACTTACATTGAAACAGTGTTAACAGAGCAACCTCTCTGTGTGAATGTCTTATAAGAGCATTGAATTCTGTATGCAACTGTTGGGTTTAATAATTAACCCTCCCACTTTTCCTCATCAAATTAAGGGTTGGGAAAAAGACAGAGGACAAAGACGAGAGCCAATGGATTAGCATATTTCTGGTAAAATTTGAGTGGGAGAAGGCCTGGTGCTAATTCCAAATTGGGATTCTGACCTCCGAGTATATCCCATATCACATTCAACTGCCATGATTTCTTGTTTTTCCTGTCTCAACAAGAGTTAAGTTGATTTTCTTTATGTAGAGAAAATACTGAGGGGAGAAAGAATAGGCACTTCCTGCCACGCACATTGCTAAAATTCTATTTTAAAAGCCAGCAGCAAAGCAGGGCTATGGAGAAAATGGTCCTCTGACAGTCCAAAATTGAACTCCTGAACCTGCCTCAAATTGGTCCCTAGTGACACTTTTTTTTTTTTCCTCTTCGCTGTTGTCATCACCTTTATCCAGCCAACAGGACTGGAAAGTTCAACTTCAACCCTTTCCTCTCCCTCAGCCCACATGTCCAATGAATTCCTGAGCCTCAGAGATTTTCTTTCACCTATGAATTATTCTTGATGTCCTTTTCCTCTTTGCAACTCCACTGTTGCAAATTTGCTTCCAGTTCTCAGCCCTCCTATATGGCAAGCGGAATGGGTTCCTCTGGTGTTTAAAGCATGAGTCACAAATTGAATGGCATAGGATCCAAGTTGGACTTCATCTGGGGTGATGTGACTTTAGGAATATCACTTAACTTCTCTGATATCCAAGTTTTTTGTGTTTTTTTTTTGTGTGTAAAACATTCATATTTATTGTAAAAGACCACAATGAGGATTAATGAGATAATGCAAACAAAGTCTTCAGAAAATTATCAAAAATATAGTAAAAGTCCAGGAATGTCAGATGCTGTTAGGAGTGTTTAGAATCACTGTTTTTGAATTTGAAAACCAAGTTTTGGGACAATACCTATAGTATGATTCAGTGTTTTTTAAAAAATTCTTTATGTGTACATTTTGATGCTGCAGTCTGGCTGGGCACAAATCACGGAGCCGCCACAAAGCACTTGTATGTTAAAACAGGAAACTTTATTGCCTGAACTCCAACAGCACTCCAAGCACACTCCCCAGGAACTCTCCCTAACGCCACCCAAGCGGACCGGAACACCACACCAACGGGAACTCTGGGCTGCGCATACGCACTCACTCTTGGAACCCGGAAGCCGGGAGAACTCAAAGGGAACTCCAAAGTAGCAGCCGCCCACCGCCCCAGGCAGCAAGAGCCACCCTATTACTGGACAGTAAAGGTCTAATATACAATTGAATACATAGCCTGTTTCAATACAGCATCATCCAGTCACAGCAATTATAGACAGCTTAACTTAATATCATCATCTTAATGGCTCGCCTCTCAACCATTACTTCTGGCAAAATGCCAGGGGCCATCCTGACTGGCTGTGACTCTCAACATTTTGATATGTCTTGATTGTAGATAAAAGCATGAAAGGAAAGATACCAGCCTATTGATGCTGGTTATCTAAGCTAGAAAGCAATGATAGATATCCATTATCCTTTATGCATTAACATCCTGCTTTTTACAATAAACTTTTTTTTTTCCTAAAGTAAGGTCTCTACAGCAATCTCTTGGCATCCATTTCTATTTTGTTTTGTGTTTTTAGAGTTGTCAAATTGTGTGATTTGGAAATACTAATACCTTCCTCAAAACCTCTGCCTGCAGAATGAAGTCCAAACGTGTTAGTAGGTTTATGCAAAGCCCTTCCTTATCCATCATCTCAATCTGCCCCTCTAACCTGTGCCACCACCCAGTGCTTCAACTCTACCCATACTGCATTGTTCCTTAAGAGCAGGACACACCCCATGAGCATTCCATGACCCTTCCTCACACAAGGTGTCATTTTCCCTGCCCCAAATCCCCATGTAAGTAATTACAGATCACCCTATACTTCTCACCCCCACAATGAGAACATGGGGTTTTCTGCTGGTCTTTTAGGCTTTCTTCTGCTGGGTCTGTCTGATTGCCTTCCCATTCTAATTCATAGTCTTCAATCACACTCTCGGTGTTTGGGTGCTCCCTTTAGAACTCAGACCTAAGTAAACTTTTAAGTCCTTACTTGAGTTCTCCTAAGAACTTTCCCACTTTGGCTTGAGTTCCTATTTGGAGTCCTGTGGACTAAGGGTGTTATAAATCTTACTGGTGGTCAAGTTAGATTGATTACCTGGATATATCGAGATGGCCCATGAATTTGAGCAAATTGCAATTAAGTTCCTTTATTTTTTTTTAATCAACTTGAATTAACATTGATGTGTATTAATGGGGTTCAGTGTGATATTCCTACACATGCACACAGTGGGTACTGAACACTTCCAGCTTCCCTTGGCCCAACCTTCCCCCACACATCCCAATCTCTAGCAATCACTAGTCTACATTAGGGTTGACTGTTATTAGCTTCCACATATGAGAAAGAACATATGGTCCTTGTCTTTCTGTACTACATTAATGTCCTCCAGTTCATCCACTTTTCTGCAAAGGAGAGAATTTTGTTTTAGGGCAAATACTATTCTTGAATATATGCCACATTTTCCTTATCCAGTCATCTAGCGACAGGCTTCTAGACTAATTCTGTGTCTTAGCTACTATGAATATTGCCATAAAAGAACATGAGTATACAGATATCTCTTTAGTATGCTGATTTCATTTCTTTTGAAAATATATACCCAGAACTGGGATCACTGAATTTTATTTTATTTTATTTTTTACAAAATATAACCAGGCCACATCTATTCAAGGACTAGCATGCATGATGAATGAACAGTTTGTTGTTGTTGTTGTGTTTATTTTCCTGGGAAACCCACAGGAGAGCAGGAAGTGGAGTGTGTGTTGTAATAAAAAAGACAATTTTTCCATCTTATTTCCATTGCCTGGTTTCAAATTCCAATTTTCTTCCTATGAAAATGGACAGGTTTTAAAATTCTATACCTGCATATTAACTAAGTCCAATTTATCATTGTTTTTCTTATGGTTTAATTCTTTTTGTGTCTTAAGTATTCTTTGTCTACCTATTTCAAGGTTCTCTTGTATAATATTTTTTAGAAACTTGGTTGTTTTGTTTTTCTATTGAGGCCTACAATCAATCAGAAATTGAATTTTATTTGTGGTTTAAGGGAAAGGATGAGCTTTAAGACATTTTTGTCACCATTTTGACAGTATTATTCTTTTCTACAACATAGGTGTACACTTTTTATAAATCAAGTCTAAATACACATACATTTGAGAGGCAGATCCATTTATAAGTTTATACACTGGCAATACTACTGTTTTTTTTTTTTTTAACTAAGTAATTTGTCTTGATATATGATAGTACAAGCTTTCTGTGTGCTTTACAATCAATTTGGCTATTTTGCCAAAAATAACCCTGCTATGATTTTTGAGATTATACTGAACCTGTATGTCATAGAGATGAATGATATTTGTAAAATATTGAATAACTCTCCATATATTTAAATGTTCTTTAATTTCTTCAGTAATGGTTTATAGTGTTCTGAGTAGGAGCTTTGTTTATCTCTCACTAGATTTATTCATGGATATTCAATGTTGTTAAAATTGTAATTTAAATGATTTCAGAAAATTCATTTTCTAATTCTTGCTCATTTGCGAAAACATAATTGAATGTTCTGCAACTCTTACATGCACTTAATAATTTGAAAAATTAGCCTGAGATTTTTCGTTTTAAGAAAAATTTTCATTTTAAGCCAGCATGGTGGTTCATGCCTGTAATCCCAGTGGCTGGGGAGGCTGAGGCAGGAGGATGACAAGTTCAAAGCCATCCTCAGCAACTTAGAGAGACCCTGTCTCAAAATAAAAAATGGTTGGGGATGTGGCTCATTAGTTAAGCATCACTGGGTTTCATCCCTGGGTTTAATCCCTAGTACCAATAAATAAATAAATAAAATCTATTTAAAACTTTTTAATTGACAAATTTAGTTTGTATATATTTATCATGTACAATATGATGCTTTGAAATATGTATACATTGTGGAATGCCTAAACAGAGCTATAACTGTATGCATGAGTTCAAGTATTTATCATTTGGGATTATAACAATTGAAATTTCTCTTAAGAATGTGTAAGAATACAATGCTATGTTGCTAACTACTGTCATCATGTACTACAGAACTCTTAAGATCATATGCATCTACTAGTTCAACATTTTTAGATTCCACATTGACATTTTAGTTTGTGCAGATGAGTGTAGACAGGTAGTATTTGTCTTTCTGCATCCAGCTTATTTTGCTTAACATCATGACCTCAAGTTCCTTACATGGGGATGCAAATGATAGGATTTCATTCTTTTTTATTGCTGAATAATATTTCATGATATGTAATATACAGCACAATATTCATTCATCTACTGATGGACATCTAGGTATCTATATATTTTGGCTATTTTGTGAACAGTGTTGCAATAACTATAGGAGTTCAAATATCTTTTTGATAAAATGATTTTATCTCCTCTGGATTATATACCCAGTCATAGGACTATTGGATCTATGGTAGTTCTATTTTTAGAGTTTGAAGATCTTCATGCTCTTTTCTATAGTGGCTATTCTAATTTATATTCCTGCTGTTATGATTTGGATGTAAGATGAGCAAGAAGGTTTAGAGGTGAAATGATTGGGTTATGAGAACCTTAACCCAATCAGTGAATTAATCCCCTCCTGGAGATTAACTGAGTGGTCATTAAAGGCAGCTAGGGTATGGCTAATCTGCTAAATTTCTCTTCTTCCTCTCCCCCACTTTATTATGATTGCCACATATCAGTGAGAACATTCAACCATTGGTATTTTGGGACTGGATTATTTCATTTAGCATGATAGTCTCCAGATCCATCTATTTACTGGCAAATGTCTTAAAGTTACTCTTCTTCTTAATGGCTTTGTAATAGTCCATTATGTATGCATACCACAATTTCTTTATCCATTCATCTATTAATGAGCTTCTAGGTTGGTTCCATAGCTTAGCTCTTATGAATTGTGCTGCTATAAACATTGATCTGGCTGTGTCACTATAGTGTGCTGATCTTAAATCTTTTGCTATATGCTGAGGAGTAGAATAACTGATTCAAATAATGGTTCCAAAACTCCAATGACTTTCTTCAGAAATAAAAAATTAGTCATGAAATTCATTTGGAAAAATAAGAGGCCCAGAATAGCTAAAGTAATCCTTAGTGATAAATGACTACAGAGCCACAGTAACACAACAGCATTGTACTGGCACCAAACAGACACATAGACCAATGGTACAGAATAGAAGACACAGAGGCAAACCTACAAAAAATCAGTTACCTCATACTAGACAAAGGTGCCAAACACACACACTCTAGAGCAAACTAGCCTTTTCAACAAATAGTGCTGGGAAAAATGGAAATCCATGTGTAAAAAATTGAGATTAAATTCCTATCTCTCACCCTACACAAAACTCAACTCATAACGGATCAAAGACCTAGGCATTAGAACAGACACTCTATGTGTAAAAGAAAAAAAAAATGTGGGCTCAAATCTTCACCATGTTAGCTTAGGAACTGACTTCCTTAACAAGATGCCTAAAGCACAAGAAGTAAAATCAAGAATCAACAAATGGGATGGATTCAAACTTTACTCTTGCTTTCACAGAAGAATGCTCTCTAATATGTGCTGTTGAATAGCATTGTATCCAAGTAGAACTTCCTTCGAAATTGGAGTCAATCTTCTCAGACCCTGCCACGGCTTTATCAGCTCGACTGATGCAGAATTCAATAGCCTTTGCTATCATTTCAAAAATGTTCACAGCATCTTCAGCAGAAGTAGATTACATCTCAAGAAACCACTTTTTGCTCATTCATAAGAAGCATCCCCTTGTTCATTACAATTTTATCATGAGATTGTAGCAATTCAGATATGTCTGCAGAGTGTGCTTCTATTTCTAGTTCTCTTGCTATTTCCACCACATCTGCAGTTATTTCCTCCAATGTCATCTTGAATGACTCAATGTCAACCCTAAGGGTTGCAATCAAATTTATATCAATGTTTTCCTTTTGATCCCTGACATGAATCACAGATGTCCTTAGTGGTATCTACAATGGCAGTCCCTTTCCAGAAGACTTTCAGTTTACATTGTCCAGATCCATCAGAGAAATCACCGTCTATGGCAGTTCTACATACTTATGAATGTGTTTATGACTAAATTTAAAATTATTCTTGGATCCCTCAGCTGTACAAAGGATATTTTGCAAGGGTAGATGAAAACCACCTTATTATTATCATTGTTTATCTTCATCAGAGCTCCAGTGACCTGGTGCATTATCAATGAGCAGTAATGTTTTGAGAGAAATCTTTTCTTCTGAGCAGTACATATTGACAGTGGGCCTAAAATATTCAGTAAACCATGTTGTAAACAGATGTGTTGTCATCCTGGCTCTGTTGTTCCCTTCATGGAACACAGTAGATTTAGTGTGATTCTTAAGGTCCCTAGGCTTTTCAGAATGCTGAATGAGCAGGGGATTAAATTTAAGGTCACCAGCTGCATTTGCCTCCTAACAATAGGAATGCAAACTAAAACCTACACTGAGGGGTTGGAGATTTAGCTCAGTTGGTAGAGTGTTTGCCTAACATGCACAAGGCCACATGTTCAATCCCTAGCACAACAAAAACAAACAAAAGGAAAAAAAAAAAAAACTACACTTAGTTTTCATCTCACATTCAGTCAGAATGACAATTATCAAGCATACAACTAACCCTCAAAAAAAAAAAATATATATATATATATATAGCCTCTCTTTATGTTGCTAATCATTTCCTTTGCTGTACAAAAGCTTTTAAATTCAATGCCGTTCCACTTATTGATTCTTACTATTATTCTTTTAGTACTATTATTTCTTTTAGTTTCAATCTTCTACACATGATACTTGATTTTCTCAGCACCATTTGTTAAAGAGGCCATTGTTTCTACCACATATGCCTTTGGCACCTTTGTCAAGAATCAGATGGTTTTAGCTGCCAGGGTTTGTCTCTGTGTCTTCTTATTGTTTCATTGATCTATGTTTCTTTTTAAATTTCAGGACCAAGTTGGTTTTGTTATTAGAAATCTATAATATAATTTGAAGTCTTGCTCTTTATTGCTCAGGATTGCTTTGGTTATTCTTGGTATTTTTTTTCTTCAATATGAATTTTAGAGTTTTTGTTTTGTAGTTTTGAGAATATCATTAATATTTTAGTGGGAATCGAACTGCTCTTATAGATTACTTTTGGTACCTAAACCACATCCCAAACTTTTTTTTTTTTTTAAATTGAGACAGGGTCTTGCCAATTTGCTTAGGACCTTGTTAAGTTCCTGAGTCCGGCTTCAAAGTTGCCAATTCCTGCCTTACCCTCCTGATTCTCTGGGATTACAAGCATGCATCACCACTCCAGGCAAGCTATTGAATTTTGTATGTTTATGATGTATCATGCTACTTTGCTAAATTATTTTTTATCAGATCTAGACATTTTATGGTAAAATTTTTCAGATGATATAATGTGAAAACAGTGATAATTTGACTTTAATATTTTTATTCTTTCTATTTCCTTTTCTTGCTAATTTGCTGTCTAAATTTTCAAATACTATATTGAAGAGAGTGGTAATAATGAACACCCTTGAATTGTTCTTGATTTTGGAAGAAATGCTTTCAATTTTTCCCTATTCATATCATGTGAGTTTTGAGTTTGTTCTAGATAGCATTCAGAATGTTGAGGTAAGTTACTTCAATGCCCAGAGACTTCAGGGTTTTTATCATGAAGGGATACCAAATTTTGTTGAAGGCTTTTTGTGTATCCATTGAGTTCATCATATGAATTTGATCTTTGTTTCTATTCAATGTTTACGTTTATTGATTTGTACACATTGAACCATACTTGAATTCCTGGAATGAAACCAACTTGTTCATGGTATATGATCTTTAAAATGTGTTATTCAATTTGATTTGCTAATATTTCATTAAGAATTTTGATACCATCTCACTCCAGTAAGATTGGCAGCCATTCTGAAGTCAAACAACAACAAGTGCTGGCGAGGATGTGGGGAAAAGGGTACTCTTGTACATTGCTGGTGGGACTGCAAATTGGTGCGGCCAATTTGGAAAGCAGTATGGAGATTCCTGGGAAAGCTGGGAATGGAACCACCATTTGACCCAGCTATTGCCCTTCTCAGACTATTCCCTCAAGACCTTAAAAGAGCATACTACAGGGATACTGCCACATCGATGTTCATAGCAGCACAATTCACAATAGCTAGACTGTGGAACCAACCCAGATGCCCTTCAATAGATGAATGGATAAAAAATGTGGCATTTATACACCATGGAGTATTACTCTGCACTAAAAAATGACAAAATCATAGAATTTGCAGGGAAATGGATGGCACTAGAGCAGATTATGCTAAGTGAAGCTAGCCAATCCCTAAAAAACAAATTCCAAATGTCTTCTTTGATATAATGAGAGCAACTAAGAACAGAGCAGGGAGGAAGAGCAGGAGAAAAAGATTTACATTAAACAGAGACATGAGGTGGGAGGGAAAGGGAGAGAAAAGGAATATTGCATGGAAATGGAAGGAGACCCTCATTGTTATACAAAATTACATATAAGAGGTTGTGAGGGGAATGGGAAAATAAACAAGGAGAGAAATGAATTACAGTAGATGGGGTAGAGAGAGAAGATGGGAGGGGAGGGGAGGGGGGATAGTTGAGGATAGGAAAGGTAGCAGAATACAACAGTCACTAATATGGCATTATGTAAAAATGTGGATGTGTAACCGATGTGATTCTGCAATCTGTATTTGGGGTAAAAATGGGAGTTCATAACCCACTTGAATCTAATGTATGAAATATGATATGTCAAGAGCTTTGTAATGTTTTGAACAACCAATAAAAAAAATTATAGTAACAAAAAAAGAATTTTGATCTATGTTTATCAAGGAAATTGGTCTTCAATTTTCTTTCCTTAACATGTCTCTGGTTCTTCTTAAGACTTTGAGATGCATCATTGGAAGAATTTCCTTTGCTGTGTCCTAGACATTCTGGTATTTTTGTTTCTAGTCTCAATTTATTATAAAGATTTTTAATGTATCCCCTGATTTTTCCAATGAACCACTTATCATTTAAGTGAATATTTTTTAATCTCTATGTTTAGTACAATTTCCATAGTTTTCCTTGTTTGTGAATTCTAATTTCACTCAATTATGATCTGGAAAGATGCAAATTTTTTTTATTATTTTCTAATTTTCTGATGGGTGTACAGGGGATTGAACTCAGGGGCACTGAATCACTAAGCCACATCCCAAACCCATTTTTATTTTGAGACAGGATCGTGCTAAATTGCTATCCTGGCTTTGAACTTGTGATCATCCTGTCTCAGCCTCCTGGGTAGCTTGATTACAGGCATGCAGCCCTATGCTGGTACAAGGAATTATTTTAATATTTTTAGTTTGCAAAGACTTGCTCAAAGTGGCCTAAAATATGACCTATTTGGAGAAATTCTTTGAGCAGCTGAAAAGAAAGTGTATTCAGCTCTCTTTAGATAAAATAGTCTATAGATGTACATTAAGTTCATTTGATTTCTAGTATGTTTTAACTCTGTAGTAACTATGCTGATTTTATGATTGAATGAAAAATCATTAAGTGAGAGAGGTAAACTGAAATCACCCATTATTGTATTGGAGCTAATCTAGGTCCTTATTTTGAGTACTGTTTATGAAATTAGTTGCACCAACATTTAGGGCATAAATATTTAATCATTTTTTCTTGTTGTATCGTTCCCTTTACCAGTATGTAGGGACCTCCTGCATCTCTTCTATTCAGCAAAGTAGACTTAGAAAAAAAATAGAAGAAAATTATTTGACTTGCCTTTATGTTCAATTTATATGGAATATTATTTTCTATCCTTTCAATTTCACGAAAGGATGGAAAATAATATGTGGATGTTTTGACAATGAGGTAAATTTCAGGCAGACAACATATTATTGGGTCATGTTTTTAATTCAACCTGCCAGTGTATTTATTTAGTTGGACTACTGAGACTTTTCAATTCATTGTAATAGAGAAGTATTATGTCCTGTCATTTTATTTCTAATGTTTGATTCTCTCCTAATCCTCATTTGCTTATTCTCTTAATGAGATGTGTACTTTTCTGTGCATTGTGTTGCTTTTATCATCTTTTGTGTGTGTGGTTTCTTTATGCATCTTCTGCTGTGACTGGCTTAATGGCCAGAGAGTCCTTTAGTTTATGTTTATCTTGGATGGTTTTTATTTCCTTTTAGATTCTGAATGATAACTCTGCTGGATATAGCAATCTAACTTGGCAGTTGTTTTCTTCTAGGTGTGAAATAGATCTTTCCAAGATTAAACTGGACTTTGGGATTCTGCTGAAAATTCTGCACTTATTTTTATTATCTGTCCTTTATCAGGCTGACCTGATATTTCTATTTTGTAGTTTGCAAAATTCTTTATTTTTTTCTGGATTTTTTGGCATTTTAACTATGTTATTTTGAAATTTCTCTCTGGTCTTGTCTATTTGGAGTTCTAAATGCCTCCAGTGTCTGAATATCCATTTAATTTCCAAGGTTTGAAAAATTTTATACTATTATTTCTCTGAATAGGTTATCAGTGCCATTAACATATATCTCTGCTCCTTGTCCAAAACCAGTGAGCCTTAAGTTAGGACTCTTAATGTTTCCCATAGTCTTGGATAATATGATTACAGATTTTTAATTTTTTAATATGGTCTGAATATTCACAACTTTACATCTTGTCTTTAAGCTCTGAAATTCTGTCTTCCACTTTATGTAATCTATTTGAGAGACATATGAAGCTTTTTTAATTTTATTCATTTTGACTAACATTTCTAAGATATTGGGGGGGTTTTGTTTTTCAGATATTGAAGGGCTTTTCCCCCCTTTTTCATATCCTGTCTTGTGTTCCTTTGTACCTTCCTTAGTTTTTTTTAAACTCACAATCATTTGAATAATAAACTTTTTAAATTATTTGCCTAGCATTTAATCCCCTTCATTACTTGTTCAGTTGTTGGGAGTTCTGAACTTGCTGAGATGCCTTGTTGACTTGTTTCCTCATGATTCCTGTGGTTCTATGCTATTTGTACACCGGTTGTAACTGATTCTTCTTCTTTTATATATTTTTTGTTTTTTGTCAGCAGTTTTTCATTTATAATGTGCTGTGGGTATTTTACTGAATCATAAGAGCCACTCCATGTCATCAAAGTGCTAAGTTCATCCACCATCACTGCTATGGGAGGACAGAGTAACTACCAGTGACAAAGGTGACTTCAGGGAATGCTGTATATCAGCAAATAGAAAATTCACCAATAATGATCTCTGTAACTCTACTAACAAGGAAGAAGGGCAGGTAAGACATAATATAGAATTAAATTATAATTGAAGAAGATATAAAAAGCAAGTGGGGGGCTGGGACTGTAGCTCGGTGGTAGAGCATTTGCCTTGCATGTGTGAGGTGCCAGTGGGTTCAATCCTCAGCACCGCATAAAAACAAACAAATAAATAAAAATATTGTACCAACTACAACTAAAAAAAACAAAAAATAAAAAAAGCAAGTAGGAGAGGGAAAGAAAAAATAAGAGAAAGAAAGAAATAAGGAATAGAAATGAGAAAGAAGAAAAGAGGTATCAAAGACTTTATCTGAAAATATTAAAATTAGAATTTTGAAATAGCAAATGATAGGGAAGACAAAGCTCAATAATTTATCAAAAAATTTTGATCATGGTATAGACTTCTCCTTGACAAGGTAACAGAGGAGGAAAAAATGGTGGGAACACAAAGACAGGAGAGGAAGTAGAAAAAAAAGTAGAAAGGAGAGTTAAAATTAAAATGAAAAGTTGTATTGAAAAAATCCAACTAATTGCAAAAGTACATAAAATTAGAATTAAGAAAAAACAAAGGATGAGGGAAAACACAAAGGACACATTTTGCCCCAATTGGGCCATCCCTTTTGGGGAGTATGGATGATGCTGAGTCTCACCCTTCTGTGACTCTGAGGGACTATCCCCTGCATAGCAGGATGTACCCTTGACACACTGTTTTCTTGAACTCAGGAAAAGTTATGGGTCTCTTTTAGGAGATGCTGACCAGCAAATCTCGCTCAGGTAGCCTGTGAACTGATCAGAATTGCACTATGCCCCTTGTTCTGAGAGCCTCAGTTCATGGGCTGGGTGTGTGGGGAGAAAGTACCCCAGTTCCAACCTCTGATCCTCCAAAAGCTTCTGGTCAGTGGTAAGGTGGTAAGGCCCATGCAGATTGAACTGGGTAACAACTATTCACTGATGCAGATTCACCCCAAATCACTATCTTCCAGTCTTGCTCTTTGTCAGTGTTCAGACCATCAATTTAGTAAGAAAGCACCCTCCCACTTTCTCTGCCTTGTAGACCCTCAGACCAGCTGCCATATGTTCATTGCCACATGGAGCTTCCCACGGGTGTGTGCCAGTCTCACTCTTGACCCCAGATATACTCACAGCTCTGGGACCCTCCAATCCAGTGAGAAATAAAACATACCTAGCTATTTGATCCTGTGTATACACATACAAGAAAAAGCAAACATAAGCAAAAATGGAGGGGTGACTTCACACATTTCTAACATTCTATGCAGAAATATTTAAAAAAAATGAGATACTCTCAAAGCTGACTTCCCTTCCCCAATTTCATTGAATCCACTGGGAAGCGCCCTTACCCCTCTGACTTTTTCCTACTGTGCTGGCTAGCTTTGCAGTATTGGAAAGTGCTTTCTGCTTACATTGTGATTTTGCTGAACAACAGGAGCTGCATTTCTTAAACGCACTGGGAAACTTTTTCAGGTCATTGGAGGGTAGTCCCCAGGCACCCGCTGATGTTCTGCATGCCCATCATTGGTCCAGCCCATTTCTTATATTAAGTCTCTTAATAGTCTCAAAAACTCTATTTTGAGATTTCACCTCATTGCTGACTCTGAATTCTTCTCCAGGACTTTCCCCCCTCATCATGCAGCTGTAGAATGGCTGTTTTGATTCAGTCTCTGGAAGCAGCAAGTATAGGGTGAAAGCTTCTTATCTACCAGTTTCCATCTTCTTGTAGTATGTTTTGAAGTTAGGTCTTCTGAAGGCTTCCCCCTGCCCAAGATTGCTTCAACCACTCTGGGTCTTTGTGATTCAACATGAATTTTAAGAGTTTCTCCCCACCCTATTTTGGAGAAGACTGCCATTTTGATGGAAATTACATTGAATCTATATGTAGCTTGGGTTATAAAGTCATGTTAACATATTAATCATTTAGAACGAGGAACACAGGATGTCTTTCCATTTTTCTGTGGCCCTATAATTTCCTTCATCAGTGTTTTATAATTTTCACCACAGAGCTGTTTCACTTCCTTATTTAAATTTATTTCTAAAATTTTTTGTCAGTTTTGTGAATGGTATTGTTTTCTTACTTTTTCAAAAAGTGCATTGTTGGCATACGAAACTGCTATGTTTTTGAATGTTGACTTTGAATTCTACAACTTTAATGAATTTTTTTCTGGGTTATAAACAGCTTTCTTTTTTTTTTTTTTTTTTCTGAATTTGAAGACTTTATTGTGTGACAGAAACTATTATAGTCACACCATTTTTTTTTTTTTTTTTTTTTTTTTTTTTAATTTTTTATTGTTGGCTGTTCAAAACATTACATAGTTCTTGATATATCATATTTCACAATTTGTTTCAAGTGGGTTATGAGCTCCCATTTTTACCCCATATACAGATTGCAGAATCACATCAGTTACACATCCATTGATTTACATATTGCCATACTAGTGTCTGTTGTATTCTGCTGCCTTTCCTATCCTCTACTATCACCCCTCCCCTCCCCTCCCCTCTTCTCTCTCTGCCCCCTCTACTAACATTCGTTTGTCCCCCTTGTATTATTTTTCCCCTTCCCCTCACTTCCTCTTGTATGTACTTTTGTATAACTCTGAGGGTCTCCTTCCGTTTCCATGCTTTTTCCCTTCTCTCTCCCTTTCCCTCCCACCTATCATCCCTGTTTAATGTTAATCTTCTTCTCATGCTCTTCGACCCTACTCTGTTCTTAGTTACTCTCCTTATATCAAAGAAGACATTTGGCATTTGTTTTTTAGGGATTGGCTAGCTTCACTTAGCATAATCTGCTCTAATGCCATCCATTTCCCTGTAAATTCTATGATTTTGTCATTTTTTAATGCAGAGTAATACTCCATTGTGTATAAATGCCACATTTTTTTTATCCATTCATCCATTGAAGGGCATCTAGGTTGGTTCCACAGTCTAGCTATTGTGAATTGTGCTGCTATGAACATCGATGTAGCAGTGTCCCTGTAGCATGCTCTTTTTAGGTCTTTAGGGAATAGACCGAGAAGGGGAATAGCTGGGTCAAATGGTGGCTCCATTCCCAGCTTTCCAAGGAATCTCCATACTGCTTTCCAAATTGGCTGCACCAATTTGCAGTCCCACCAGCAATGTACAAGTGTACCCTTTTCCCCACATCCTCGCCAGCACTTGTTGTTGTTTGACTTCATAATGGCTGCCAATCTAACTGGAGTGAGATGGTATCTTAGGGTGGTTTTGATTTGCATTTCTCTGACTGCTAGAGATGGTGAGCATTTTTTCATGTACTTGTTGATTGATTGTATGTCCTCCTCTGAGAAGTGTCTGTTCAGGTCCTTGGCCCATTTGTTGATTGGGTTGTTTGTTCTCTTATTGTCTAATTTTTTGAGTTCTTTGTATACTCTGGATATTAGGGCTCTATCTGAAGTGTGAGGAGTAAAGATTTGTTCCCAGGATGTAGGCTCTCTATTTACCTCTCTTATTGTTTCTTTTGCTGAGAAAAAACTTTTTAGTTTGAGTAAGTCCCATTTGTTGATTCTAGTTATTAACTTTTGTGCTATGGGTGTCCTATTGAGGAATTTGGAGCCCGACCCCACCGTATGTAGATCGTAGCCAACTTTTTCTTCTATCAGACGGCGTGTCTCTGATTTGATATCAAGCTCCTTGATCCATTTTGAATTAACTTTTGTGCATGGCGAGAGAAAGGGATTCAGTTTCATTTTGTTGCATACGGATTTCCAGTTTTCCCAGCACCATTTGTTGAAGATGCTATCCTTCCTCCATTGCATGCTTTTAGACCCTTTATCAAATATAAGATAGTTGTAGTTTTGTGGATTGGTTTCTGTGTCCTCTATTCTGTACCATTGGTCCACCCGCCTGTTTTGGTACCAGTACCATGCTGTTTTTGTTACTATTGCTCTGTAATATAGTTTGAAGTCTGGTATCACTATACCGCCTGATTCACATTTCCTGCTTAGCATTGTTTTTGCTATTCTGGGTCTTTTATTTTTCCATATGAATTTCATGATTGCTTTCTCTATTTCTACAAGAAATGCCGTTGGGATTTTGATTGGCATTGCATTAAACCTATAGAGAACTTTTGGTAATATCGCCATTTTGATGATGTTAGTTCTGCCTATCCATGAACAGGGTATATTTTTCCATCTTCTAAGATCTTCTTCTATTTCTCTCTTTAGGGTTCTGTAGTTTTCATTGTATAAGTCTTTCACCTCTTTTGTTAGGTTGATTCCCAAGTATTTTATTTTTTTTGAAGATATTTTGAATGGAGTGGTTGTCCTCATTTCCATTTCAGAGGATTTGTCGCTGATATACAGGAATGCCTTTGATTTATGCGTGTTGATTTTATATCCTGCCACTTTGCTGAATTCATTTATTAGCTCTAATAGTTTCTTTGTAGAGCCTTTTGGGTCTGCTAGGTATAGAATCATATCATCTGCAAATAGTGATAATTTAAGTTCTTCTTTTCCTATTTTGATGCCTTTAATTTCTTTCGTCTGTCTAATTGCTCTGGCCAGTGTTTCGAGAACTATGTTGAACAGAAGTGGTGAGAGAGGGCATCCCTGTCTTGTTCCAGATTTTAGAGGGAATGCCTTCAGTTTTTCTCCATTCACAATGATGCTAGCCTGAGGCTTAGCATAGATTGCTTTTACAATATTGAGGTATGTTCCTGTTATCCCTAGTTTTTCTAGAGTTTTGAACATAAAGGGATGCTGTACTTTGTCGAATGCTTTTTCCGCATCTATCGAGATGATCATATGGTTCTTATTTTTAAGTCTATTGATGTGGTGAATAACATTTATTGATTTCCGTATATTGAACCAGCCTTGCATCCCAGGGATGAATCCTACTTGATCATGGTGCACAATTTTTTTGATATGTTTTTGTATCCGAGTGGCCAGAATTTTATTGAGGATTTTTGCATCTAGGTTCATTAGAGATATTGGTCTGTAGTTTTCTTTCTTTGAAGTGTCTTTGTCTGGTTTAGGTATCAGGGTGATGTTGGCCTCGTAGAATGAATTTGGAAGTTCTCCCTCTTTTTCTATTTCCCGAAGTAGCTTGAAAAGTATTGGTATTAGTTCCTCTTTAAAGGTTTTGTAAAACTCTGCTGTATACCCATCCGGTCCTGGGCTTTTCTTAGTTGGTAGTCTTTTGATGGTTTCTTCTATTTCCTCAATTGATATTGGTCTGTTTAGGTTGTCTATATCCTCCTGACTCAATCTGGGCAGATCATATGACTTAAGAAATTTATCTATGCCTTCACTATCTTCTAATTTATTGGAGTATAAGGATTCAAAATAATTTTTGATTATCTTCTGTATTTCTGAAGTGTCTGTTGTGATATTGCCTCTTTCATCCCGTATGTTAGTGATTTGAGTTCTCTCTCTTCTTCTCTTCGCTAGCATGGCTAAGGGTCTGTCGATTTTGTTTATTTTTTCAAAGAACCAACTTTTAGTTTTGTCAATTTTTTCAATTGTTTCTTTTGTTTCGATTTCATTAATTTCAGCTCTGATTTTAATTATTTCTTGCCTTCTACTTCTTTTGCTGTTGTTTTGCTCTTCTTTTTCTAGGATTTTGAGATGAAGTATGAGATCATTTATTTGTTGGTTTTTTCTTTTTTTAAGGAATGAACTCCAAGCAATGAATTTTCCTCTTAGAACTGCTTTCAATGTGTCCCATAGATTCCGATATGTTGTGTCTGTGTTTTCATTAATCTCTAAGAATTTTTTAATTTCCTCCTTGATGTCTTCTATAACCCATTGATCATTCAGTAACCTATTGTTCATTCTCCAAGTGATGTATTCTTTTTCCTTCCTTCTTTTATCGTTGATTTTCAGTTCCATTCCATTATGATCAGATAGGATGCATGGTATTATCTCTACTCCTTTGTATTGTCTAAGAGTTTCCCTGTGACATAATATATGATCTATTTTTGAGAAGGATCCATGTGCTGCTGAGAAAAAAGTGTAACTGCTTGATGTTGGGTGGTATATTCTATATATGTCAATTAAGTCTAGGTTATTAATTGTGTTATTGAGTTCTATAGTTTCCTTATTCAACTTTTGTTTGGAAGATCTGTCCAGTGGTGATAGAGGTGTGTTGAAGTCTCCCATGATTATTGTATGGTGGTCTATCAGACTCTTGAACTTGAGAAGAGTTTGTTTGATGAACATAGCTGCACCATTGTTTGGGGCATATATATTTATGATTGTTATGTCTTGTTGGTGTATGGTTCCCTTGAGCAGTATGTAGTGTCCCTCTTTATCCCTTTTGATTAACTTTGGCTTAAAATCTATTTTATTTGATATGAGTATGGATACTCCTGCTTGTTTCCGAAGTCCATATGAGTGATATGATTTTTCCCAACCTTTCACCTTCAGCCTATGTATGTCTTTTCCTATCAAATGCGTCTCCTGTAGGCAGCATATTGTTGGGTCTTGTTTTGTGATCCATTCTACTAGCCTGTGTCTCTTGATTGGTGAGTTTAAGCCATTAACATTTAGGGTTATTATTGAGATATGGGTTGTTCTTCCAGCCATATTTGTTTATTTATGTTACTAAACATGGTTTGTTTTCCACTTTGATTATTTTCCCCCCTTTAGTGTCCTACCTCCCACTGTTGGTTTTCATTGTTATTTTCCATTTCCTCTTCCTGTAATGTTTTGCCAAGGATGTTTAGAAGAGATGGTTTTCTAGCTGCAAATTCTTTTAACTTTTGTTTATCGTGGAAGGTTTTAATTTCATCTTCCATCCTGAAGCTTAATTTCGCTGGAAACACAATTCTTGGTTGGAACCCATTTTCTTTCAGTGTTTGAAATATGTTATTCCAGGATCTTCTAGCTTTCAGAGTCTGTGTTGAAAGATCAGCTGTTATCCTGATTGGCTTACCCCTAAATGTGATCTGCTTCCTTTCTCTTGTAGCTTTTAAAATTCTCTCCTTATTCTGTATGTTGGGCATCTTCATTATAATGTGTCTAGGTGTGGGTCTCTTATGATTTTGCACATTCGGCGTCCTGTAGGCTTCTAGGATTTGGGGTTCTGTCTCATTCTTCAAGTCTGGGAAGTTTTCTCGAATTATTTCATTGAATAGATTGCTCATTCCTTTGGTTTGAAACTCTGTTCCTTCCTGTATCCCAATGACTCTTAAATTTGGTCTCTTGATGTTATCCCATATTTCTTGGATGTTCTGCTCATGGTTTCTTAACAGTCTTGCTGAGGTGTCTATGTTCTTTTCAAGTTGAAATACTTTATCTTCATTGTCTGATGTTCTGTCTTCTAAGTGTTCTACTCTGCTGGTAGTATTCTCAATTGAGTTTTTAAGTTGGCTTATTGCTTCCTGCATTTCTAGGATTTCTGTTTGTTTGTTTTTTATAACCTCTATTTCCCTGTATAGTTGATCTTTTGCTTCTTGGATTTGTTTATGTAATTCATTGTTGAAGTGATCTTTCATTGTCTGATTTTGCTGTCTGATGTCTTCCTTGAGACTCCAGATCATCTGAAGCATGTATATCCTGAATTCTTTATCTGACATTCCATCAGCTGCAGCTATTACCTCTTCTAACGTTGAGTTGACCTGCAATGCTTGTGGTCCTTTCTTTCCTTGTCTCTTCATACTGTTCGCGTTCCTTTCTTCTTGGTGAAACTGTTGTGCTATTGAATTTTCCCCCTATATATTTATATTGGTCTTGTATAGTTGCAAAGTCTCCCTCGAAGGCGCGGGCGGCGGCTCTGCCCCTCCGCCAATTGGGGCAATGTGCCTACCACGCCGGCAGGCCGCTGGGCCTGCTCTGCCAGTCGGTAGCAGGTCCGCCGACCTTGCAGGCGCGGGCGGCGGCTCTGTCCCTCTGCGGGCCGCTAGGCTTGTTCTGTCGGTGGTCGCAGTTCTGCCTACTTTGCAGGCGCAGGCAGCGGCACTGCCCCTCTGCAGGCCTCTGGGGCTGTAGTGCCAGTGGGTCGCAGGTCCGCCTACTTTGCAGGCGTGGGGGGGGGGGGGGGCTCTACCCTTCCTCAGGCCACTGGGCCTGTTCTGTCTCTCGGTTGCAGGTCTGACCTGTTCTGATGGTGGTCTCAGTTCCGACTACCTTGCAGGCGCGGGGGGGAGTGGGCGGCTCTGCCTCTCAGCAGGCCGCTGCTCCTCTTCTGCCGGTGGGTCGCAGGCCCGCCTACCTTGCAGGAGTGATAGGAAGCTCTGTCCCGCCGCGGGCCACTGGGCCTTTTCTGTCGGTGGTCACAGTGCCCCTACCTGGCAGGCGCGGGGGGTGGGGGGCGGCTCTGCCCCTCAGCAGGCCGCTGGGCCTGCTCTGTGTTTGGTCCCAGTTCCCTCTACTATGCCGGCGCAGGGGGAGGGGGCGGCTCAGCCTCTCAGCAGGCGGCTGCTCCTCTTCTGCCGGTGGGTCGCAGGCCCGCCTACCTTGCAGGAGTGATTGGAAGCTCTGTCCCGCCGCGGTCCACTGGGCCTTTTCTGTCGGTGGTCACCCTTCCCCTACCTGGCAGGCGAGGGGGGTGGGGGGCGGCTCTGCCCCGCAGCAGGCCGCTGGGCCTGCTCTCTGTTTGGTCCCAGTTCCCTCTACTATGCCGGCGCAGGGGGAGGGGGCGGCTCAGCCTCTCAGCAGGCGGCTGCTCCTCTTCTGCCGGTGGGTCGCAGGCCCGCCTACCTTGCAGGAGTGATTGGAAGCTCTGTCCCGCCGCGGGTCACTGGGCCTTTTCTGTCGGTGGTCACCCTTCCCCTACCTGGCAGGCGAAGGGGGTGGGGGGCGGCTCTGCCCCTCAGCAGGCTGCTGGGCCTGCTCTGTGTTTGGTCCCAGTTCCCTCTACTATGCCGGCGCAGGGGGAGGGGGCGGCTCAGCCTCTCAGCAGGCGGCTCCTCCTCTTCTGCCGGTGGGTCGCAGGCCCGCCTACCTTGCAGGAGTGATTGGAAGCTCTGTCCCGCCGCGGGCCACTGGGCCTTTTCTGTCGGTGGTCACCCTTCTCCTACCTGGCAGGCGAGGGGGGTGGGGGGCGGCTCTGCCCCTCAGCAGGCCGCTGGGCCTGCTCTGTGTTTGGTCCCAGTTCCCTCTACTATGCCGGCGCAGGGGGAGGGGGCGGCTCAGCCTCTCAGCAGGCGGCTGCTCCTCTTCTGCCGGTGGGTCGCAGGCCCGCCTACCTTGCAGGAGTGATTGGAAGCTCTGTCCTGCCGCGGGCCACTGGGCCTTTTCTGTCGGTGGTCACCCTTCCCCTACCTGGCAGGCGAAGGGGGTGGGGGGCGGCTCTGCCCCTCAGCAGGCCGCTGGGCCTGTTCTGTGTTTGGTCCCAATTCCCTCTACTATGCCGGCGCAGGGGGAGGGGGCGGCTCAGCCTCTCAGCAGATAAACAGCTTTCTGATAGAGATTTTTCTGTGTTTAAAATCATTCCTTAACAAGACCCCTAAAGCATAAGAAGTAAAATAAAGAATCAATAAATGGGATGGATTCAAATTAAAAAATTTCTTCTCAGCAAAGGAAACAATAAAGTGAGGAGAGAGCCTACAGATTGGAAGAAAATCTTTACCATATACACTTGTGATAAAGCATTAATCTCTAAGATATATAAAGAACTCAAAAAACTTAACACCAAAAAAAAAACAATAACCCAATCAATAAATGGGGTAAGGAACTGGACACTTCACAGGAGATGAAATACAACTGATCAACAAGTATGTAAAAAAGTGTTCAACAACTCTAGCAATTAGAGAAATGCAAATCAAAAGGACGCTAAGATTTTATCTCACTCCTGTCAGAATGGCAATCATCAAGAATACAGGCAACAGGGGCTGGGGTTGTGGCTCAGCAGTAGAGGGCTCTCCTAGCACTTTCGAGGCCCTGGGTTTGTCCTCAGCACCACACAAAAATAAAATAAATAAAATAAACATATTGTATCCAACTACAACTAAAAATATTTTTTTAAAAAAAGAATATAGGAAACAATAAATATTGGCAAGGATGCGGGGAAGAAGGTATGCTCATACATTGCTGGTGGAACTGCAAATTGGTGCAACCACTATGGAAAACAGTATAGAGATTCCTCAGAAAACTGGGAATGAAACCATCATTTGACCCAGCTATCCTACTCCTTGGTTTATACTCAAAAGACTTAAAGTCAGCATACTATAGTGACACAGCCACATCAATACTTATAGCAGCTCAATTTACAATAGCTAGACTATGGAACCAATCTAGGTATCTCTCAATAGATGAATGTATAAACAAAATGTGATATATATGCACAATAGAATATTACTTAGCTTTAAAGAAGAGTGGAATTATGGCATTTACCAGTAAATGGTTGGAGTTGGAGAATGTCATGCTAAGTGAAATAAGCCAATCCCACAAAATCAAAGGCCGAATGTTTTCTCTAATATGCAGATGCTAATTCACAATAAGGCAGGGGACACTAGGGAAGAATAGTGATTTATGTAAAGGGAAGTGATGGGAGGGGCCGGGAGAGGATGTGGGGATAGGAAAGATAGAACGAAACAGACATTATTACTATATATATATATATATATATATATATATATATATATATATATATATCTACATAACCAATATGATTCTGCAACATGTACATTCAGAAAAATGAGAAATTATATCCCATCTATGTATGATATATCAAAGTGCATAAATGCATTCTACTGTCATGTATAACTAATTAAAGCAAATTTAAAAATTTTAAAAATAATCATATCATTGAAAAATGTGGGTAATTTATCTTTTTCCTTTCTAATTTTAATGCCTTTATCTTGCTTATTGCTCTTGCTATGACTTGAGGTACTATATTAAATAAAATTGTTGACAGTGGATATCCTTGGCTTGTTCCCCATCTTAGAGGAAACACTCTCTGCTCTTCTCTGATCAGTATAATATTGGCTATGGGTTTTTCATACATAGATTTTAGTATTTTATGTTTCTTACATACCTAATGTATTGAAAGTTTTTATAATGAAGGGACATCAACTATTATCAAATACTTTCTCTGCATCTAGCTAAATTATCATGCCCTTTTGGTCTTTATTCAGTTTCTTTCTTGTATGTTTATTATGTATGCCGAACCATCCGTGATCCCTTGGAGGAATTCCACTTGATCATGTTGAAAGATCTTTTTGATGTCCCATTCAAATCAGTTTGCTAATATTTTACTGAAAATTGTTGCATCTATGTTTATCAAAGATAACAATCTATAGTGTTCTTTCTTGTTGTACATCTGGTTTTGGAATTAGGGTAAAGCTGGACTAGGAAAAATCATTTGAGACTCAACATCATTAGCAATTAAGGAAAGGCAAATCAAATGTGCACAGATTTTGGCTGGGCACAGTGGTGCACACCTGTAATCACAGCAACTCAGAAGGTGGAGGCAGGAGGATCACGAGTTCAAAGCCAGCCTCAGCAACTTAGTGAGGCGCTAAGCCACTCAGTGAGACCCTGTCTCTAATAAAATACATAATAGAGCTAGGGATGTGGCTCAATGGTCGAGTGCCCCTGAGTTCAATCCCCCCAAAAAAGAAAAAGTACACAGATTTCATCTCACACTAGTCAAAATGGCAGTCATCAAGAGTGCAAATAATAATAAATGCTGAAGAGGATGTAGAGAAAAAGGAACACTTGTATACTGTTGCTGCAATTAAGATTGGTACTATGGTAATCAGCCTAGAGGTTCCTCAGAAGACTAGGCTTGGATCACCATATGACCCAGCTACTCCACACTCTGTATTTATCTTAAAAAATTAAAGTCATCGTACTATAGTGATACAGACAGACCCTTGTTCATAGCAACATAATTTATAATAGCCGAATCATAGAAC
Organism: Marmota flaviventris; assembly: GCF_047511675.1. NCBI lineage: Eukaryota > Metazoa > Chordata > Mammalia > Rodentia > Sciuridae > Marmota > Marmota flaviventris. The sequence continues at coordinate 27,396,682 of NC_092502.1, forward strand.
CAGCCTAGGTGTCCATCAGTTAATGAATGAATAAAAACAAAATGTGGTCTATATACACAGTGGAGTTTTATTCAACCATAAAGAAAAAGGAAATTATGTCATTTGCAGGAAAATGAACAGAACTGGATACCATTATGTTAAGCAAAATAAGTCCTTTCAGGATTTTAAATATATCGATCCTTCTATTCTTCTCTGTAAGATTTCTGATGAAAAAAATCTGCTGTAAGTATAATAGGCCTTCTCTTATATGTGACTTGTTATTATTTTTTTTTTAGAATTCTTTGTTTTGTACATTTTTGGGGGTGGTACCGGGGATTGAACTTTGGGGCACTCAACCACTTAGCCACATCTTCAGCCCTGTTTTGTATTTTATTTAGAGACAAGGTCTCACTGAGTTGTTAGTGCCTCACTTTTGCTGAGGCTAGCTTTGAACTCACGATCCTTCTGCCTCAGTCTCTGTTGGATTACAGGCATGAGCTACCTCACTCAACACTTTGGACATTTTGAGTATTATATGATGGTGAAAATATTTTTATGGCTGACTATATTTAAGGTCCTTTGAATTTCTTAAATCTTGAAATCCATATACCTTTAAAATTTGGTGGATATACAGCTATGATATCATAAAATAGGTTTTTAGTGCCTTTCCCATTTTCTCCACTTCCTGGAATGACCAAAATATTTGTTTGCTTAATTGTGTCCAGTTAAGTTTCATAGGATTTTTTTCATTGCAAAAATTGTTTTTACTTTATTTTTTGTCTGACTCATTTAATTAAAAATACCTTGCCTCAGCTTGAGAAAGTTTTAATCTGTTGTGGAAGCTCACTCTATTGCATTTCTTACTTCATTGAAATTTTTAGCTCTAAGATTTCTGATTGGTTCTTTTGTATGATTTCTATCTTTAAGGTGAATTTCCTCACTCATATCCTGAATTGTTTTTCTCATTTCATTCCATTTCTATCTAAATTCTTTTGCATCTTGCTGAGTTTCCTTAGGATGATTATTTTATAGATTTCCTTCAAACTGGTATCGGTTTCTAGAAGATTTTTCTTTGGAGGTATTGGGTTTCCTTTCATGTTTCTTTTGCCCCTATGTTGATGTCATGTAACATTTATCTCTTCAATGTTATGAAGTTTTTGTAGAGAATTATTTTATATGTACATAGAATATAAGGTATGAGTTTGGTAGTTGCTTTAGTGGGTTATATGTGAGCTCAAAGTGTAGTCTCCATGTGATTTACTTGGCTTTAATTAATGTCATCCATGCCTATGAATGTCTTAATAGCACAAACTGCAGCAGTTCATGAGAGTAGTTGTATAACTTAGTAGTGGACATAGGATTCCAAGAGTCCATATCCTCAGACTCCAAAGCATCAAACATTTATAGCACTGGCAGCAGCTGACATAATGTTGTTGGGACAGAATCTGCATAATACTATTCTTAGGTGCATCCGAGCATGTACCCCGGACTTCAAATACTGTGACACCAGCAGCCACATTCCCCAAGACACAGGATGTGAAAGATACCTTTCTCACATGGATGAAAGCATGAGACACCTGGGATGAGATATGGAAATGGCAACAGTTCCAGAGTCAAAAGATGGTTTGGATCCTTCATCTGGTGCAGTTGGATGAAGAGGGGTGATGCAGGATTCTATGGCACTAGTAATGACACTCAAAGTTATAAAACACAAAAGGGACCTTTCTTATCTACTTTGGTGGTGGTTGTAGATGGTGTTTAACTTTTAATACTTTTAATACTGGCAGCCACTTTTTGTGGATCCTTGGAACCCAGATAAATACTTTTCCATGCCCCAAGGCATCATTCCAAGTGATATTAGAATTTTTGCCAATAAGCAGCTTTGGCCCCAACTCTATCAGCAGTGGAGAAGTCTCTTTTCCTAGCTCCAGCACCCCTGGGGGAATGTTCAGATAATATAAAAGCTGTTTGCCACTGGTATCCATGCTCTGGAAGTATAAGACATGGGGGAAACCTTCCTTAGGTCACCTGACACCAGACTTTTGGCACCAGCAACCATAATCCCAAGGTTCTGGGTTGGAAAGGAACCTTCTCTTATTTCCATGGGGTGAGTGCAAATGGTGCTGGTAACAGCATTCCTGGAGCTGAAGGATGTGGATGGGACTTTTCCCAGTTCCTAATAGACAAGGGTAAAGCCAGAATTTTGCATCTGCAGCTGGAATTCCAAGGCTGGAGAGGAGATGTTCCATAGTTCCCATCAAGGAAGTTCAAGTTCAGGTGGGACTTAGGCTTGTAACTGTTACAGCCACTGGTCCTGAAGCTGCAAGATGCTAAGGGGGATATCTTCTGCCCTATGAGTGTACATTATTCAAAATCTTCTGGCAGGGTCAGCGGGTCAGGTTCCAGCCCCATGAGTTATATTTCACATAGTAGTAGCTATTGTAGTACCTTGAGTACTGGATACTGAGACAAATGCAATATGAGTTTCTTCCTTGTAGCACAGTAGACATGCAGACCAGTCAGTTCCCCAAGTTCACTTAAAAGCCTGTGAGGACTGTGGAATTCACCTGAAGGAAGGCCTATGGAGTTAGTACTATGGTCTGCTCCTATAATTGCAGTTGCTTGCACTTATTCACCCTTTCCCAACAGTGTAGAGTTCTTCCTGCCAGAAAGCCATATTTGAAGTTGTAATTTCCTTTGCTCTGTTCTCAATGTTTCATGTTCAATTTTCCATGGTATTTAAGATTCTCATTATTTCCTTGCTGGTTCTCAGAGTTCTCTTTCAATTAGTGTCCTCAAAATATATTTTTCTTTGCTGTCCTGGTTCTTCTCTTTGGCAGTGCAAAGCTAAGGACACTCATTCAGCCATCTTTTGTATACCAAAATTTCTTTATATATTCACATTTGAAGGTAGTTTAGGTTGATTGCATATCTTAACTATTGCAAATAACAGTGCAAAAAAAATAGGAGGACAAATTTCTCTTCAAGACACTGATTTTATTTCCTCCGAGTACAGATCCAGTAGTGAGACTTATGGTAGTTCTATTTTTTTATTTTTTGGGAGAACCTCCATACTGTTTTCCATAATGGCTGTACTTAATTACATTCCCATCAAAAGAGTATAAATATTCCCTTTCTTTCCATCCTTACTAATACTAATTTCTTGTCTTTTTGATAATAGCTATCCCAACAGGTGTCAAGTGATATCACATTTTGGTTTTTTAAATTAATTGTACATAGAATTTATTGTGATAGTGATGTATATAAATACAGCATGAAATGATCAGATCCAACTATTAACCCTCTGTCAGGTGACTATTTGGCAAATACTTTATTCCATTCTGTTGATTATCTCTTTACTCCATATTTTCCTTTGTTGTAATGAAGAGAGAATAATAGTGATATATGATAAACAAATAGATCAAAAGAACAGAAACAAACATTAGAAAAAAATTATATTCATGTATATGCAATTCAAATAGAAAAAAAAGTCTTTTCAGCAGCTGGTGTTAGAACAGTTGGATATCTACATGCAAATAATAAATGTAGACCTTTAGTGCATACAGTGTACTAAAATTAACTTAAAATGCATTGTATGCCTACATGTAAGAGCTATAGACATAAAACTTCTAGAATAAAACAGGAGAAAAAAATGTGACCTTCAATTAAGCAAAGATTTTTAAGATACAACTCTAAACTCTAAAAATAAAGACATAAAATAAAAAGCTAAATTGGATTTTGTAAAAATTAAAATATTTTACTCTTCAAAATTTATCATTAAATAAATAAAGAATAGAATAACCATAGACTACTTGTAAATCACATGTCTGATAAATAGCTTGTATCCAGACTCCAAACTATCTATCTATCTATCTATCTATCTATATATATATATATATATATATATATATATATCCCACAACTAAATAATAAGACAAAAAATTTAAATGTGCAAAGGCTTAAAGTAAAGTTTATTAAATAATATATACAAATTGCTAATAGGCAGAAGAGGAATGTTCAGTATCATAAAAGAACTACAAATTAAACCATAGCAATATAGTACTTATTAGTATGATTATAATCAAAGACACTGATACCCAATGACAAATATTGACAATAATGTGGAAAGCTAGAATCCTCATACATTATTGTTAGAAATGTAAAATGACATTATGACTGTTGTAAACAAACTGGAAGTTCCAAAAGTTTAAATATAAGCTTATCATAGGACCTAGCAATTGAACTCTTAGGAGTCTTACCTGAGATAAGACATAACATTTCAACAAAGACTTAGATGAGAATGTTCACACAAAACTATTATTAAAGCCAGAAAGTAGAAATAACCAAATGTGCATCAACTGATGAATAAATAAAATTTCCAAAATGACATCTTATTTATCCATGAAAAGAACCTACTAATTCATGCTAAAAGTTATGAATCTTAAACACATTATGCAAAGTGAGAGAAGTAAGACAATGGAGAATAAATATAATATGCTTGAATTTTATAAAATTTCACAGAAGTTGAACCTTATATTGAAAAAAACAGATTAGTGGTTACCTGTGATTGGAGATGGGAATAGGAGTACAGATTAACTGCCAATAAACAAAGATAACTTTTTAGAAGGTAGATATGTTCTGAAACTTGATTATGGTAATTGTTGCACAACTTTACTATAGTTCATTCTGTGTGTACTTGTAATGGATAATTTTTATGCTATGTAAATTAGACCTTGAGGAAGCTGTTTTTAAAGAAAAAAAACTTCAGCTAATGAGATAGAAATTACATCCATCAATTCAAAATAATGGAAAATTCAAGATAAGAGAATCAGAATAGAGGCTTATCTATGGAGATGGTTTTGACTGGGATAGAGGAGGCTTTTCAGGATGTTGGTAATTCTTCATTTCTTGATCTGGGTGGCAATTTGATCTGTATATTCACTTGGTAAACATTAGTCAAATGGTTGAATTAAAATGTGTGCACTGAGCCAGGCATGGTGGTGCACACCTGCAATCCCAGCAGCTCTGGAGGCTGAAGCAGGAGGATCATGAGTTCAAAGCCAGCCTCAGCGAAAGCTAGATGCTAAACAATTCAGTGAGACCCTGTCTCTAAATAAAATACAGAATAGGGCTGGGGATGTAACTCAGTAGCCAAGTGCCCCTGAATTCAATCCCCAGGGGGAAAAAAAGTATAAAAGTGTACACTGCCCCCTAAGTATGCTATACTTTAATAAACACTTTACAAACACAAAAATAGAAACTGTGACTCCCTTTAGAAGCAGGAATCCTATTGTAATTTATTCCTGGAATTTCCTCCAACTATTAGCTTTGGTTTTATTTAAGAAGGTTGATGACAATGAGAGATAAAAACAGAGAAAAAATATAAGCAAACAAAACTGACCAGCTCATTCTCTGAACTCTAGCACATTTACAAGAGAAATACAATTGACTCCAAACAGAACTGGTTTCTGAGTAAAACCTAAGTTTCTGCATTATGAAGCCTACATTTTGTTTTTCCTAAGAGAACCCACTCAGAAATGTCCCTTTTTTGGAATACTATTAAAGTAATCCTGGCATGCATTCACAATGTCCCATATTTTCCATGACACTATGGGGTGAACATAGGGTAAGTGATGGCAGCAACTTTTTGGAATAATAAGAGTACTCCTTTGGTTCACAACTCGGGTCACAGTTGCGAGTTGTGTGTGTGCTTGGTAATGTCCCAGAATCCCCATGCACCTATGGTTTTCCTAATACTGGGAGTGTTCGTACCAACTCTACCTAAGTCACAGGGCTGTTGTAAAGGTCAAATGAGATGAAGTTTCTTTCCCAGGCATCCAGTGTCATCCAAGGCCACTTCTTAGTTTTAACAGCAGCAAATATTCAAGTTGGAAAAATTAACTTGCTTTCAGTGGTGCAGCTTTTAAAATTGAGGTTATAATGAGTTCCTCGAAAAGTGCCTTATCTGCAAATGTGAGGTTTCTTCATTTGGTACACAGAAGGTTCTTCAATAGTCTGCCTATCAAGCTTGAATTTGGTATAATTCCAGGGGCAGTAGAATTCTGCAGAGGGGGATTAGGTACACATGTGGACATTCTCAACATGACTCCCACCCTTAGCACACCTGAGATGGACAATGCACATCATCATGCCACTGGTGAGACTACACAATCTCAGGGGTAGTTCAGGGGTGATGGTAAAAGCACATTTCCGTACCTTAGCACTGCACTAGAGGCTTTGAGGGTTAAGCGGTTGGTGGTTTGAGTCCAGCCAATTCCCATGAAAGATTCTTTTTTTTTATTAGTTTAAAACTTTTATTATAAAATATTTCAAACTTCAGCAAAACCAGAAACTAGTATTACATGCCCTCACCCCCATGCTTACTATCTAGCTTTAACAATTATCAATATCTGGTCATGGGATCTATAATTACTTGAGCATCTCTAAAAATTAATATTTCCCCATCTTGGAAAAGTATAATATGCAACTAATTAACACTAAGTAATCAATAGCATTGGCTATCGAGTCACCATTCATATTTCCCTGATTATATTATACATTTATTTTTAAGCCACAAAAAGCATATGCCTTTTTATTTAAAGAAAAGTTTGCAAAAACAGAAGTATAAAGAAAGATTAAGGTATTATTGTTTATACTGCATTATCTTCAGGATCTAGGACAGTGCCTGATGTTCCTTCAGTTAATATTGATTGAACAAAGGAAGTTAGGATGTTCAGAGGGAAAGAAGCATGAACCACTCTCTCTACCGCTTGCATGAGCTATTTTGTAAAACTTTTTAGTTGCTCTTTTTAGTTATACATGACAATAGAATGTATTTTGACATATTATACATACGTGGAACACAAATTCCCGTTCTTGTGTTTATACATTATATGGAGTTACACTGGTCATACATGAACATAGGAAATTAATGTCTGATTCATTCTACTGTCTTCCATTCCCATCCCCACTCCCTTTGCTTCATTCCACTTTGTCCAATCCAATGAACTTCAATTCTTCCCCCCTCCGACCCCTTCCCACCTTTATTTTGTGTTACCATCTGCATATCAGAGAGAACATTGGGCCTTTTAAAAATTTTATTTATTTCACTTTGTTTTATGATACTCTCCAGTTCCATCCATTTACCAGCAAATGTCATAGTTTCATTTTTCATTATGGCTAAGTAATATTCTATTGTGTATATACCACGTTTTCTTTATCCATTCATCTGTTGAAAGGCACCTAGTTTGGTTCCATAGCTAAGCTATTGTGAACTGAGCTGCTATAAACATTGATGTGATTGCATCACTACAGTAGGCTGATTTTAAGTCTTTTGGGTACTTGCCATCCCTGGGGAGTATGGCCATCCCTGAGAATAATGATGATAATAGCTATTGTTTCTCAAATGCTGGCCTCAGACATGGTAAGCACTCTACTTGAATTTTCTTCTAGTATGTATTCAATACACAAAGTAAAAACATTTTTTGTGTGCATAAGGTAAATAAGATAATGTCATCCTAATGTTTACCCATTCCCCTCTTATATTTAGAAGGAAGTTTCTCCTACACCTCACTGTATTACAAACCTTGTTTTGTAGACACTTAGGAATAGCTATTTCTTATTGAAATTTCCCAGTGGCAAAGGGTCACCCCACAGAGATAATTGCTAATTAAGACTGGATCGTCCAGGCCTGAAGCAAGACCAATACCCTAAATGTTACCATTGATTACATTTCTGGCTCTTGATTAAATGTCACCAAACAATTAGCTGATTATTCTGTCTCTGGCCTTGGCAAGTACCACAATTCCTGTGGCTCATGTCATTGGAACCATATGGACTCAAAGCTCTTGCTTTTTTTTTTCTTTTTCTAGGAATATCCTCTCTCCTTCTTATCATGGAGTAGACTCTTTGCTCCTAACTCACAACATATCCCTATAGAGAGATGACTCTCCTGACCATCTTTCCTAAAATAAACTCCAGTCAAATCACGTGCCCAAGATACATACAGGCAAAGCAACAATTTGTCCCCAAAATGGGGGACAAAGGAAAATATCAAGAGTATCAGAGTAGAGATTTGTCCTAAGAAAACAACTTCAAATGAAAACTCAGTTTTGAATTAGAGCAAAAATCCTTCTCAACTAAGTGAGTTGAATCTAGAGAGAACTAAAATCCCTATAATTAAATAAGGCCATATTTTAAAGTGACGTAAAGGGAGACAGTTATAAAAAAGAGATGAAAGTGAAAGAAATTTTAGATCTCACACCTACCTTTAGGACAGTTTCATTACTTCTTTTCATTAAAGTAATTGTTGGTTCTAATGCCAGATCTCTCCATCAAACCAGCCTGTGGAGACCCTGGAAACTGAATCAACACGCTGCCTAATTATAAGTGATGGAGGCGAAAGGTGAAATTTCCACTTAGAAACAGTCATTCCTTGTTGAAATTTCCCAGGGGCAGCAGGTCACCCAGCTGAGATAATTGCTAATTAAGAATGGACAGTCCAGGCAAGAAGCCAGACCAGTACCCCAATGTTACCATGGGTCGGCCATGAATTCAATTTTTGGCTCTTGATTAAATGTCACCAAATGATTAACTGATTATTCCTCAGACACTTTCTAGAAGTGATCCCAGTTCAGCACACTGAGCAGCAGTCCAGTAATTCTGCAGTTCGTTTTAGCAGAGAACATTTCTGGAGAAAGTTTCATGTGTTACAATTTTACTTTTAGCAGCACCCTTCAGTTTCTGTTTCCCTAGGTATTGACTAATCACTGGTCTCCTCTCTTTGCTGAAGACACAATGTTGTTAATTTAATATTTTCTTTGGGTAATAAATTAATCAGATCCTTAGTGGGAATACTCAGACAGCAATACTTTGGAGCCATAAAATACACTACAGATTATCTGTAATTTTGGAAGCAGCAAAGTTAGACTCCAAAGATTCGCAGTCCAGCTCTGACACAGCTATGTCACCTTGGGCAATGCACTTAACCTCTTTAACTTTCAAATCCCTTATCTATAAAAGGAGAACAATAATAGCATCTATTTTAAAGGGTTATTGAAAATTAAATGAGATCACAAAGTTACTGAATCTCAGATGTTTCTGGAATAAGCCCAATAAAGATGATTTTATCTTCTTGCCACATTTGGCTTCTCCCAGGGGAGTGCTTAGGAATATCTTCAATCTTCTCCTAGAAAAAAGTTCAGAAAAGCAGAGAGAGATCCTGCTGGAATAAGGGAAATCTTCTATCTCAACTTACTCTTGGGAAATGTGACATGTCAAATAATGAAAGAAGAGTAGCAACTACTAATAACCGAGCTTTTTTTTATGTGCCTGGTATACTTGTATATAATTTATATATACACAAACATTCATTCCCCTTGAGCCCCATGAAGGGATAAGGGTGACAGAGACTCAGAAAACTGAGTCATTGCCATCTGACTCCAGAGGGAGGCAATGTGAGTCTCCCCTTGCATTCTTGCAACCCCCATCCAGTCAGTCCCTGTTCTTGAGCACCAAATGCCGTCTTCTCTCACAGGCTCAAGGTTATTAATACATGCATACAGTTATCAAGAGATGTTTACCATCAGATCATAAGCATAACATTATCTTTTCCATATTAAAAAAGCAAAAAGAAAATTCACTTCACCCTACTTTCTTCTCCACCTCCCACTCCATTTCTCCATTCCCCTGAACAGGGGAAGCCCTGGAAGGCCTTTCCATAATACTCCATGTCACCAGAGACTCTCCCAGTTTTCTCTTTAGCCCATTCCAATGGTTTTCTCTCAACCATTGCACAAAGCTATTCTTTTTAATTACTGCACATCGATTATACAAAATTGTGCACTTCCTTGTGGTATATTCACACATGCATAGAAACATAATTTGATCAATTTCACACCCCAGTTCTTCTCCCCTCACTCTCACCCCTATTTGTCTCCTTTCTCCATGGTGCCCCTTGCTTTTCCCTCACGCTTCCACATATTAGAGAAAACGTATGATACTGTGCTCTCAGAATCTGAAAATGATGGTCTCTCGTTTCATCCATTCTCTTGTGAATGACATAATTTCATTCTTCTCTATGGCTGAATAAGATTCCATTCTGTTTCTATACCATACTTTCTTGATCCTTTCATGTGTTGAAGGACATCAAGGCTGACTCCATAATTCAGCTATTGGGAATTATAATACAATAAACATGGGAATGCACGTGCCGCTAAAGTATGCTGACTTTAGAACTTTTGGATAAATACTGAGAAGTGGTATAGCTGGATCATATGGTACTTCTACTTTCAGCTTTTTGAGATACTTCCATACTAATTTCCACAGTGGTTGTAAAAATTTACATTCCCACCAACAGTGTATGAAAGTTCCTTTCCCCCCGCTCATCCTAACCAGCATTTATTGTTATTAGTATTTTTGGTCATTGCCACTTTAACTGGCATGAGACAAAATCTCAGTGTAGTTTTGATTTGCATTTCCCTGATGACTAGAGATGTTGAACATTTGGTGATGCTTCTTTTGAGAACTGTCTGTTTAATTCATTTTCCCATTTACTGATTGGGTTATTTGAATTTTTTAATGTTGAATTTTTTGAATTTTTAAAATATATTCTGGACCTTAATTCTCCGTCAAAGAGTAGCTGGCAAAGATTTTTCTCTGATTCTGTGCGTTGTCTCTTCCCACTGACATTTCCATTGCTGTGCAGAAGATTTTTAGTTTGATGGCCTCCCATTTATTGATTTTTTCCTCTTATTTCTTGAGCTAATGGGATCTATTTAGGAAGTCTTTGCTTGGGTCTACATGTTGAAATATTTACCCTATTTTTTTAAACAGTTGTAACATTTCTAAGTGGTCTTATACTTAGGTTTTTGATTTATTTCAAGTTGACTTTTGCACAGGGTAGAAGATAATGATCTAGTTTCATTCTTCTATTTATGGACAACCAGTTTTTCCCAGTACCCCTTGTTAAACAGGCTGTCTTTTTCCAGTGTATGTTTTTAGTGCCTTAGTCAAGGTTCAGATAGCTGTGTGGGTTCATCTCTGTGCTGTCTGTGTGTTCCGTGGGTCTGCATGTCTGTTGCTGTGTCTGTGCCATGCTGTTTTGTTACTATGGCTCTGCAGTATAATCCAAGTGGAGTATCACAGTGCTTGCAGCTTTGTTCTTTTTGCTCAGAGTTGTGCTGGTTATTCTTAGTCTTTTCTTCTTCCATATGAATTTCCTTCTCCTTTCTCATCTGACTTGACCTATCCATAGCCTTTGATACAATTAATCAGATCCTCCTTGACAACCATTCTTCACATGACTGACAGCATACCACACTGTCTTGGTTTTGCCTCCGTCTTTTACAGGTTAATCCCCATGCTGTTCCTGTTGCTTCTTCTCTCCACCCTCTAAATGTGGGTGTAAGTCACGCATCAGTCCTTAGTCCTCTTTCCTTCCTTCCCTATACTCTTTTCCCTCCAGATCTCAGGTATTTTCATACCACTTGTAGGCTGAGGACTGTCCAGAACCCACTCAGCTCTTAAAATATTGGCACAAGAGATTCTAGGCTAGAAAGGGAACTCTTATAAACTCTTGAGAATGTAAATTTGTGCAGCCATTACGGAAATACACTATGGAGGTTTCTCAAGAAAGTAAAAACAGAAGTCTTCCACCATGACCACTATACCATTATCGAGTGTATATCCAAAGGGAAAGAAATCAGTTTATCCAAGAGATACCTGCACTCGATGCCTATTGCAGCACTATCACAACAGCCAGGATTTGGAGTCCACTGCGATCTCCATTGAGGGATGAATGGGTTTATAAACTGTGACACATACACACACAAACAATGGAATGATATTCGGCCATAAAATTTTAAATTCTATCATTGGTTAAAAACAAGGATGAATTTAGATGACACTACATTAAGTGAAATGAGTGAGCTACAGAATGATAACTACTGCATACTGCATATTCTCACTATGTGGAAGCATAAAAGATTGATTTCATAGAAGAAGAGAGCAGAATTGTGGTAACTGGAAGATGAGAAGGGGTAGGAGAACAGAGGGAGGGTAGATTACAAAAGCCCTGTTGTTCTACAGCACATTGGAGAACTATTCTTCACAATTTGTTATATATTTCATAGAGAACTAGAGAGGTTTTAACATTTCCCACACATGCAATGATAAATGTTTAGAAGAGAGAAATGCTAATTACCCTGACTTAATTATTACACATTGCCTACATATCCTCTTTTCTAGACTTGTACCTTTTTATTAATTGACAATCGTGTGCCAATTAATGAAGAGGTCCTAGCCTGGTGAAGAGAATGTGAAAACCCCTGGTTTCAGCTGACAAAGAAGGGTTTGGTCATGATATTGAGCAAATCCACATGTCTTTCAGCACAGTTCCACATCACAAACAACCTTTTATTTCCACCTCTGTTATATAATAGGTCTGTTAGATCTATTTTGGATGGTGAAGAATAGAAACAATGGTTTAGAGCAACCAATCTATCCTGCCCACACCAAATGTCCTATTAGCATTTGAAAATTTGTATCATCCCTGCATTATAATAAGGTCATATTGAATTGATGACTATTTTCCTCACTTACTACTCATTATTTTTATTTTTTCCTTTAGATGAAGAAATAATAACTTATCTAAAAATGTTGGTATATAAAGTTTGAGTAGCCTCAGTTTGCTCAGGTACAAAGTGTGAAAATAAATCCCCACTTTCAAAGGATAAGGCAAACACTGTATTAAAATAGATAGTGTCAGGTTGTATAGATTACACTGAGGTTGGTTGAAAGATACAAAATTTTACTTAGATTGGAAAAATAAGTTCAAGAGTTCTATTGTACATCCTGTTGACTACAATTAATGATGATATACTTGAAAATTGCAAAAATAATAGATTAAAATTATTCTTATCACAAGAATGTTATGAGGTAATGACTTTGTTCATTTCTTTGATTTTAGTCATTCTACAGTGTATACCTGTATAAAAACATCATATCATACACCATGTAAATACAGTCAACTTTTATTTGCTAATTTAAAATAAATAATTTGCAAAAAGATGTTATTAATTATTAAAGTGTATATGACATGAAAACAATGATTTGTAATTATAAGGTATATTCAATCTCATTTTTCACAAGGAATCATGAAAACAGTGTAGTCTGTACACAGAAGCAAAACAACATTTGTAGGGTTTTTAATCACAAGTAGACCATTTGGGCTGCCTGATTCCATAGCAAAGTTAAAATACAAGCTATTAAATCTTAATCTACATCTCATGTCCTTTTTCAGATGGCAATCTCTTCACTTGAAATAGCGTTTATATAGATGAACTAGAATCTTCTGCCATTAAAAATCGTGTTTTTTTCTGATAAATTTTTAAAAATTTCTAATAGAAAATGAAAATTTCCATGCCTATAAAGGTTGAAGATAAATTTACCACGACAACATATTCACTTTCTATTTTCTCCTGGAAGTTTATGTACCTTCAAACTGTTAGGTCAAAGAATGAATGTGGAGACAAGCACTACAGCTATTTTAACCTTGGTAGGACAATGAGGACTTGAAGAGCTATTAGACTAGGAAGATTTTGCAGAGATTGGTAACCAATTTTCTCCTAGGAATGAAACAAAAAGAATTGAGACCAAATGACTAGATACAAAGCACTTCTGGGGTATGTGGTTTATGATAAAAGAAAACTGATTTATTTGAAGTGTGTTGTAGATATTGGTTCCTTGGGAGTCACCACACACTATCATTATTGTATAACTCTTTAAATTTTTCTCAGCAATCCTATTTAGTTGTTTGGTAGGTCTTAGCATTATGCCTATTTTACATAATAGCTAAGGGAGTTTAAGTAGTTTTCCCAATAGAATAGAATCTAAATTCTTCACAGTAAAAATCCATTCTGTATCAAGATGAGAGAGCAATTTTCTTGGGGGGGGGGGGGGGCTGGGATCTCTCTCTGTCTCTGTCTCTCTCTCTCACACACATACACACACATACACACAGCATCTGCAGATAAAGTAATAAAAAATAACTATCTCAAGATTTAAATAAATGTACACCTAGGACATGAGTGACCTAGGAAATGTGACTGGGCAGGGGAAGCTGTGCAGAATGAAGATTGAAACAGTTTGTCATGCAATTGAGGTTATGGAGAATATAAATTATACAATGCAGATTATAAATTTCTGTGATTTTTCTGTGTCCCATTCTTTAAGGATACAACATCACATAGTCATAATTTCAAGAATAAAAATGATTTTAAAAATATATCCTATGGAGTAGAGTTGAAAGACCTCAGGTTATTTAACTGAAAAAAAAAAGAAAAAAGAATTTCAAGACCTGTGATACCCTCTTTGCATCAAATGAAGGGACAGACTTTCTAAGGAAATATTTGTAATATAACTTCTGCCAACAAAATTGAATTTCTGAGAGTTGCAGGGAGTCAGAAATGTCTTTCTTGTATTGAATTTAAATAGAACAGTTCAAGTCATTCAAATCCAGATGAAAATAAACAGCCTTGAAAGATAGAAGTCCCCTATCAACTGAGGAGTATGAGCAGAGAGACAAAGGGGGTTAGGTTAGGGAAAATTCAAGCCCTGTGTTTGGAGTCTAAATTACGCCTAAAACTCTTCCAAGAGCAAATTCAGGATCTGTGATTAAATTTCTTCTGATTGGGGGATTTTCAAATAACTTTGTGATGACACAGCTTTAAGAATCATATAGACTTTTAGTTTTCTAAATGCAAAAATTGAAAACAAAAAATGCCAACCAGCCTTTGGGATGCATTTACTGCCCTCATTTCAAGGTCAAGAACTTCATTACTGTTCTTGTTCACATTCCATCAGGTTCTAAGTTGTTTTACAAACTTAATTTAATAAGTTCCCCCCTTCTAAAATGGAATAATGTGACCTCAAGTGTTACAGACAGCTTCTGTAAGATTTGTCATGACTAGGTTTGAAATAAATTGACTACAAGAGCCGCCCCCTCCCCCTGCGCCGGCAAGGTAGACAGAACTGTGACCACCCACAGAGCGGGCCCAGCGGCCTGCTGAGGGGCAGAGCCGCCCCCCACCCCCCGCGACTGCCAGGTAGGCGGAACTGTGACCACCAACAGAAAAGGCCCAGTGGCCCGCGGAGGGACAGAGCTTCCAATCACTCCTGCAAGGTAGGCGGGCCTGCGACCCACCGGCAGAAGAGGAGCAGCGGCCTGCTGAGAGGCAGAGCCGCCCCCTCCCCCTGCGCCGGCAAGGTAGACGGAACTGTGACCACCCACAGAGCAGGCCCAGCGGCCTGCTGAGGGGCAGAGCCGCCCCCAACCCCCCGCGCCTGCCAGGTAGGCGGAACTGTGACCACCGACAGAAAAGGCCCAGTGGCCCGCGGCGGGACAGAGCTTCCAATCACTCCTGCAAGGTAGGCGGGCCTGCGACCCACCGGCAGAAGAGGAGCAGCAGCCTGCTGAGAGGCAGAGCCGCCCCTTCCCCTGCGCCAGCAAGGTAGACGGAACTGTGACCACCATCAGAACAGGCCCAGCGGCCTGCTGAGGGGCAGAGCCGCCCCCCACCCCCTGCGCCTGCCAGGTAGGCGGAACTGTGACCACCGACAGAAAAGGCCCAGTGGCCCGCGGAGGGGCAGAGCTTCCAATCACTCCTGCAAGGTAGGCGGGCCTGCGACCCACTGGCAGAAGAGGAGCAGCGGCCTGCTGAGAGGCAGAGCCGCCCCCTCCCCCCGCGCCTGCAAGGTAGACGGAACTGTGACCACCATCAGAACAGGCCAGACCTGCAACTGACAGACAGAACAGGCCCAGTGGCCTGAGGAAGGGTAGAGCCGCCCACCCCCCCGCGCCTGCAAGGTAGGCGGACATGCGACCCACCGGCAGAACAGCCCCAGAGGCCTGCAGAGGGGCAGTGCCGCTGCCTGCGCCTGCAAAGTAGGCAGAACTGAGACCACCGACAGAACAAGCCTAGTGGCCCGCAGAGGGACAGAGCCGCCGCCCGCACCTGCAAGTTAGGCGGACCTGCTACCGACCGGCAGAGCAGACCCAGCGGCCTGCCGGTGTGGTAGGCACATTGCCCCAATTGGAGGAGGGACAGAGCCGCCGCCCGCGCCTGCGAGGGAGACTTTGCAACTATACAAGACCAATATAAATATATAGGGGGGAAATTCAATAGCACAACAGTTTCACCAAGTAGAAAGGAACGTGAACAGTATGAAGAGACAAGGAAAGAAAGGACCACAAGCAATGCAGGTCAACTCAACGTTAGAAGAGGTAATAGCTGCAGCAGATGGAATGTCAGATAAAGAATTCAGGATATACATGCTTCAGATGATCTGGAGTCTCAAGGAAGACATCAGACAGCAAAATCAGACAATGAAAGATCACTTCAACAATGAATTACATAAACAAATCCAAGAAGCAAAAGATCAACTATACAGGGAGATAGAGGTTATAAAAAACAAACAAACAGAAATCCTAGAAATGCAGGAAGCAATAAACCAACTTAAAAACTCAATTGAGAATACTACCAGCAGAGTAGAACACTTAGAAGATAGAACATCAGACAATGAAGATAAAGTATTTCAACTTGAAAAGAACATAGACAGCTCAGCAAGACTGTTAAGAAACCATGAGCAGAACATCAAAGAAATATGGGATAACTTCAAGAGACCAAATTTAAGAGTCATTGGGATACAGAAAGGGACAGAGTTTCAAAAAAAGGAATGAGCAATCTATTCAATGAAATAATACGAGAAAACTTCCCAGACTTGAAGAATGAGACAGAATCCCAAATCCTAGAAGCCTACAGGACGCCGAATGTGCAAAATCATAAGAGACCCACACCTAGACACATTATAATGAAGATGCCCAACATACAGAATAAGGAGAAAATTTTAAAAGCTACAAGAGAAAGGAAGCAGATCACATTTAGGGGTAAGCCAATCAGGATAACAGCTGATCTTTCAACACAGACTCTGAAAGCTAGAAGATCCTGGAATAACATATTTCAAACACTGAAAGAAAATGGGCTCCAACCAAGAATTGTGTTTCCAGCTAAATTAAGCTTCAGGATGGAAGATGAAATTAAAACCTTCCACGATAAACAAAAGTTAAAAGAATTTGCAGCTAGAAAACCATCTCTTCAAAACATCCTTGGCAAAACATTACAGGAAGAGGAAATGGAAAATAACAATGAAAACCAACAGTGGGAGGTAGGACAGTAAAGGGGGAAAAATAATCAAAGAGGAAAACAAACCATGTTTAGTAACATAAATAAACAAATATGGCTGGAAGAACAACCCATATCTCAATAATAACCCTAAATGTTAATGGCTTAAACTCACCAATCAAGAGACACAGGCTAGTAGAATGGATCACAAAACAAGACCCAACAATATGCTGCCAACAGGAGACACATTTGATAGGAAAAGACATACATAGGCTGAAGGTGAAAGGTTGGGAAAAATCATATCACTCATATGGACTTCGGAAACAAGCAGGAGTGTCCATACTCATCTCAAATAAAATAGATTTCAAGCCAAAGTTAATCAAAAGGGATAAAGAGGGACACTACATACTGCTTAAGGGAACCATACACCAACAAGACATAACAATCATAAATATATATGCCCCAAACAATGGTGCAGCTATGTTCATCAGACAAACTCTTCTCAAGTTCAAGAGTCTAATAGACCACCATACAATAATCATGGGAGACTTCAACACACCTCTCTCGCCACTGGACAGATCTTCCAAACAAAAGTTGAATAAGGAAACTATAGAACTCAATAACACAATTAATAACCTAGACTTAATTGACATATATAGAATATACCACCCAACATCAAGCAGTTACACTTTTTTCTCAGCAGCACATGGATCCTTCTCAAAAATAGATCATATATTATGTCACAGGGCAACTCTTAGACAATATAAAGGAGTAGACATAATACCATGCATCTTATCTGATCATAATGGAATGGAACTGAAAATCAATGATAAAAGAAGGAAGGAAAAAGAATACATCACTTGGAGAATGAACAATAGGTTACTGAATGATCAATGGGTTATAGAAGCCATCAAGAAGGAAAGTAAAAAATTCTTAGAGATTAATGAAAACACAGACACAACATATCGGAATCTATGGGACACATTGAAAGCAGTTCTAAGAGGAAAATTCATTGCTTGGAGTTCATTCCTTAAAAAAAGAAAAAACCAACAAATAAATGATCTCATACTTCATCTCAAAATCCTAGAAAAAGAAGAGCAAAACAACAGCAAAAGAAGTAGAAGGCAAGAAATAATGAAAATCAGAGCTGAAATTAATGAAATCGAAACAAAAGAAACAATTGAAAAAATTGACAAAACTAAAAGTTGGTTCTTTGAAAAAATAAACGAAATCGACAGACCCTTAGCCATGCTAGCGAAGAGAAGAAGAGAGAGAACTCAAATTACTAACATACGGGATGAAAAAGGCAATATCACAACAGACACTTCAGATATACAGAAGATAATCAAAAATTATTTTGAATCCTTATACTCCAATAAATTAGAAGATAGTGAAGGCATCGATAAATTTCTTAAGATCTGCCCAGATTGAGTCAGGAGGATATAGACAACCGAAACAGACCAATATCAATTGAGGAAATAGAAGAAACCATCAAAAGACTACCAACTAAGAAAAGCCCAGGACTGGATGGGTATACAGCAGAGTTTTACAAAACCTTTAAAGAGGAACTAATACCAATACTTTTCAAGCTACTTCAGGAAATAGAAAAAGAGGGAGAACTTCCAAATTCATTCTACGAGGCCAACATCACCCTGATACCTAAACCAGACAAAGACACTTCAAAGAAAGAGAACTACAGACCAATATCTCGAATGAACCTAGATGCAAAAATCCTCAATAAAATTCTGGCGAATCGGATACAAAAACATATCAAAAAAATTGTGCACCATGATCAAGTAGGATTCATCCCTGGGATGCAAGGCTGGTTCAATATACGGAAATCAATAAATGTTATTCACCACATCAATAGACTTAAAAATAAGAACCATATGATCATCTCGATAGATGCGGAAAAAGCATTCGACAAAGTACAGCATCCCTTTATGTTCAAAACTCTAGAAAAACTAGGGATAACAGGAACATACCTCAATATTGTAAAAGCAATCTATGCTAAGCCTCAGGCTAGCATCATTCTGAATGGAGAAAAATTGAAGGCATTCCCTCTAAAATCTGGAACAAGACAGGGATGCCCTCTCTCACCACTTCTGGTCAATATAGTTCTTGAAACACTGGCCAGAGCAATTAGACAGACGAAAGAAATTAAAGGCATAAAAATAGGAAAAGAAGAACTTAAATTATCACTATTTGCAGATGACATGATTCTATACCTAGCAGACCCAAAAGGGTCTACAAAGAAACTATTAGAGCTAATAAATGAATTCAGCAAAGTGGCAGGATATAAAATCAACACGCATAAATCAAAGGCATTCCTGTATATCAGTGACAAATCCTCTGAAATGGAAATGAGGACAACTACTCCATTCACAATATCTTCAAAAAAAATAAGATACTTGGGAATCAACCTAACAAAAGAGGTGAAAGACTTATACAATGAAAACTACAGAACCCTAAAGAGAGAAATAGAAGAAGATCTTAGAAGATGGAAAAATATACCCTGTTCATGGATAGGCAGAACTAACATCATCAAAATGGCGATATTACCAAAAGTTCTCTATAGGTTTAATGCAATGCCAATCAAAATCCCAACGGCATTTCTTGTAGAAATAGATAAAGCAATCATGAAATTCATATGGAAAAATAAACGACCCAGAATAGCAAAAACAATGCTAAGCAGGAAATGTGAATCAGGCGGTATAGCGATACCAGACTTCAAACTATACTACAGAGCAATAGTAACAAAAACAGCATGGTACTGTTACCAAAACAGGCAGGTGGACCAATGGTACAGAATAGAGGACACAGAAACCAATCCACAAAACTACAACTACCTTATATTTGATAAAGGGGCTAAAAGCATGCAATGGAGGAAGGATAGCATCTTCAACAAATGGTGCTGGGAAAACTGGAAATCCATATGCAACAAAATGAAACTGAATCCCTTTCTCTCGCCATGCACAAAAGTTAATTCAAAATGGATCAAGGAGCTTGATATCAAATCAGAGACACGCCGTCTGATAGAAGAAAAAGTTGGCTACGATCTACATACTGTGGGGTCGGGCTCCAAATTCCTCAATGGGACACCCATAGCACAAAAGTTAATAACTAGAATCAACAAATGGGACTTACTCAAACTAAAAAGTTTTTTCTCAGCAAAAGAAACAATAAGAGAGGTAAATAGAGAGCCTACATCCTGGGAACAAATCTTTACTCCTCACACTTCAGATAGAGCCCTAATATCCAGAGTATACAAAGAACTCAAAAAATTAGACAATAAGAGAACAAACAACCCAATCAACAAATGGGCCAAGGACCTGAACAGACACTTATCAGAGGAGGACATACAATCAATCAACAAGTACATGAAAAAATGCTCACCATCTCTAGCAGTCAGAGAAATGCAAATCAAAACCACCCTAAGATACCATCTCACTCCAGTTAGATTGGCAGCCATTATGAAGTCAAACAACAACAAGTGCTGGCGAGGATGTGGGGAAAAGGGTACACTTGTACATTGCTGGTGGGACTGCAAATTGGTGCAGCCAATTTGGAGATTTCTTGGAAAGCTGGGAATGGAGCCACCATTTGACCCAGCTATTCCCCTTCTCGGTCTATTCCCTAAAGACCTAAAAAGAGCATGCTACAGGGACACTGCTACATTGATGTTCGTAGCAGCACAATTCACAATAGCAAGACTGTGGAACCAACCTAGATTTCCTTCAATAGATGAATGGATAAAAAAAAATGTGGCATTTATACACAATGGAGTATTACTCTGCATTAAAAAATGACAAAATCATAGAATTTACAGGGAAATGGATGGCATTAGAGCAGATTATGCTAAGTGAAGCTAGCCAATCCCTAAAAAATAAATGCCAAATGTCTTCTTTGATATAAGGAGAGTAACTAAGAACAGAGTAGGGTCGAAGAGCATGAGAAGAAGATTAACATTAAACAAGGATGAGAGGTGGGAGGGAAAGGGAGAGAGAAGGGAAATTGCATGGAAATGGAAGGAGACCCTCAGAGTTATACAAAAGTACATACAAGAGGAAGTGAGGGGAAAGGGAAAAATAATACAAGGGGGACAAACGAATGTCAGTAGAGGGGGCAGAGAGAGAAGAGGGGAGGGGAGGGGAGGGGTGATAGTAGAGGATAGAAAAGGCAGCAGAACACAACAGACACTAGTATGGCAATATGTAAATCAATGGATGTGTAACTGATGTGATTCTGCAATCTGTAAATGGGGTAAAAATGGGAGCTCATAACCCACTTGAATCAAAGTGTGAAATATGATATATCAAGAACTATGTAATGTTTTGAACAACCAACAATAAAAAATTAAAAAAAAATTAAAAAAAAGAAATCTATTAATTGAATGTCTGGGAATGGCATGCTTTACTTGGAAATATTGTGTAAATGACTACTTAGTTAAAAGAGCTTAGTAATATTTCCACTCTGCAGTTACTACTTTTTTATCTGCTGCATGTAGAAAAACTGAAAGTCTGCTTGACAATGTGGTATTGATCTAGTTGAAACAACATCAATAGTTATTATAGTTACTTGGTGACTAGGCTATTGTTGGAATGATTCCTACTAGCAAATAAACAAAATTTTATAATCAGTGCTCTAATTTGTATGTCATCGTTCATTCACAAATACAAATAATCCTTTCCTTACATTGTGACCTTTATCAATATTAGCCTCATATATTTGTCTTAAGAAATAAATCAGGAATCCACAAGATATTTTTGCATAATTCATCTTCTATACCTTAATATTGCTGAACATATTAAAATTCACCCTGTCATTTTAACATAAATAATAAAAATAGAAGCGTATTCATACTTCTTTCACTTGTAAGGCTCAGTGTACATACATGTCTATCTCTCAAAATATGGTTTTCCAATATTTCAAATTCAGTGTTGTATTTATACTACCTCCCCTCGCAAAAAAAAAAAAAAAAAAAAAAGAAAGAAAGAAATTGACTACAAGTTCAATATTCAAGGTATGATGACCAGGGCTAAGTATTTCACAAGTGTAAACTCTTCTAACCTTTGAGATTTACTCTTACTCCCATTAATGACCAAGATTTTGACCCAGGCTTAAAAAAAGTTAAATTTTGTTTTGCAAAAAATATCTCACAGCGAGTAAAGTGGCACAATTACATGTTAATCTCAGATCTGGGGGACTCAAACTTCCTAACTAGTGGTAGGAGGAAGGGGTCAACCAACCTGGTAACCCACTTGTCCTGCGAGATGATAACTACCAAATCATTGGTAGGAGCCATGCATCTCAATTTGTTATTAATTTGGCAAAACTCGGGAACCAGGAACCAAATCAACAAAAGCCCTTGGAAAATAATCATCTGAGAAAGAAAGGCCAGATGGTCTTGTTGCCTCTGAGTCTGCTTTGAAGGAAAGCAGTGGTGTGGTGGAGATCCATTGTGGAAGGGATGTGGAGCACACCTGTGTCCTGTTCTTTGAAACTAAGAAGGGTTTGGCAGGATGGAGGTGCTGGAAACCTGAAGCGTCCTCCAGCATCTGTAAGGAGTGTGTCAGCCTGCTGCATTATGCAGTGAGTGTACTGAATCCATTCACAGTGGGAATGAGGACCTTGACCATGACTACCCAGTACACATTTACCCGAGCCCCTGGAGTTGTGCTCTTGCACTTATTTGTTAACTGTTTAATATATTCCTTTCCTGCCAGAGGAAGTCTCAGACCAACATTCTATTACCTGGGTAATTTCTTATTCTCATTACGCCATCTTATTTCTTTCCTTATTATTATTCTGTCCAAAATTGAGTGCCCTTGGATCAATACTGTTTCCTGACTTTCCTTTCCCTTCTCTGCTGTTTTCTTTACAATGCTGGCTTACATTTTCTCTAAGGTTGCTTTTAACTTTACAGTTCAATCACACCCTTTGTTTTCTTTGAAATTTTGGGAGATCTGTGTTCACAGGCTGCTTTCTCACTGCAAACCAGAGGACACATTGTGCTGCCCAGAACAAGTTTGAACAAGTTGAAGGGTTAAGTAGAAAGAGAGTGTTAAGTACCTGAAAAAGAGAAAGAGAATCACACCAATTAAAATTGAGTGTATAGTTAGTTTTTCAACCTTTGAGACCCTAGAGTGAGAGCAAAATATCATGTGGCAAAAGTAATCTGCCTCTTTCTCATTGTGCATTTACCATTGGGCATTCATGTAATCTGGGGTCAATTTTATATTATCAGTGGATGAGTATGAATAGAAGAGGGCTTCCATTCCTAATCTTCCCAGAATTTGGCTGAAAGGAAGAAATGAAAGAAAAGAAAAATGCAGGTTCTTCAATCAGACCTGGCCTTGAAGGCCTCCCTCTGCCGTATTCTCCCCTGGGTATATAACTAACATCTGAAGACTTCCTTGCATCAACAGCCATATCTGCATTATTCCATTTTCTCCTTAAAACCATAAATTAGATACTATTACTATCTATTTTATGGATGAAGAAGCTGAGTTTGAGTAGTTGAAAGGACTTATTCCAAAGTCTGAATTTAAATTTTGTGGCAGAAAATTTGATCCCCCAAATCTGCTGGACTTCCTATTTCTAGTTTCTCAGTAGAAACTGAGAAACTAGAAATAGTATTAGGATTTTTAAAAAATATTATCAGATAACATATACACATTATTCACTGTTTACTCACAAAACACTAATTTCCAGTATTCCTTTAAAAAATCCCAGACACAAAGTCAATTGACAAAGGATCTCCAGAAATATGATATCTGAAACTCCTATTATATCTAATGGCTAGTGCAGAGCTACTCACTGGTGGGCAAACACATTAAGAGGAGTTCCACACAGTCACAGAAGGAATAAAATGTTCCAGGGAAAGAGAAAGACTGTTGGGACCCCAGAGAAGCATTGCTGAGACTTTCTATCACTGTGGAAATCCTTTATGGCTGGGGAAGAATGGGGCCTGGTTACCCAAACAAATTTAATTAGGAAAAAGTAGAAATTTTAAGTATAGAGACAGATACAGGATACTAAAGAGAGCTTTGTAGTTGCAGGATGAAAGGCCCAGGCCTGAGCACTCTTCCTAGGCTTCCTTTAAGTCTCTGAGCTGGGTTCTGTTCTTTGAATAAGGAAACTCATCATCACTATCTCTCTGTGAGCTTTGCTGGGGATCAAATGCATATAAACAGGAGAATAGTTCACAAATTATAAACCACTAAATAAAAAGTTACAAATGGGAGGTCTGGAGCTGATCTGGCCTACAGATGTTTTCTGTTTGGGCTGAAAAACTGTCCTTCAAAACAACAACAAATAACCAATGATGATAAAGAAGTAGGCAGAGCGTAGCACACATCCTCTTGCTTAGCTCGGGCTCCACTATCCTAGATGCTACATTTTTGCTGCTTGTCACTTCCTAATAGTCACCTATAATTTCTTCTTTACTAAATTTTACTCCTCCTTTATGATCAAGACCGTGTAAGATGAATGTCATCAGGAAGCCTCAACCTTCTAAGCCATCGTGGCACACAGAAGGTCTGCCCCCAGGGGTGAAGAGGTGGGAGTGGAGAATGCAAGCCCCCCCCCCCCCCAACCCAAGACACATTTTTGACTCAGCAGCAAACAACCTGGTTTTGTGAGAGCTTGGCTGGGACTCCAGAGATGCAGCCACTCTCCCAGCTCTTCAGATGATGTTGTTGAGACTCAGAAAGAAGAGGGGACAAGATCCATTAGTCAGCTTTACATCACTGTGACCAAAATATCCAACAAGACTGACTTAGAAGAGAAAAAGCTTATCATGGCTCATGGTTTCAGAGGTTCATTCCACCGTGGGCCAACTCCATCACTCTGGGCCCAAGTTGAGGCAGAATATCTTTGTGGAAGTACATGGTGGAAAGTGTTGCTCTTCTCCAGGTGGCCAGGAAGCAGAGGGGAAGGGGCCACAGGGAAGATGGACATTTCCAGGATACATCCCCAGTGACCAACCTCCTCCAGCCATGCCCCACCTGCCTATAGTTACCACCCAGTCAGTTCATTCACACTAGGATGAACAGCTCTCACAATTCAATCATTTCACTTCTAAACATTCCTGTGTTAACACAGCAGGTCAGGTGGGCACCTCATATTCAAATTAGAACACCCACCATCAACAAATCTCTCCTTTCCCGGTATTTTCAGCACCCAGGAATTCCTCAAGTAACAGATATATACCAGCAATGACATCAAAAAACAAATGAAGTCAAGAAGGAAAGATGTGAGAGAGGGAAATGAATCTTGGCATCCAAAAAGACTGATCGTTTGGCAGCGGTAAAAATTTAAAAACCAACCACTGTAAGGACTCAACGGAGGACCACTGGAGTATTCTGATGACCAGTGACGAGGACAAATGCAGGAATTGCAATTCACATAGCAACTGCCCATTCATCCTGAAAACAAATCTACTCTGGTCGTTATTTATCCAGAGGTTATCTTTGATTGCTGAACGAAGCTGTGACACATCATGTGTGTTCTTCAATTCTTTGATGTCTGGTGTCAACCAGGCATTTAATAACTGTCAACAAAGATACTGTATTTGAGGGAACATATTCAATGAAAGATTAAATTAGGTACTGTGGCCAGACCACCCGCAGTGCCGGAAAGCATTTTGTGCTAGAAAATAACATTACTGTGATAAGGATGAGAAGAATTTCAAGTGACAGGCTGAGGATTTTCCTCCCCCAAATGCAAGGTGAGTATTCATCCTCAATCTAGGGTACGTGTGGCTTGGTCCAGTTGAAAATGCCCTCTTTCAGACTCCTGGCTTACATATCCTGTGTGTATCACTGGTGATCTTTGAGATTCACTGCTACCCAGGTTTTCCTGATCCTCCCACTCTCTTTCTATTGTACCCCAATCCCTCAAGTCAAAACATTTACTGGGGTGGAATGCTGGGATGGAAATAACACTGAACTTACAGTCAAAACATTAGAGCCTGGAAAATAATTCATTATCTATCTGCCCCGCCTACTCCCCTCCCCCCGTGTTTTCTGGACCTTGGATTCTCTATCAGTCAATGGGGCATTATATAAATTATAGATGTATGTGATGCCAGAGCTTATAAAGTTGCTTTGTAAAAGTCTTCTGATTGTTTTCAGTGTGGCGATTTATTGAAATCTGGCCTAGGAGGGAATGGAGTTAGGATAAACAGTTATTACAAGCAATGGAGTTATAAAAAAAAAGAATAAATTAGCAATAATGTTACATGTGTTCAAATCTACATGTGACAAGGACAGACTGCAGATATCTGAAAGAATATGCAAAATTAGCATGGGGGCAGTTTCTGGTTACAGAAAAGCAGTTCTAGTTGACTGGATTGAACTCTGCCCCAAGGGAAGGAGCTCTTTCTAGCTGTTCCATCTTTGTACTATCAGCCTGAAGTTGGTGCTTCTCAACCAAAAGTTGTTACATTCACAAAGCCACAGAGCTAAGGATGAATCCACAATGGGACTTAGTGGTCTTATCCCTGAAGGCCAGATGAAAATCTAAGTCAATTGTCTGTCATCAAATTGGGTTCAGTGATTAAGTATAAATCGAGAGCTACTCAAAGTCATTGCAGGTAGTATGTACCCAGAGGGCTACACGCTTACTAATACTTCAATTCAGCTTTCAATACAATGTGACTCTATACCCTACCTGAAGGAAATACAGTATTCTCAGAATCACTGTTCTAATTAAATTTGAAAAACTGGTAATATTTGTTGCCTTTGATTCTCTTTCCTTTGTTTTTATTCCATGCATTCTCTTCATTTTCACCCATGATGCTAACATCGATGAGACTTATTAGACAGCAAACATTGTACAAATACTTTATATAGCAGTATCTTATTTAATCCTCATAACCAACTCTTTCACAAATGAGAAAAATGGCAACAGCAAAGAGAAATACCATGTTCAAAGTCATAGGGTTAAGGATTGAGAGAGTTAGGATATGATCTCAGGTCTCTACGATTTTCTTGATGGTTTGCATGACCTGAGCTATTTTGTCTCTAGCATTATTTTCCACTTCTACAGGAACAGCTTCTCTACCAAAGAGGACAAATCAACCAGAATGGCTGGGGTATACCTCTGGACTCCTTCACTTGGCATCTGGATTACTTACAAATACCAGTCTATTCTGACATATTTATTGATCCTTCTTTCACCATGGAAAGCAAATAGAAATCTCTTGAGCACAACAGTCAATATGACTTCTGTTCACTTCCTGTACCCGCTGGCCAGATCTTTTTTTTTTTTTTTTTTGGCCCCATTTCTTAGACCTATAAAGCCACTGAGTAAGATCTCATCAGCAATGTTAACTTGAAACATGAGGAAGACATGCATGGCCATGAATTCCAATACACACTCTCCTCAAGCCTCTTTTTTCCCAAACTAAGAAATTGTTATGTAGTCTATCAGACTTGGATAGGCATTTCATAAGGAGATATTTTGGAAAACTATTATCATACATGGGTACCTTTTTGAGAGGAGAGGTTTAAA
Organism: Marmota flaviventris; assembly: GCF_047511675.1. Classification (NCBI taxonomy): domain Eukaryota; kingdom Metazoa; phylum Chordata; class Mammalia; order Rodentia; family Sciuridae; genus Marmota; species Marmota flaviventris. Next base: position 27,424,359 of record NC_092502.1, read on the forward strand.
ACAGTTTTAATTTAGCTTTAATAATCTAGTTATGCTAAAGAAAGCAAACCTTCAGATTCTACACCCAAATCGTTCTTACAGGCTTTTAAGACAAACCATGTTTTATATGTTTTTTTTTTTCTTTCTAGTGGGAAATTGATTTGTAAGTAAGAACATTGAACACATGTATTTTAAGATAATTTTTTTTGTTCTTTGTAAAATTGCCCCCCCCCAAAACATGTTATACAAATTGGATAAATATTAATGAAGAAATGAAGGCTAGGGAATTGTGTTCCCATTAAAATCCACGCCTGCTCACCACTTGAATTTGACCCCCACCCCCATCATCTTAATTCTTACAGTCACTGGGCTTCTGTAATTGGCATCTCCAATTTCCTATTTAGTGAAAAATCTGAGATCTCCAGTATCCAATTTTGTAGTACATCTGAAACGCTCAGTTTGGCTGTTTTACAAAACCATCTGGATTGAGTCAGCTGTGAAGCATCTGGGTAGATTGGTTATGGGCCAGGCTTAAAAAAAATACACTGCATGGATTTGCCTTTAAGAGTCTGGTTATTTTTGCTGTACAGATTTGGACATGAAATCATAAATTAGGAAATTGTCTCAAAGGGTGAAAGTCCTTCCCGAAAGTCTTCTATTTAACTCTTGATTTATTAACCATGAACAACTTCTTTTGTCTAACCAAAAAATTTTATTATGAACATTAACAAAACAGACAAGTTGTTTTCTTTCAACAGGGAAGTCTTCCAGGTAATCTACAAAATTATGCTTCATCATGATCAAACTATCCTCCCGTAGATAATACCAATTCATGTGAACTGGGGATTTCACAAGACTGAGCACTGATTAAAAATCCACCTTCCTGACAATAATTATTTATGTCAATAATCTTTCTCTAAAACAGATGATTTCACTTTCTATCCATACCTTTTACTCTTCTTCAATGGTCTTATTTTTATCTATGACAAGTAGTTGGATTATTTTTCTCTGGACCTTCTCAACAATTGGCACTGACTTCTGAGAATGTAGAGACTTGCAAAGGCAACTATTATTCCAGAGACCACCCCATGCTATATATTTTATGTTCTGCTATCATCCCAGGAGAACTTTCTAAGATATGTCTTCATTCATCATCAATATATATTTTTTAATCTGCTTGAGAAGATTTGGCCTGAATAGAACCCTAGGGATCAATGACAACTCACCCAAGAAGATCAGAAACTTCACATCATACATCTCCTTAGAAGTCACCCATCCACAGGGTCTCTTGTCACCTCAGAACCTCCCTCTGAGAAGAATACCCAAATCACACTTGCCTGGTCTTTCCCGTCTTGTTGAAATATGTCACCACTTCCACCTCTCAAAAACATGGAAGTTATTCCAATTATGTTTGACGTCTTCTAGAACACTTAGTTTATCAGTCTATGTCCTAATAGCTCCACATCCAAAATACCCCCCAATGTATCTCCTTCTCACCAAATCCAGTGTAAGTGTTCAAAGTGATCATTCTCTCTCACCTGCCTCAGCTTCCTGCCTTGTCTCCTAGTTTTTACTCTCATCTCCCTCCCACCCATTACTTCTAAGCAGATAAAAACATGATATCACACTCAGGCATCACAAGTAATGTTAACACTTCAATATACATCTTTGTAGATATTTCTGTGTGCATGCATTATACGCATTATGTGATTTTTTGAAAAACCAATAAATATATACACAGCGTCCCTTGTAGGTTCTAACTTGTCTCCAGTAGATAATCATACCTCTCAACTTTAGTGTGTTAATTCTGTAATTACTCACCAATGTCTTTGCAGCTTTCCTCCATTCCAGTATAACACTTAGCATCTGATTGTTGTCTTTTAAACCTTTCAGTCTAACACAGTCCCTTTTCTATGTGTCTGACTTACTGAAACGACTGAGATAATTTTCTTAACATCTTTCTTCATAAACAAGTCCAACTTTGGTTTCTGTCACATAAATCACATCAGTTTAGTCTCTTTTTTAAACATTGTGTCTCAGTGCCTGTAGAATAAAACCCCTAATCCTACTCTAGCCTGTAGGATCTTATGCATGATTGGACCTGTGCTCAACCTCGCTGAACTCATCCTCTAGCCACTGCTTCCCCTTGCTCACAAAGTTCCAGCCACGGAGGACTAATCTCAGATCCTCAAAAACTCCAAACCTTTTCTTGCCTCAGGACATTCAGATTTGTTCTTTTCTCTGCCTGAAACCGTCCTCTTGTAGTCTTCAGGTCTCAGTTCAGCTAATATTACTTCTTAAAGGCTTTATTCATCTTCTAGCATTAAACAGTCACCTTTTCCAAACTTTGGTGTCTCCCCAAGTCCTGCCTTAATATCTATTTTTTTAAAGATAGAGAGGGAGGAGAGAGAGAGTGAGAAGAGAGAGAGAGAGAGAGAGAGAGAGAGAGAGAGAGAGAGAGAGAGAGAGAGAGAGAGAGGATTTTTTAATATGTATTTTTCAGTTTTCAGTGGACACAACATCTTTATTTTATTTTTACGTGGTGTTGAGGATCGAACCCAGTGCCCGTACATGCCAGGCGAGCGCGTTACCACTTGAGCCACATCCCCAGCCCCCTTCAAATCTTCACATAGCCTCTCCCATGCTGACTCCATGCTGGCCTGTGATTGAGTTTGACCAATGGAAAATCAAAAGAGCTGTGATATCCACACATGCTTGAGGAACATGGACACATTGGAGTTCATGCCCTCGGTACCCACTGAATGCAGTTACATGAATAAACTAACTGCAGCAGGAGAAGGAGAAGAACCACTAGGTTGAGTCCAGTCCACCCATAAAATGAGAATTAATAGATCGTTGTGTTAGGGTGGTATGTTTTAGGTGCTTATTGCACTTCATAGCATTTATGTTATGGTTTGAAAATCTCCTCCAGAATTTCAGATGTTGGGGGGGGGATATCAACAGAGTCAGGAGGTGGGACCTAAGGAGAGGTCGTGAGGCCATGAGGGATCTTCCCTCATAAATGCACCAATGCTGTTATCATTGATTTTTTTTTTATCATGGGATTGGATTCTTTTCAGAAGGAAGAGTTTGGGAACCCTTCCCTCTGTTGAATGTGCACATAATCTCTTTTGCCCTCTGATTTTCCACCATGGAATAACACAGCAAAAAGCCTTCACCAAATGTCAGCCCCTGGACCTTGGATTTCCCAGTCCCTGAAGCTGTGAGGATATAAATTTCCATTCTTTATTGCAGATCTGTGGAATTCTGTCACAGTAGCAATAAGACAGAATGATACAATTACCCTGTGAAATTATTAGACATACCTGTGTACCAGTTACTGTTCATTTCTTGCTAATGCAAGCCTCAGGTTTTGCCACTGTATTTACCAATGCATGTATCTTCATCACCTGACACCCAGTAGGCACTGAATAAAATAGGTTTGGTGGGTGGATGGAAAGTTCTAAGACTTAAGAAATGTCTCAGAAAAAATGTATAAAAGACCAGAGCTGGAGCAGATACAGAGACCATCTAGACACAACTTTCTCATTAGTAGTGAGGAAATGGGAACAGAGAAGAAAAAGAAATGCATTATTTAGAGGAAGGTTTATCCAATGAGAAATACAAAGCAAAACCTTCCCAGAGTAAGATAACCAGATCTAAGAATAACAAAGACTGAGAGTATTCAGAGAGGTACAGGTTCAAACTTTTAGATTGGAATAGATCTCTGTGTGCTTGAAAGGTTTTGATCCACATCTGTTCTTTGTGTGCAACTTCTGACCTGTAACCAGTGACTCAGACCCCATCAGGACTGTGGTGATGTCCCAGCCCTTCACATAATCTTGGCTTCCCAAATCCTGGTACAACATTTGTTCATGAAAACACACTCAACTGTTTTTCTGTTGTTTTTTGTGTGGTTGGCTCTGGGTATGCTTCTCCACATTATCCAGTTTTACTCTGTGATACTGACCTACATACATACACTGACTCACTCACTAGTATCTTTCAGTGTTTACAAATATGGCAGCCTCCATGCTAAGTGGTTCTTATGCATTATTTCAGTTTGAACTCACAGCATCTCTTACATACAAATATAATTATTATTCTCATGCACTTATGAGAAAACTGTGTATCAAAGAATTTGGGTAACATGTTCAAGGTTAACAGCTAAAACAGGTGAAAAAAATGCTTCAAATCCATCTGCAAAGCCCACAGTCTATTGCCTTCTCCCTTTGTAATGCTTCATTCCTCATGAGACTGCATGTGCCAGACTCAGCCCAATATTCAACCCTGTGTATCTGGACACAGCAAATTTCATGAAGAGGTGTCTTATTCTTTTGAGTACAAATTCACAGTCAAGCTTGAGCTCAGAATCAATGAATATTTACATGATATATCAACCTTCCCAGATGCTTTTGGAATAGTTCATGCCTTACCCCCAAAATGTGTCTGACCATTGTTTTTCAGATCTGCTGGAAGGCTAGTAGGGAACATATTTTGGGACAGAGGAACTGTAAGCAGCTTGGCTGTACAAAAAAATAACTTTCTTTATATTCCATACCTGTATAAATACCTACATCTTTTTAGGTTTGGTAAATAATTCTTCTATTTAGAAAATTAGACTTAAGGAACCCTGGCGGTCTTAGTTGTACATCCTTTTCTTCTACCCCTTCGTAAAAATACAGTGCATGAAAGATCAGGCTCGGTGCCACTCGGATTCAAGGAGATGTATCATCTGGGTGGTGGCTGCAGTGGCATGTGTGGGAGAGATTGCTGACACTGCATCCTTGGATTTTTGCTACTGTAAGAGAAATTGAGGCAGGAGAAACCACCTGCTCAAGGTCACATTATTCTCCATATGACAATACAGTTATCTGAGAGTCCTGGCACCTAACATTTTGGTGCTAAAATGCACAGCTGAACCTGATATATGTACCGCTTTTTTACCTGAGTGATAGACAGTGCAACTGGCCTTTTTTCTCTCCTGCCTCAGCTGATTCTGAGAGAATTGCTTCTCCCTGTTTTCCAGGCCCACCCCCTGGATACCCTCCTGGTACACACTGGTTGCTGCCTCCAGACTCTGTTGCCTAGCAACCAAGCTCTGCAGGCTTCCTAATAGACAAAGGTTTTCCTTCCAGTCCAACTGCTGTACTAATGCTCATTGTTGACAAGGGAACAATTCCCTGCTGAGCATATGCTGTAATCTGAAAGCTGGTTTGGGACTTGGTGCCAAGAGCTGCATCTCTCTCTCCTGAAACAGCAAGGAGGGATGAGTTTGAGCACTGACTCATTTTATTACATAGATTACACCCACCCACACTGACCAATGTCTATGCAGGCATTTCTACTTGGTCACTCATCAGAAATTATATTAGAGAAGGCATTCTGTTACAGGGGAATCTGAAATCAAAGAGTAATTCACATCACCGTCTTGCCTCAGATAACCCACAAAGCATCCTTTTCTATTGCAAGGTGTACAACCACGCAGTCTGAAATAATTTCAAATCCATCAGGTAAAAAGCTCAGATATACTGTATTTAACAAGAAATGCTTCAATCCATGCAGAACTTTTCCATCCATCTTACTGGATACTGACATTGGGCCAGCATCGAGGTGGTCAGAACATAGAATGGCATTCCCACTTAACAGAAAATTAGGTGACTCACCCAAAGGTAGCCAGAGAAAAGGAGACTGTATTCTTCAAATTCAGCTATTCAAAGGCTCTGAATCCAGGTGCTTTTTAAACTCTGGGACAGATGCATCTTCATGGGGAAAATGACTTGATATTTGTGTTTTGCCTGCAGAGATAGGAGCACCGAGGGTCATTTTCTAAATTAGTAAACAAGCCTGGAGAAATGTATCAACTTACTCTGGGTCACTAGTAAAGCTTTGACCCTCTTATCTTTCAGAATCCAGGCAATCAGCCATTAAACACCACATTACTGATGTCTCTGGGGCTTTATGATAAGATAGCATATGAATGTTTTTAAAAATATATGCAAGCAAAAATGTTTTTAATAAAGACGAGTGTTAAAATTCAATTGGTACCCCCTAATATTGAACATGGAAATGTTTTTTAATCCAAGAACAAAATGTTAATCTTAATGAGGGTAGACATTGTGTCTATTTTCCCCATTTTTTGTTATTCATAGGTCTGTACAGAGCTTATCATATAAAAGTCATACACTAATTGCAGGGAATGAAAAAATAAAGAAGAAAGCATTATCTAATTTGATGAACATTACTTATGTTCAAATTTCTATTTTCTTTCTTTCAGTTAGAGTAATATAATACCATCTTGGGTTCAAAATCAGGAAGGCTTTCTAGCACTTTAACATTGCTAAAATCTTGTGTAATATTTTTTTCACAAGAAAAAAAAATATTTTTCCAAAAGAAAAAAGACTAGACACTAACTAGAAGGTCCCTGTTTTTGGACTGGGAAAAGAAAGAGGTTCTAGCCAATCCAGAAATGCCTTTCTAACCCCTGGTATTTTAATTATTCTTCTACTCATTTTTTTTCCTCATTGAATAATGATCAACAAAGATGTTTTGTTTACCTACTTCTATGATTGATTACTTTTGCGGTAAATCAACCAGAGCACACAGCATAATGGAAAAGACCATAAAATTTAGACTCAGACCTTCCTAAGTGACAGTTTGACCTTTCTAGAGATGGTGTGACTCTTAGGCCTTTTTGAATCAGTTTCCTGATAAGAAAAGTGTGAACCGTCATAGCATCTACGCCACACTGTGGTTACAGATAACACATTGATACTTTTAAGTTTTATACCTCTCATCGGGCATATAGACCTCAATAAAATGTTAGTCTTGATTTCAATTACATTAATAGATAATAGCAACTTGAATAAGTAAGTATTTGACTTTATATCATCTTTTTTTTGGGGGGGGGGTGGGGGGTGAGTCCCAAAGATGACTCAAATTTTTCGATCAACTCATGAAATGAATTCCTAGTAAATTTCCAGTAAGAATGTATTTAAGTAGCATTTCACAAAACTTACCACCTTTCTAGGTCCAGGGGAAAAATCTAGAGAAGCATCAGTCTAGACCTATCCATAAAGGAGTTTGCTGTTAGTACCACTTCACCTCCTTTCGCTTCCCATCCCCACCATTGGAAAAAGGAACTCTTCAGCACACACTGTTCCTGACTCTCCCTATCTGGATGGGAACACACCATGTTTTTGCATCACATGCTAGATTTTTTTCTGACACCATCTGTTCTTCTAAGCCCACAGCACACAGTTTGCCTTGCTGTCACAACTCTATTCGAAAATGTCGAGAAATGTGATGAATGATTCTGAGCAGTGGTGTTTACCTCCTAACCATATACCACTAGCTGGCAGGGAATTGGGACCTGGTATAGTTCAGACCCTTCCAATACTGGAATTCTATCATTAGCCTTGCCTATTATTTCACAGAGTTTGAATAACAGACATAAGGGCCGAGTCCAAAGACTTTCAGTCCACTAAGGACCTATTGCTACTAGTCTGTCCTTAGCTCTCATTTACTGAGTTCTCAGTTTCCACTAGGCACTATTTGAATCATTACCTTTCATATAGTATTACACATTACAATCCTCATACCACCACCCCAACAAGAAAAGAGATACCATTATCCAAGTTTACAGCCAAGAAACTAGTAGCTTGGGAAGAGGAGTTATTCTTCTCACAGTCAGTGCGAACACATGGCAATGTTGGAATGTGAACCTTAGCATCTGTCTCTGTATGTTCTACCTTTGACCAGTTCATATACTGCTTCTCACGGGGATGGTAAACTGTCACCAAGTGACATACACTCCTGTTCCCAGGGTTAAGATGACTACTGTTTTGCTGTTATTTTAAGCGTAGAAGTTCATTAGTAGTAGAAACCATGAAAAATACACACACAAACACACACACCCTCATCCTGGGTCAGGCCCCACTCAGTAAATATCCCTAATGAAGCATTCATAAATGGGGACTCTCACCAGCATGATCAAATTATTAATCTACCAAATCAGGACACATTAGAAAGAAAAAGATATTTTACTAAAACCACGTGAGGATGAAAGTTATAAACTGGAATCATCTTGGGCCATGTGGAACCCTTGATTGCCCTCGTTATAGCTCCTGTTCTGCTATCTCAGTGTTATGAGTTTCCTCCGCAATACAGGTTAGGAACATCTTTGAAATGGGTACAGTGGTACACTAAAAAGTAGATCCATCTGTACTAAACACAAACCCAGAAACAGAGACTATCAAAAAGACTACCTGGATGTCACCCTGATGTTGTTTTCCTTTTATAAATGTGTTTGTGATTTGATTTTCCCCCCCACTCCACAGCATACTATACCTGATTTGTGCTCTGGTTAATGTCACTCACGTCAAGAACAGTGCCAAATGCAATGAGGTGCAACTGACACCAGGAAAGATGATGAGCAAGGAGAGTGGCAGCTGGGTGTGTTTCCTCCTTGCAGAATTTTAATGAATTAAGGAGCATCCTGATAGAGTACATCTGTACATGCCAGAAGCCAAGTAGAATGCTTTCATCCCAGATTCTGAGATTGGAGAACCCTGAAGTGGGTTCCACCCCCATGACAGGATGGATAGGTCCTGAATTGTGGATGAGCCCTGGGAATGAGTAGAGACAGCTGCAGAGCTACAGAAGGAACTACAGAGAAATAGGAACCCTGAGTTCTCTTTAACTCTGTGCTATTCATTATTTACGTGACTTAATTTACACTGTTTCTACCCTAAGCAAAAACAGATTTTAGAAGGAGCTTATTTCAAGTGTCCAACCACAAGGAAACGTTGACTCTCAATTCTCATTTCTAAGTATAATTCCCCGCTATTGTCAGGTATCTATCTTCTAGCAAAAAAAAAAAAAAAAAAAAAAATAGAAATGAGTATATTTGAATTTTAATATGTCCTATGACCCAGCAGCTATAACCGTTCCCATTGAAAGTAACTGTGAACCAGGGCAACATTTCCAAAGATGTCAATTTGCTTGTATAGCTTTGTTCCCTCAACAATAAAATCTGACCTCCTTACCATCGTGTGGTTATGATTCTTCAAGGAAACCATGTACCAGAAAGCATTTGTGAAATGCAAAGACTTTCCATATATCAACACCAGCTATATGCTTTAATTCTCCTGTGAGTAATATATTAAGCAATCATATTTAACCCAGATCTTCTAGATCCCCAAGAGGTAGTCTTCCTTCCATGGGCACCTGGTAGGTCAATGTCATTGTTAGAAGCAAAGCTCTCTCACTGCTCATGCTGCGAGTTCTGAGTTAACAGGCCTGAACCTTCTCTCTCCAGGTTTGTAATTAATTCCCCTATTTGCATAATGGAAATGGTACCTTATAAAATTTCATATCCATAATTGTTATTATTAATAAGCTCAGTTGTTATTTTTCTAACTGAGCTCTGAGATACTTAATTACTAGAACTGTAAACAGAACATAAGGGGTGCAGAAAGCATGAATATTTAGTGGTACTGACAATTTAGCTCATGACCTAACATGATTAATATCACTATCAATTTTGCCACTGAAGTTGTCAACATGGGTACTAAATATAAAACAAGGAAGACCCCTTTATGCAGAACTTAATTCACTAAGGAAACCCAATTCAAAAGGAAAGGGTGAGCATCTCACTCAAGCACTGTAGCACAGTCAACCAGCAGAGCTACACTGAGGCCTACCGCAGGTGAGGATTCAAAAGTGGTGGGGGTTAGGGGAAGACTAAAAATAGTTAAAGAATATTCCAGAACTATTTCAATAGTAGACTTTTCCACATATATCTAATAAATACACCCTCCTCTCCAACCCTCTATAGAAATGGCTTAGTGAAAAGAACACTATGGTTCAGTCTGACTCCATAACCTACATTCCTCAAAGGCCTCACTCTCAGAGTGTCTAATTCTAATATCTCTGCTGCCTTGGCAGAGCTCGTGAAGAGTGAAGGCTCTACAAAGAAACACAAGAGGTCAAAGTCAAGGTTCCGGGCATGTTGTAGCCAAGAAAGCTTGAAGTGATACATGTTCTGGGTGAACAGGAGCTTTCTTACATAGAACCATGAGAAATGAGGGAGAGTCATCAGGAGACCATCAGTACATAAGTTCAGGAGGATCTAGTGCTAAAATAACGTTGGCAAGGTGTAGACTGTTAAATCTTGCTACATAGGAAAAGGCATCAGATGGAAATAATGAAGGAAAGTGAGAAGGACTAGGAATGGAAAGAAAATTAAGTTTTGCTTCTAACAAGCTAAGATTAAAGAAATTATCAACTCGAGGGGAGGTGCTTTAAACTCTTGAGGTAAACATGAGCAAGCACATAGATGAAGACACACACAGTCATACTATTCTTCCACTTAACACACCCCAGGTTCACACAATCTCCTCAGCTTCCTCAAGGCACTGTGACAACTCAGGTGACCACACATATAAATGTACTTCCCCAAATCACACTCCCACTCTTTCCCTTCTGCATATTTCCTGTCATGCATAGGAATATCAGCAGCACCCGGAGAAGAGCTTTCAGAAATAAGAGCACACAAATACTCTGATGGCAAAGGGACAGAGGTTCTATGGCCAAGAGAATGAATCAGAGAGACAGAAAGAGCTAACCAAATGCCAGTAGAAAGGTCAGTGTGACCAACTCTGCCTTCCTAAAGCAATGGGCAATTTTTCTGTACATCTGTAAATAGAACTGAAGACGGAAAAAATTCAGGTTAATGGCCGAGTCCTCTCATTATCCAGATTGGGGCCCATTTTTGGAAAGAATATTTTAGTGACGTGTTTACCAAATGGTCCTATTCAAATGCTAACTGAAGTGGAAAGATAGAAAAAATATAAATGACAATCTTCCCAATTCCATTTCCCCAAAAGGCACCTATGAGTCAACCAGGACACAAACATACAAAGACACACTTGAACATCTGTATCTATCAACTACATCACTCCTAAGACTCAGAGCCAGCTTTGAGTCATAATCACATAAGCCTATCTTGCATCTGAAAGGCATATGGCATAAAGGAAAGGGAGATTGAGGTGGCTGAAGAACTTTCAGTAAGAACTAGTCACATGTGGGAACTGTTCTAACATCTTCATCTCATTTAATCCTGACAAAACTGGAGTTGCTACCATTGCTACCATTCTCATTTCATAAATGAGCCAGCTGAGACACCGTGAAAATAATCTTGTGCTGAGGAAGTAGGATTGCTGCAATTTGAATCCAGATGATGTAGGTCTGGAGTCTTTTGCTAAAATTGGTGATTTCACTCCTCAGGCAAACATAAACTAGCAGTAACTTTGATATTGCTTTGAGAAAGATGTTTGGCTGTATCTGGGCTTGATGAGGAGAACTATAGTTCATGCTTGTCATAGAGTTGAAGAGACTTACACAGGGTATGCTTGGAGTACTGACCAGTTACTAGAGCATAAGCCACCACAAACCATATTGGTACAACTTGGCCCGAATATGACAGTTGAGAACTGAAGGAATCAAAAACAATTTAATTCACTTAGTAATGTTGTTATGAGTTTGGGACATACATGGGGACCCCTCAGCACAATGATGGATGGCCAAAGCAGCTTGAGATTCTGATTTCTCATTACTGTTTCCATGTTAAAATGTGATTTCACAGCTGTAATCTTGACATTTCAAAGTCTGCACATTTCCTGTATCTATTACTAAAAATCACAGAATATAATCATCAGTAAAGTTATTTATACCTATAACATGGTAATTAAGTGAATTACCAAAAGTTGTGTAACAGCAAGAAAGTGATTTTTTTTCCATGCTCAAAAAAAAGTCAATAGAGAAGAAAAGGGCAATTGAAATTCCAACACTTGAACAAAGCTTGGTAGATCTGTCAGCTCTACCAGATCGAACAAATAATGTGCTCACCTTCCTAAAATAATATTGTGATGAATACTGGACATACATATGGGTAAGGATAGGGCTTCCTGTGAATTTCATCTTTACAACTTCCAGCAGAGAACTTACCCAAGGTTACCCAAACATCCTGAGAAGGTCCAGGACTATTACCCCGAGCTGCTAATGCCCAGCTTACTTTTTCTTCTGGTCTCAAATTTGTCCTTTGCGGAATGGGATGAACAAAATATTTCTCATTCCCTCTCATGATTAAAAGGTCTATGGGCAGGTGACTGGCAGGGAAGATGGCCATGGCCTATGACTATGAACTGTCTAGGCATTCAGCCTGGCTTCATTTGAATCACACACTCAAGTGACACAATTAATCAGCCATGGAGATTGAGTTCACTGAACAGGAAGAATGAAGCTGCCAAAAAAAAAAAAAAAAGGAAAAAAAAAAAGGCTAAGGAAATTGAAGGCTGTGTTACGTACAACAGGCATTTACTTATTCTTTGTCCTGCTTCAATAAGATTTTAGGGGGATGATAAAATTGATGTCCAGAAACAAGGGGATGAAAATATCTCTCCATGTTTGGCTATCAGACTACATACAGAAGAGTCCTAAATTCATAGAAATAGTCCAGTAGATCTTTGGAGAATGTAGAGCTCATTTAATTAGGGCAACTAGGATGCTTATGGGGTACAAAATTGTAGCATGTAGTAGATGGCTGAATGCCCTGGGAATATTTTACTCCAACAAAAAGACCTTAGAGATAATTATCATTCTTTACCAAGAGTTAATTTTGTGATATTGAAAGAGGATTAGAATTTTTTGTTTTAGGTGGTTTGGAAGACCTGAATACAACTGATTTGAGACTTCTAAAAGCTGACTACAAACTTAAAACAATGCCTATGAAATACTGAGGAACACCAGGATCAGAGCGTTTCAAGAAGGAGCCGGACATTATAAATCTTCCTGCAACACACCTGATGTCAGGTGGCTAGAAGGGACGTTAGACATTATGCACTTAACCAACTCAGTGTCATCTTTTCTAAGGTATATTTTCTTTTTTTTTAAGAGATAGAGATCGAGATAGATAGAGAATTTTAATATTTAGTTTTTAGTTTTCGGTGGACACAACATTCTTGTTTGTATGTGGTGCTGAGGATCGAACCCGGGCCGCACGAATGCCAGGCCAGCGCGCTACCGCTTGAGCCACATCCCCAGCCCTTCTAAGGTATATTTTCAACTTCATCGGGCACTGATGTGAATGATTCCTTACGCTTATTTCCTAGAAAGAGTCGTTACATTTTCTAACAAGCTGGAAAATTTTTTTATCAAAATTAAGGAGGGGGAAATGTCACATGACTGAATGGAGCGAGGTAGCTAGAATGAGATATCATCTCCTTCAATCATCGTAGAATTTAATAATTCTATTTTCCTCGTGTAGGAACAAGAAATGTCTCATCTTTACAGCCTTCTGAGCTTCTGAGCTATAGATTATGCTGCCAGCTATTCAGAATATTGGACAATAGCAAATCATTTATCACTGGTGGGGACTAGGTACCCTGTTCCTTTGAACTGAAAGGGGCTTCAGGAGCAACACTACTATTCCCCTCTTTTTTTCTCTTTATGAATTCTACTAAGTCTTTATCGTTATAGCAATCAGTCTACCTGATCAAGCTATTTGTAATACAGTTAGTGACCTTGCTATCCCCCATCCCAGCTGAATACATTATTATATATGGAAAGAAACGAATGAAACCATTTTTCATCTGTCCTGCAATTTTCAGATTTTTTTTAAAAAAAGCAAATCTCTGCATTTTCAGAAGGTTTTACATCAGATTCCCTTTGCTTTGCTGATGCAGCAGAAGATACAATAGTTGTGTGGAACAATTTTCTAAGTTGCTACAACTGTGCAGGACAGGATGAAAGATTGTTTTCAAAACATAGTTTAACAGTTCTGTTTGTTGTTCCAGATGAGCAAGATCATAGTTTCCACTCATAGGAGAAGACAATAAAATCACAATAGTTAAAAGAAAGAAAGCTTAACTTTAGAGGTGCTGAACTGAGCATATTTAGAACCAAGACCACAAATAAGAAAGTAGAATGTCTTACAGGCCCAGGCAGATGAGATAAAAATGTCAAAGGGTACAAAGCAACAGCAAGTACAGAATCTGGTACACAGTTGAAAACTCTGTGTTGCCTAAGCACCATATAACTTAACAATGCCATCAATAAGACAGTTTCCCACCATCATTTCTAACCCCATCATGATGGTGAAATGTGATAGACATTATTATCCAAAGTCCATTTATGAAGACACAAATTAGTGTGAATATTCTTTGTATACAACCAGAGATATGAAAAAGTGTGCTCTATATGTGTAATAAGAATTGTAATGCATTCTGCTGTCATATATAAATTTAAAAAATTAATTAAAAAAAAAAGAAAGGACATCTCTAGGAATGATGAGTTTATCAAACTGAAAAGACCTCTGTTGTTGAACATCTTGGAATACCCAGTCCCACTGGGTATTAACTTTCTGGTTTAAGTAAAAAAAAAAAAAAAAGGAAAGAAAGAAAACACAGTTTTTTTTTTTTTTTTTTTTTTTTTTTTTTTTTAATGAGGCTTAACCAAACACTTCAATTGAGAATCTTCAGGGTTTAGACTGCTGTTTGGGCCGAGTTCTTTAAACATCACCTGTTGCCATGATTTTCAATTCTAATTCCTTATTTAAATGCCTGGGCAGCTTTGAAAAAATACCAATGTCTGGGTCTCCCACTAGATCAATTCATATCTTACTTATGAGTATCCCTACATTGGGAACCAAATGTTTGTGTGGTTTTAAAATGTTACCAAAAAAAAAAAAAAAAATCTATGCCTTGTTATTCTAATGCACAGATAGGCCTGAGAATCAATATGAAGAAATACTGAAAGAAGGAGCTTGTTCAAAATCTGTCAAAACTTGGAAGCCAAGCAGCCTATCCAACTCCTGAGGCTCTTGGTGAATAACCTCACAGGTTCAAGTTAGATGTCCTGCAGCAAATGTAAAGGGAGTGACAGAATGAGAATGTGAAAAAGTCAAGTTTCTTATTTAATTATATTATTGCAGAATTGGAAAGTTTGTTTCATTAATGAGAAGATATTGTAAGAAGGTTCTTAGTGCCCATCATATGCCAGAAATAACTAGACATTTAACATACACTTCTCTACTCTTTCAATGCTTCAAAAATACATTAAGATGAAAAAGATACTAATGCACAAGGAGATACATTATATTGCCAAGTACATAAGCTAATAAATTTAAGAATGAATTTAAATTTGTCACTTTGAGGTAAAAATCTGCATGAAATTAAACATACAGGTCTTCAGGGTAGAATTTCATGAATTTGGCAAAAAAAAAAAAAAAAAAAAAATATATATATATATATATATATATATATATATATATATATATATATATATATCACTACAATCAAGATGTATCAAGGACATTCCCTTCACCCTAGTAAACTCCTCTGTGTCCCCTTCCAGTGAACCCACTTATCAAAGGGCAACTATGGTTCTGATTTCTATCAGTATAAATCACATCATGGTTTTTGTATTTGTTCTTTTAGTTAACGAGTTTTCTTTGGTGGTTTACTGGATGTAATTTTTTTTAAAGATCCAGCCATATTGTTTTATGTTCTCAGTTATCTGTTGCCTTCATGCAGTAAAGGAATATTTCATTGTATGAGTATCCCACAGTTGACTTCCCTATTATTCTGTTAATAAATATTTGGCATTGGTGGTAAAGCCTTTTGGCTACTAGTAAAGCTGCTACAGTATGAATACTCTTGTCAAATTTTCCTGTGAACATCTATTTTCATCGCTCTTGGGTAAATAGTGAAGGGTGACAATTCTGGGTCCCAACATAGGTATAGGCCTAACTTTGTGAGAGACTAGCAAAGTGTTTTCCAAAGTGGACATTTTACACTCCCTGAGTGTGAGAGTCCCAGTTACTTCCCATGTTCACCAACATGCTGTGGCAGTGAACAGGGGCTGCATTTCAGTTTTAAATTCTATTACTCTGATGACTAATGTTGTAACATTTTTCACATGCATATTTACCATGTATCTCTCTGTGCATTGGCACTTTTTTCTCTCCATGTATTTTTGCAACATTGAAAAAGAAGCATATGTTAAATGTCTAGTTATTTCTGGCACATGATGGGCACCAAGAACCTCTGACAATAGCTTATCATTAATGAAGCAAAGTTTCCAATTTAGCAATAATATAATTAAATAAGAATCTTGACTTTTTCACATTCTCCTTCTGTCACTCGCTTTACATGCATTTTCTTCTAAATTATCCAAAATTTTTGCTCAGTTGTAAAAAAAATCATTTTCTTTTTATTATTTGTTCTATATAAATTCTGGGTCAAGATCACCAAGCACTTATATATTACAAAGTATCCTTCTGGATAGTAGCTAAAATTAATTTTTTGATGAGCAGATGGTATTTTGTTTTTGTTTTTTGGTTTTGGGTTTTTTTTTAATGAAATCTAATGAATCACTTTTTGTGGTTAGTGCTTTTACTTTTTCTTTTTTTCTAATATTTTATAATTGTAGATGGACAATACCTGTTATTTTTTATTTTTATGTGGGGCTTAGAATCAAACCCAGTGCCTTCCACATGCAAGGTGAGCACTCTACCACTGAGCTAAACCCCAGCCCAGGTGCTTTCTCTTTCATGTCCAAAAATAGTTACTTGCCCCATGATGATAATATGTTCTATTTTTTTTCAAAGTTTTAGAGTTACAGATTGAATGGGTTAGGATTATGATTTATCAAAATTAATTTCATTTAAAAGTCTTCCTTTTTAATTTTTCACATTATTTGGTGTGACTTTGTAGTTGAGATTCATTTTTTTCCCATATGATCAATTATTTCAGCAACATTAGTTTAAAAGACTCCTTTCCCATTGAATTACCTGTGAGATTCTAGTAGGGAAAATGACTACGTGGGTCAATCACGTTATAGCAAAAGTGACTACACATGTGTTGACGTGCTTCTGAACTCCACTCTTTCTCATTGATCCACTCATATATCTTGTGTGAATGCAGCAACATGCTGTGGAATTACATTGGTCATGTCATACATACACGTTAGAAAGTTATGTCCAATGCATTCTACTGTCTTTCCTATGCCTATCCTCCATCTCTTCCCTTTATTCCCCTTTATTGAATCTAATGAAATTCTATTCCCTGTCCCCCATTGTGTGTTAGCATCCACATATCAGAGGAAACATTCAGCCTTTGGATTTGGGGGATTGGTTTATTTCTCTCAGCATGATAGTCTCTGGTTCCATCCATTTACTGGCAAAGGCCATAATTTTATTCTTCTTTATGGCTCATTGATATTCCATTGTGTATATGTACCACAGTTTCTTTATCCATTAATCTGTTGAAGGGTACCTAAGTTGCTCCCATAGCTTAGCTATTGTTAATTAAGCTGCTATAAATATTGATGTGGCTACATTACTGGAGTATGCTGATTTTAAGTCCTTTGGGTATATACCAAGAAGTAGAATAACTGGGTCAAATGGTGGTTCCATTCCAAATTTTCTGAAGAATCTCCATACTGGTTACCAAAGGGCTTGCACCAATTTGCAGTCTGTATTAGTCAGGGTTTTCTAGAGGAACAGACTCAACAGGAAGTGTAATTATAAAAGGGGGACTTATTATGTTGGCTTACTGACCAGAAGCTGGATAGTCCACAATGGCCATCTGCAGGCTAGAAAGATGTAAGAGCTAGTACCTGCTCATTCCAAGAAGCTGAAGCCCCAGAACCAGAGGTATCAACAGTGTTACCCTAGTCTGAGGCCAAAGGATTCTGGAGAATACACTTTGGAAGAGTTTTGAAGAAGCAAGAGTCCGATATCCTCAGATGATCACAGCAGCAATCAAGAACCCATTCAAGAAGGATCGAGCTTGCATCTACTGCTGCTTCTTTGTTCTTTCAACTTTAATATTTTTAGTTGTATGTAGACACAATACTTTTTTAAAAAATTGTGGTGCTGAGGATTGAATCCAGTGCCTCACACATGCTAGGCAAGTGCTCTACCACTAACCCACAACCCCAGCCCATTGTTCTTCTAACTTTTTTTTCCATGCAAGCCATCATCCTATTGGACAGTGCTGCCCATGTTTAAGGAAGGTCTCCATTTCAGTTGGCTGTCCAATACGCCAATCATTCCTAGACACACACTCATTAACATACCCATAATTCTCTTAATTCTTGGCATCTCTTAATTCAATCAAGTTGATAATTCAAATTAACCATGGCATTCAAATCAACCCACAAACAATGTATGAGCATTCCCTTTTCCCCACATCCTTGCCAACCTTTGTAGTTACTTGAATTCTTAACAGTTGCCACTCTGACTAGAGTGAGATGGGTGACTGTGTTTATATCAAACAATATTAAACCTTCTAGTTTATTATATAGTTATCTGTCAAGTTAGATCTTCTTTAAATTTCTTAGGGATATTTTAGAATGTTATATTTTAGATAATTTTGTAAATGGAATATTTAAATTTCATTTTCAAAATATTTGCAGTTAGTATACAGGAAACAAAAACATTATTTTATATTGATGTTATAACATTCACTATCACTGAATAATGTGCCTGAAACTTTACTTATTTATAACATATAAATATTCTTTACTTATTTATACTTTACTTATTTATTAACTTACTTATAGCAATATTCTTTATTCTTTACTTATTTATAGCAATCTTTTTAACAGAGAAGGAAATTGAGGCAGAGATAAATTAATTATATAGCCAAGAACATAAAACTAGTAAAATACCAAAGTCAAATTAATACTTAAATATTTTTATAATAAATTCCATGTCTAAATCACTCTGTTTTGCTTTTACAATATGGGGAACATAGGACTGTATCCTCAGGAGTATGAATCTATTAGTTATTGGGTCCCCATGGGAAAAGAAACAGTAAGGAAATCTTTTAAGAAACCTGTACAACTGCTAGGATTGCTTTATGTATACACATGGATGTATAACTAATGTGATACTGCAATCTGTACATGTGGAAAAATGAGAATTAATACCCTATTTGAATCAAATGTATGATATGTCAAGATCATTGTATTGTCTTGAGCAACTAATAAAAAAAAGAAACCTGTACAGGGAGATGGAGAGAATGCAATGAAAGGGTGACTGTGCAATGCTCAGTGTCCTGTACACTTCTACCTCCAATTTGACTTCATGTCTAAGTGAACCAAGAGTGGCGTTAAGTTAACCATTTTGAAAAATAGTCTTGTAGTTCTTCAAAGGTTAAAAATCAAGTTACAAGTAAGATCTAGCAATTCCACTGATAATAATATATCCAGGGGAAATGAAAATATATGTCCACACAAAAACTTACATGGGGAGATCTAAAGTACCATTATTTATAATGGTCAAAGGTGAAAAAGGTCCAGCAACTGATGAATGGATATGTAAATGTGGTATATCTGTACAAATGAATATTTTCAACCATAAAAGGGATGCAACATAATATAACATGAACTCTGAAAGTATTATGCCACCAAAGAATTCAATAATAAAAGGCCACATATTATATGATTCTACTTATCTGAAATATCCAGTGAAACCCTTGTAGATAGAAAACAGTTCAGCTCTCACTCAGGATTGGAAGAGAGGGGGAAGGGGTGAAGTAATGGCTAATAGTATGGAATTTTTCTGAGGTGATGAAAGTCTTCTAAAATTGATTCTCATAAAAGTTTCCTATAATGGTGAAAATGCTCAAAACCACCAACTTTACACACTTTAAATGTATGAATTGCATAATATGTGGATCATATTTTAATGAAGTTATTGAAAATAAAAGAATAAATTTATTATACTTTTCTACCATACAATGCCTATCAGCTAATTGATGTCCAATAAAACTTCTAAAGTATTAAACCATGAAAAAAATTCAATAGTACTAGGCCCCTATTATGTCCAGGTACTGGGCTACAATGAGGTGAGAGAGAAAAGTTTTTAGAAGCGAAATAAAATGGCTCACTTTTCCTTATGTCTTACCATGTGCTAGCTCACTCACCTGGAGCACCAACTACTGAACAACGAGGCTCTATGTAACTGCATCCCCACCTGTTTCAGGCTCTTTGCATAATACTGTTGTCACCCATTATAGCTGATATGTTCAGCACTGACTTGAAGCATGCCCTTTGTTAGGTCACTTTCCTTTAATTAGAAGAGCCAGGGAAGCAGAATAGAAGGTAGATGGAAACAGCAATAAGGCTGCAGGATCACTAAATACAACAGGCAACCCTGTGTTCCTCGGCATGGTTGCTTCCCTAGTTGTCAGCAATCAAAAGAGAAAATCTTTTTACCTACTGGTAAGGCACATTGCAATCTAGACCCCAAGGATGGGTTGTACTTCATTTGCTCAAAGATAATATATATATATATATATATATATATATATATATATATATATATATATATATTTTTTTTTTTTTTTGAATGCTGAATACATAGTTTTGTATGCTGTTTTCACATATATGATTTCATGCTGTGTAAATCATTTTACATCTTGTGTTAATAGATGGAATGTTTCTGAGCTTCAATTTGATGTGTGTGTGTGTGTGTGTATATATATATATATATATATATATGTATATATATATATATATATATATATACATATACACACACACACACACATATATATACACACACACACACATATGTGACTTATTCTTTTGCACGGGATTCAATCTTTTAACTACCCTACATTTTTATTGATCCTTTTAGTTATACTTAAAAATAGAATTCTGCTGTTCCTGGCTTTTCTTTCCTATTTGCTTTGTTTAAGTCATTTTACTTCTAAATCTTAAAATGTATAGGGACCTTTGAGATTTTTTTTTTTAAGTCCTGTGTTTCTCAAACTTCATTGTGGTCAAGCTAAGGATTTGGTTAAGCCACAGACTCCAATGTAGTAGGAATGGAGAAAGGTCCAAGTTTCTAACAAACTACCACGTGATGTGGGCACTACTTGTTTCATGGACCACACTTTGAGTATAAGCATTTACATTCACTATTCTTACTGTATACCCTAAAACACTGAGGGATGAGGGCTGGGGTTGTGGCTCAACAGTAGAGCGCTCACCTCACACGTGCGAGACCCTGGGTTCGATCCTCAGCACCACATAAAAATAAATAAGTGAAATAAAGTTATTGTGTCCAACTACAACTAGCAAATAAAAAAAGAAAGAAACTGAGGGATGAAAGAAAAGAGACTTTCTCAATGTCACAAAGCTTCCCAGTAGGAAGGCTTAGACCAAATAAAAAGTCTCTAAAATCCCCACTCGGCTCTTTTCCATTATGTAGCATCTATGAGAAACTAGAGCCACCTCCCCCCTTCATCCTGTGATCATTATGTTTTCAGGTATCCTAAGAACATTTGTTTATCAAGCAAAAATCTCTATACTATTTTTCTCTGCCCTAACAAGTTCTCAGGGATATGAAACATAAGAGAACAAAACAAAGCCCACCTTGACCATCAAGGCCAAATGTTCTGCTAAACAACTACTCTGCCATCCCACAAGAAGGTCAGCCTCTATGCTGCTCCTATCACCCTCATCATGTGCTTGGAAATACAGATATATACATACATGTGTGTATGTATGTGTTATTGTATGTGTGTGTATATGTATACTTTTTTCTGGTACCAGGGTTTGAATTCAAGGGCACTCAACCACTGAGCCACATTCCCATCCCTATTTTATATTCTGTTTAGAGACAGAGTGTCACTGAGTTGCTTAGCGCCTTGCTTTTGTTGAGGCTGGCTTTGAACTCATGATCCTCCTGCCTAAGCTTCCAGAGCTGCTGGGATTATAGATGTGTGCCACTATAAACCCAGATAGATATATTTTAGTTTAAGAAAACTATACTTATAGCATATTAGTGTGTTGAAGAAAATATTTTAATAAACCTTTCAGGAGAAAAACACCATAAAGTTTTAGTACACTGTGATTTCTAACCTTAATAATATGAATAAGTAAAAAAAGGTTTTATAAACAATATATATATATATATATATATACACACACAGAAACATATATACATATATTAGTCTAAAACAAATACAAATATATATAATTCTAAATTTATATAGAGATATAGATGCATATATATGTATATACACACACACACTCAATAGAAGATAATAGTACTATATGCTTGTGTTGATAAATGCATAGAACATTTTTGAAAGAGTATACAATAAAGTTAATAAACATGAAATCAAGTCACTTTAATAAGCAGGAATGCATACTTGTGATTAGGAAGAAGCTGTGGGGTCTTTAATTCACATAATATATCTTTTCATTTTATTTTTATTCCTGCCATATGCATGCATTCACTTTAATGCTTAAAAATCAGGAGTGTGTAAAGAATATTAATAAAAATATAAAGTGGCAGATTGTAACTTCTAAAAATGGCCAGAGCAATGTTTTTTAGTTCTAATTTGTCTCCTAAGCCCTGCAACAACCCATCAAAACTGTGGTCTCTTGTCCTTCAACCTGGAAAGGTTGTAGCAGCTTTCCCAACTAAGAAACTAGGTTGATGCTGCATGACTTCTGATATTGGGCCTTTGAACAGTTCATTGAATTAGACAAAAGGGAATGAAGGGAATAGAAAAAAAAAACAGTATAATGAATTGGACATGACTTTCCTATGTTCATGCATGAATATATAACCAGTGAAACGCCACATCAGGTACAACCACAAGAATGGGATCCTGATTAGTACAAGATATACTCCGTGTGTGTATAACATATCAAAATACAGTCTACTGCCATGTTTATCTAAAAAGAACAAATAAAATATAAATGGCAAGAAAAAAAATGTCTGGCCTTTTCTTGCTTCCTCTTTTTGGCTTGCTTGCTCTGAGACACCACCCGTCATGCTGTAAGGAGGCACACACTCACCCACTTAAAAGGATCGCATGGACAGGCACATGTGGAGAGCAACTGAGGTCCCAGGCCAGTCTCCATCTGCAACCCCACATGCAAGACAATGAGCCTTCAGATGACTCCAGTCTCCAGAAGGTATGTTCCAGCTGGTGTCCAGATACCATGGAGGGGAGAAAAGCTGCTCATGTTCCCTCTGAATTCCTGACTCAAACGGCCCAGGAACAAAATAAATGGTTTTTTATATCCTAAATCTCAGAGTGATATGTCATGCAGCATTAAACAAGTAGAACAGATTTCATACCTGTAAGAAGGGTACCACCACCGCAAAACTATGAAAAACCAGTGGGAGGGCTTTGGGGATTTAAAGGTGGATGGCAAATGGAATGACATAAAGCAGAATGTTGATGGAAACCCCAAAAAGTCTTAAATGGTTTGCCAGTGGAAACTTGATGGCCCTCAAGAAGGTTAACAAGGGATTAAAGGAAAGAAAGGTGTCACTGTGAGCTGGAAAGAAAAAGACTCTTGTTACCTATTGCCAGGTTAGACACAGTATTCCCTGTGATAACGTGGACACTAGAAAATACATTGAATGGCCTGGATGATGGTGCCACAGAGATTTCCAGGCACAGTGTTGAAAGTGCCACTGGTTCTACAAGCTTCTAAAGTAGTCTAAAACGAATACAAGGGAACAGAAATGCTAAAGAAAGGATGCTGAATTTAAATGAGCCCAGTCTTTCTGGGTTGGAACATAACACTGTTCTTCATTCCTGCCTCTCCAGATGGTGAATGATGCTAAAATTAATAAATGGCTTTGGTGCAAAGATCAAATCTGGGGTGTTGTCAGAAAAACATGATCTATTGATAAAATGAAGGGCATGATTTTTAAACCCATTGTTAAGATCTCAAAAAAAAATTGGTATCTCATACAAAAATCCACTTAAGTGTCTTGAGGATATGGCTCACCAATCCTCTGTATATACACATGATTTCTAAGTGTCTTAAAAGCATTATCTCCCTGTAGTCTAACAAAAAGTCCAAGGTAGATAAAGGATTATGTCAATGATATTTATGATTTCTGTCTTTGTCTAACAGAGTTAATCCCAATGAATTGATAAAAAAATGTGCAGTATTTGTAAGGGGATATCTATATTATTTTATATATTTTCTTATGAAGAGGGAAAAAGAATTCTTCTGGAAATGGAGAGATAACTCAAAAAGACAGGCAAGGGCCACTGAGAATTATTCTGAGAAGCAATCAAAGAACTGGAAACCAAGCCTGGGTGAGTTTCAGAATTCCTGTGGACCCGTGACTGCAAATCTCATGTCTTCTAATTTTTTAAATGATAGCATTTTTCACAGTATCATATGCTTGTTCCACCATGGTATGTTGGGTATAAGTGAGAAAGATACTTGATTCTAAAAACGACTGTAGAAACAAGACAAAGAAGACCTGAGAAAATGTATTGAAAAATTCTACCCAAGGAATCTCCTTTATTCCTGTGTCTACTTCAGGTGATGAGATCCTAGAACTCAAATCTGAGCCTTATAGTGTAATGGCATGGTACCTATGGTACCTTATTAGGAAAATATTTATGGAAAGCTTAGCAGATTTTGCTTGCATGTTGAAATGATGTGAATTATTTTGGTCACAGGGTTGATGGTGGCAGATTGCACTTTTCAAAAATAGTCATGGCAATATTTCAAATCCTACGTATTCTTCTACAACATTGCCTTTCTCCATCAAATTATAGTGTCTATGTCTCATCTCCTGGAACCTTGACTCCCTGATGACTGCCCTGACCAATATCACATATTGACAATGATGTTTTATAACTTCTGAGGCTAGACCTTCAAACTGATCCAGCTTGCATGAAAGGTTTGCCTCAGAGGATCCACAGCCATTCATTTGGGAAGTCCAAATTAACCTATGCAAAGAGGCCCACATGGAGAAGAACCGAGACGGAGAGCCCAGCATCAACTACCAGACACATGAGTGAACAAACCTACAGATGCTTTCAGCCTCAGGCTTCAAGTCTTTAAATCCCTGGATATCAAGGGAGCAGAGACAAATGATCCCTAAAGTCCCATGTCTGCATTCATCACCCACAGAATTTCGGAGCAGAACAAGTGGTTATTTCATAACACTGTGCTTTGTTATAATTTGTTACACAGCATTAGATATGTTATAGAGAAGGACAAAGTGTTTGTATATAACCTATGCACATCCTCCTATTAAGTCATCACAACATGACTTATAATTCCTGACACTAAGAAAATAATACGTAAGTAGTTGATTACTGTGTTTTTAAGAAATATTGACAAGGGGGCTGGGGTTGTAGCTCAGTGGTAGAATATTTGCCTAGCACAGGTGAGGCACGGGGTTTGATTCTCAGCACCACATATAAATAAATAAAATAAAGGTCCATTGACAACTAAAATATATGTGTATATATATAAAACAAATACTGACAAGAAAAAGTCATGAACTATGCAAGTACAGTATAGATAGAACCACAGTAGTCCTAAATACATAGTACACATTAGCAACAACATCAATTTTGTTTAAATATTTTTGATCCACAGTTGGTTATATTCATGGATATAGAACATGTAGATTACAGAGGTCCAGCTGTATTTGATTTTCATAAAAAGACACAGTGGGTATTTTTATATGTGCATTTAATTTATCATGTAAATAGTAAAATTATGATCTAAAAACATAGCTCAAGGAAATACAAGTGACTTGATCAAGGTTCACAGCAAACAACAAAGTCCTGACTCAACCCAAATTTTCTGACTGTAAAAATCTAAGCTTACCTGAAATACTAATTCTGTATTCATGAACACTCATGAAACCCAGGTATAAATTAGGTAGAGTGGCTGCTTCAGGGGGAAAACCACCGAGCACCCCTAGGAATTGAAAACTCCTGCTATTTAGAGAAGTGTGAAGAAATGATCGGTTTACCCCCATGTTTCCTGGAAAGTCTCAATGGTTTGACTTATATTCAAACTAAATGGGATGTCACTTCCACTGGGGCATGAATCTTTTTTTTATTTTTCAGTTTTAATATTGTTTTCCCAGTGACTGGCTTGGCATAGGGGATCTGGTAAATGCTCTATAACTGTTACAGGTGGAAACTCGAGAATACCTTGAAAGAGATCTTGCCCATATTCATTATAAATTGTTAATCGGGTATCTTCAAAATAAATAGTAAGAAATTGAATTTCGAATCTTTTACTCAAGCATCCAGAGACTGTTCCATTCATCTAATTAAGGTGCCTTGATTTATTAATGGGAGAAAATTAATTCCTAAAATTTGCATCCACTGTCTCTGGTCACATGGCTGCTTGACATTACCAAACCATAGAGGCACCTCTGATTTTAGAGTTCCTTTCTGAGTATGGCAAGTTCATGATTCTCAAAGAGCTAAACAGAATTAAAAGACAGATTTAGGAACCCTAACATATTATAAAGAGGACATTATGTCTTCAGCATGTCCCTAACCTTTGAAAACCAAGTCACAGAGAACAGGTCCTTTATCCCTATCCTCCGAGTTATTCCTTAAAGCCTTTAAGGACACTGCTGACTCATGTCTGGGTTTCATGTTATATCCTAAGATACAGGAATGATAAAGGGGACATTTTTAGCTTTACAGATGCAAAGAGACAGGCCTTTCCCCATAATCTTACTAATCTTATCTTTATTAATAGCTAACATTTAGTGAGTGATTACCAAGTATTATATATTAGGCTAAATGCTGTACCATTCTTACTTAAATTCCTCATCAAGAATAAGCTAGAAGCAACTAATCGCATGCTAATTTACAGACAATGAAAGTAACTCATGGGAAACAGAAAACATTTGCCCCCAATCACATAGCCTATTGGTAGTAGAACTAGGATTTGAACCCCAGTATGTCTGAGTTTAAAATCTGTTGCATATCTTGTAAAGAGAGTGCTCCTAGCTCAGTGCTATGCCTTAAGCACTGGGATCCCTTGAGACACCCCCAGACTCTCCTTCTACTAGGGTTCTGTGATGAGACCTGCATCTAATCTGAGGTCCCTTTTAATTAACAGAAGTAGTTTGGCCAAGAACACCATTACTATTGGCCATTGCCTTATTCCCTCTAGAATATCTTCTCAATGGTACACTTCCATATTGACTAGAGTCTCAGGTGCCTTCACACCTCCCCAGAATACTCTCTTTTGTGTTGCCCTGTTTGCTATTGTAAGGAACAGGGTCGAGAGGAAGTGAGCTGCACTTTATTTGGCCAGCTGGTCTGTGGAAGTCTGAACATCAGAGCCAAGATGCAGGTCCTAGGGAAGAAAGCCAAAAGCTTGTCCCTTTCCATGTATTCCCTTTCGAAGGTCACTGCAATGGCTCCAGACAGATGTCTGGCAGGCGACATCTGAGGGTATTTACTCCACGCCTACCCACAGATGGAGTTACCAAGTTCTACAGCATACGTTAAATTACTTTGCAGAACTTTAAGTTCTAACTAGAGGGCCATGGAAGTTAGAGATGAGAAGTGGCAGTAATTATGACTAAACACATTGGCTAATATGTGACTATTCACCTGGTGTGCACATGTACAAAACCTCTAGCAGCAACAGCTCAATCCTTACACCAACCTGATAAAGTAGGTATTACTGCAAGCCCTTCTACAAAATAAGTAAGCTAAGGCTCAGGAAGGCAAATATAAGTGGTCTAAGGTCGCAAAACCATGAAAATAAGGGTTGGTTTTAATATCAAGGAAGTCTCATTCCATAGCCTATATATTTTTCCCGTTGTGCCATAAAAGCTAATAGAGACGATAGCCTTGATGATGGTGATGGTGGTGGTAATGGAGATAACAATGATGGGTAAAATTATTGTATTAAGTGTAACAACAAAACAACATAATCAGGGGCCTCACATGGAACATACACCTTTCATTTAACCCTTAGAGCTCTTCGTGGATACATTAATATTTTCCTCTTGCCTAAAGAAACCAAGCTTTATAGAACTTAAGTCACTTGATTAGTGCTGTAAAATTGGTAACAGTACCAGCATAACCCAGCTCTGTAGAGCCCCAGCACCCACACTATTACCAATTGCTACTACTACCATCTTATGTTAAAGCTGGGAAACAGACTGAAAGGGAAATCTCCAAGCCCATTCTTCCAGAGCAGGTGAGATCCACAGCCTGGTTGATGAGAGGCCTCAAGGTTGAATCAAAACCAGCTCCTTGAGAGCTCTCTTTCCAGTCCCACCTAGGAGACAACTCAAGCAGACTTTGTTTTAGGGAGGCCAAGAGTGTTCTGAAAAAATGACAGTGAACTGGGAAACAAAAAATAAGAACTAACCCATTTTTAGCTGCTTCTTTTGGACCAAGACATTTAATTTATCTCAGGCCCCTCCTCTTTCACTAGGGAGCTTATTATATGATTGGGAAGTTTTTTTTGCCGTTAGGGACAGTTACAAGACAGTGTGTAGGCAAGAGCTAAATTAGGCTATAAAATATTAAGTGCTATCTTTTGAGACTGAATAGATTTCTTCAGGTCAAAGTAATAAAAAGTGCTTTAATTGAGAAGGTGGCACCTGAGGTTGGCTCTGAAATGAGAATAACAGCATTATATTTTTATTATATTCTTGCCATGTAGCAGGAGATAGGTAATTGATATGTATTATTTCAGATTAGTCTTATGAAACCTTATAAATTCACTATTATTGTGTTGTTTCCTATTCTAGAATAAAGGAAACTGAGGCTCAGAGAAATGCAAAAACAGCTCCAAGATTAAAGAGCTGTCAGGTGACATAGTACAGATTCAAAATTGGGGAGATAGATGAGGTCTCCACATCCTGCTACCTCTGTGTCTGAGAAGAAGATTGTGGGGATGGCTTCAGTGAAAGCAAAAAGCACCCAAACTTCAATTTTGCACCACAATAAACAATACATGCATTCCATCATATGGGATATGGTTCACAGACCCTAAAATGATAACCTGGTTATGCTTTGTGTTTTCAGACAGGGGAAGCATGACCTCAACTTTCCAATTCAGAAGGGCAGAAAGACACTCCTCACAATTAGCCATTATCTAATTAATCATCTCTTTCTCCTAAGGCAGCACCTTAGCTTCAATCTCCTGCCTTGAAGCACTGTTTAATTCATGGGCATCCTGGTCCCAGGTAAGCATGCCAGCCTTACGTGTATCTCCTTTATTGGTCACAGATTACAATTATGTTGCTGAGACTTAAAGTTCTTTCACCGAAAACTTTGTGTAAATACAAGATGTTATATAGAAACCTGGAGTATAAGAAATTGGACAACACTAGACACAACCAAATTGAAACTGAAATGCTGGGCTTTTCTGCTCAGCAGAGATTTAGAGCTAGAAGATTTAGAAGCCAGCTAATCCAAACTACCCATTTTACAGACAGGGGGATCAAGGAGCAAGAGTAAGAGTGATGGGCACAGGATTCCACAGGTGGCTAATGGCATTACCGAGGCCGGCACCCAGTTTGTAGATATGCAATCTGCTATTCATTCTTCTCCACTATGTGGCTTTCTTCTTCACGTTTCTATAATGTTTAGGACCCTGGATTGCTCCTCATGCATATCATTGCCTATCATTGTCTCCCTGTTTCTCTGAAGCCATGACCCTTGAATTTGTGGCTTTTAACCTATCTGTTCTTTACTGAAGCATTCCATTGTTGACCTTCATTCTCAGCCCTTTGGATGTCCTCAGATGGAGGTCCTGGGAGGCCCTTGTCAGATATCACAGAGATGCAGATGTGACTGTCACAGGTGAGAACGTGTTTATGGCCTGAGCTAACCACCATTGCCCCATGCAGAACAGGCCTCCTTTTTGGCTGCATGGGTAAGGAATAGCCCATTGTGTGTGGAAAAGCCTCTCCATATAAAAACCCAGTTGATTTCACATAATGCAAACAGAAAAGACTCAGAGCAAATGACAGTGGAAGTTTATTTGCATCGTAAATGAACATAATGTTTTTAATGTTTGCCTAGGATTTATCTTTATCGCTGTAATCTACTCTGTAAAACACACCATCTCTTCTTTTTTCTTTAAAAAAAATCTTTCCTTAAAGTCAATACATTATATTTCTACTGCCCAAAGCCATTAGTATCTGTATATCTTTTAAGCAGACATTCAAGTCTGTGTATCAGTAGGAAGTTGATGTAGGCCATATAATCATGAGTTAACAGACTAAGTTACCCGTGGGATTATATTTATTTAAAATGCAAGGAACTCTCTCGCTGGGTACAGATTCCCCAGCTGGAACTCCAGCTGCCCCTCCCCTTGCACAGGGAGACACATTACTTGGCAAGAAAGGCCTCACAGATGCTTCACTGATTCCCAAGGTAATTCCACAGAGAAAAACCTCCTCCTTTCAGGCAGCCAGGAACACATGAGCTGAATGTGTTCCATGACAAAGAGCATTTGTCACTCAACGAAATTACATTTTCAAAGCAGAATCAATCAAGGATACCAAAGGAGTCATGAGAAAACTCTGGTAGGGAAAAGGAGGTGGATTTTCTTGGCACCAGCTTCTCCAACAGGTGTTCAAAGGGCCATAGTGTAATTGAGTTTTGCTGGGGTCATTTAGCAGGAAAAAAAAAAAAAAAAGATATGTTTTAACCCCCCAACTCCCATGACCACACCAAGGCACATACACTCACCCCAACCACCAAGAAAAGCAGAACTCCCAGTTATACTCATTCCTGTTTTTGATCAACATGAGCAGATCCTTCTGCTTTTCAGAATCTTTATTTCCTATCTATAACATGGGAGAAAGGATCAGGCTGATTTGCTTTCCCTTCTTTCTCAAACAGTATGTACTTTCTGTATCACTACTGCTGGGTTAGGAGCAGGAAGAAGAATTACCAGGAAATTTACCAGACTGATATCTAGATCAGCAAACCCACAGTTTGATTATGTACTTCCTTCAGTAAGGTATTTTGATTTTTGTGCACCCTCAATATATTTACTCATAAATCCAAATTTGTGTTTTCAATATATACAAAATTAAAAATGCAAATATACTAAAATCCATGTAAATGTAATAATAATGTAAATGTAATAATAAAGCCCTAGTGTTGCTTCCTATTTTACCAGCCTTTCCCTTTGAAGATTCCTGATCCAATCAGATCAGTGACCCTGGCCCCCATACTTTATCTCACTCTTCCTCAACTTGGAATCAACCTGAAATAGACAACAACCCATGACCACACAACCACCTCGTTTGGGTGATGCTGGGGTGTAACTAGTTTGAAATAGCCAACTGCTTGTGAAAAACCCAACTGTTCATTGTTGTTCAAGGGTTACACAAGTTCTCTCATCTCCATGACACTTTCCTGGCTATTTGGATCTGATATCCTCTCTTTTCCCAAATCCCTGTCAAGAACTAACCAGGCAGCCAGGTGTGGTAGTGCACTCCTATAATGCTAACGGCTCAGGAGGCTGAGGCAGGAGGAACCTGAGTTCAAAGCCAGCCTCAGCAAAAGCAAGGCGCTAAGTAACTCAGTGAGACCCTGTCTCTAGATAAAATACAAAATAGGACTGGGGATGTGGCTCAGTGGTTGAATGCCCCCAAGTTCAATCTCTGGTACCAGAAAAAGAAAAAAAGAAAGAAAGAAAAGAGAAAAAGAACTGACCAGGCATTTTGCTAGGTGCTTTCGAACGTTCACATTTTGTCACTCCAATAGGTCTGTAAGAGAAGCAACTTAACTTTCTTTACCCCAGACATGTTAAACAAGAAAAAAAGGATTGGTCAAGGTCCCACAGTAAGTTGTAGACATAGTTCATTCAAACCCTGGTCTCACTTTAAATTTTATCAATACCACCATCATAACAATAGTCTTTTATGTCACTCCTGTGACATTTTAAATATATCTTGACTTTTACAATTGTAATAATTACCTAGACCTCAGGCTGTCTTACAAATCATTTCTGAGAGTGCTTACTATAAAGTTGTCCCTCAGCATTAACTTTCATATATGAACTTGCACTGAAGACCTGGTATACACCAGGAATTATATATGAGTTATCTGACTCAGTATTCTTGGTCATTTTTAACACTGTGTAATTATACCTATATTTAAAAAAAAAACTGTGCAGGGGATGTTACTCCAAAGTAGAGCCCTTGCCTGGCATAGGAAAGGACTCTATATTTGATCATCAGCATGGCAAAAAAACAACGTTCTCCATATCATCAGTAAATCTCTCACTATGAAATTTATTAATGGCCTCACTACTTGGGCATTTCACATGTTTTTGTTTCATGTGACTCCCAGTGTCCGTCATATGGCAAGAACTATGTATGTAATAGTGTCTTTTCTGCTCTAAGGAGCTCCTATAGAACATGAATACTTGACAATGGGTGATAAAGAATACAATGAGGTTCATTTCTTGTCAATAGTGTTTTATATATATATATATATATATATATATGTATATATATATATATATATATATGTGTATATATATATATATATATATATATATATATATATATATATATAGCTTTGTGACTTCTTTCTTTTGCTGAGCATCACATTAACAAGGTCCATCCATGTTGTAGTCTTTCTTTAGGGGAAATGTATTTTATTGTACAGATATACTTTATTTCATTTATCAGTTGATGGATAGTTGTATCATTTCCCTTTCTGGCTATTAAAAATAATGGTATTATAAACATTTATGGGAATGGTTTTCCATTTGTCTTTGTTACACAAATAGGGATAAAGGGTCAGGAAGAATCTTTGATGAGATAATGGCCAAATATTATGAAAGACATTAATCTACACATCCAAAAACATCAATAAACTCCAAGTAGGATAACTTCAAAGAGTTCTACAACTAGACACATCATACTTAAATGATTCAAAGTCAAGATATAAAGAAAATTTAGAAAGCTACAAAATAAAAAAGTATTCATACTATACAAGGCATTCCTAATAAGGTTAAGGACACACTTCTCATCAGGAACCATCGAGGGTAGAAATTGTGTGACATTTTAAAAGAAAAGGAAGGAAGGAAGGAAGTACACACTTTAAAAGAGTGAATTTTATTGGTAAAGTGAACCTCAATAAATATGTTTAATAAAAAGACCCTAGCATAGAGTTAATGGTATATATGGGATGGCCATCATTATCACTGTTTTTATCATTTTTATTATGGATCATCCTGGCTGCTCTGTGAATATAGATTGTTTGGAGGTAAGTATGTAAGAAAATCACATCAGTACCTAAAAGCAAAAAGGATGGTGAACTGGAAGAGGTGGCTAAAGATGGAGAAAAGGGGTGGGATCCAGGCTGAATGTCACAGTGGAGCTCCCGTCTTGCACACTCACAGTGCTGTCCTTGGAAAGAATCCCTGTGTAGCTGGATGCACAGACTGCCCCCCACAAACACAGCTGCTCTCAGAGCAACCCCTTGAGTACAGAGACTATTTTCTCTACCTTTCCTGTCCAGCTGCAGACTCAAGAGCCATTTCAATCAAATACCTCTGGTTCTTGAAAACGAAGATAAAAGACAACATTTTTCCAAGCTGATAACTCTACAGAAATTCACATGACAGGTCTTAGGGACTCCCACACTGATGAAGTACAACTTGAAAGAGAGGAAACTGTTTATGACTGGCTTCCTGGTTAAGCAAAGATTGATTAGACTTAGGAATTCAAGAGAAGATTCAGCAAGTTCTTCATCATCCTGCAATAAACAAGCAAACACCCACCGAGACTTCAACTAGAAAGGAGACAACTGCTCAAAGGCATGGGACTCCTGGCCATTTCCTGTCACTTGTGAATGTGAGGCATGGTATTGAAAGTCTGTTGTGATTTCCATGCAATGCCCTCATTTAACTGAAATGGGCTGGGCTGGTTGTCTTCAGAACCACAGAGGTCTTATCCTCCATTGTAATGTTCCTCAGGGGGAAAATGTTCTATTGGAACCATTATAGTTCCAATAGAACTGTAATGTAGGTCAAAACAAATTTTCACCAATTAGGTATTAGAAAAAGCCATTCCATAAATGATATTCTAGAAGATAATAAGAATTAATACTTAATGAGTACTAATACTATTCTAAAACTGTGCAGATTGTATGCATAGTTTAATCTAATCCTCACAACTTCACGAGGTGGGTATCATTGCTGTCCACATGTTGAGAGACTTGCAGTATGATCCAAAGCCAGATTGTCTCATTCCAGAGCTGGTACAAGAAACATTGCCACAAGATAAAAACTTTTTCCTTGTCTCAGTGAACAAATATCCAAGATTATGTCATTCTTAGTCCAAACCATGACCAACCTCAACAAATCCTTCAGCTAATTTTTACTTACAGCTTAATATTTGTCAGGTATCTCATCAGTTCTAAAGCATAAACACAATGTCCATCAGAATGTCAAGCAATAAAAAAAAATTAAGTTTTATGTCTAGCCATCTGTTAGATATTTTAAGAGTGTTATGACAAAGGCTGCATGAGTTAGTTCTGAAATATCTTTTAACTGGGGTGGGGGAGAGAAGCCGTATTTTCAAGGATGCATACAATTACATGCTCTACTGTCTGGTCCAGAAAAAAAAATGTACTGTGGGAAGTAAAAATATAATGGTTACGAATGAATTGTGACACTGTCACAGATATATGCGTCTATAAAGCTCCATTTCAGTAACCATCAAAATTCTGCCTTGACTAGAAGGAAAGAAGCTTTGTGGTCAGGAAAGAGGAACATTTTTACTTCAAAAACAATTAAATACGAGGTCTGTAGGACTCATAAAAAAATCTTGGAAACTGTTTCCACCTACTTTTAAAATTTCAGGATTATGAAAAACTAAAGTAATTCATAAGACAGCAAACAACTTTTAAACATGAGAAGAAAAGGGCACAGGGAACCTACCTTCAAATGTAGGCATGACAGTCCCACAAAGAAGCTGCATATTGTGTGTGTGAGTGAGTGTGTGTGGGGAGGGTGAATGTGTGTGTGTGTGT
This sequence comes from Marmota flaviventris, assembly GCF_047511675.1. Lineage (NCBI taxonomy): Eukaryota > Metazoa > Chordata > Mammalia > Rodentia > Sciuridae > Marmota > Marmota flaviventris. The sequence goes on from NC_092502.1 coordinate 27,459,200, forward strand.
GTGTGTGTGGGTGGGTGGGTGGGTGTATGTGTGCACATGCACACGTCTACAGAAGTGATAGTTGGGTATCAGAAGAGAGACCATTCCTGTGTACATTTACTAGTGGACATCATAGTGATACAACAGTTTTTAGTGATCTGTAATTAGTGGTTGAGATTTGTGGGGAAAAATACCAATAATGTAGAAACCCAGACACTCTAGCCCCATAGCAGCTTTGAGCCCCAGGTAACTTTGAGGCCCTCCTTACCACGCCCATAAAAGGAATGTCTAGTGTGAGGTCTCCTCATACCTATACACATCACATTTCATGACCCTTTCTGGAATATCCCAAGCAATTCATTCTCCCTTCCAGATAAATCAAGAATATTCACTCAACTATTTGAAAATGGCTTTATGTTACCCACTCTTCCTGACAGATCTCTTCCTTCTTTCAACTCATTTTCCATGTACTGCTCGAGTCCCACAAAGCCATCTCTTCATTATTCTCCTGAACTAATCTGATTCCCAAGCAGAAAAACACAGGTGTGTTCCTTCTATTTCTCTTGTGTTTCCAGTAAAAGCCAGAACAAATGTGGGCACAGGATGGATGGTCAACAAGAGCACAAATAATTTATGTTCTGATTAATAGGCTACTCCCACATAACCTGATCAGAGGGATTTTCAAAACAACCCACAAACACAATTGTTAAAAAAAATTGGAGTTGTATCATTTAAGTGAGGTGCTTATGGTCTCATAGCTGATGAGTGTTATGCTCGAATTCGGGACCCCCAAAGACCACCAGAGACCCAAGATCGATGTAAGCAGCAAAGAGGTGTTTATTGCGAGCTAGCTCCGTCTTCCGCGCGCACACACAGCAACTGGTGATGCTGAGAGGCCCCGAGCCCAGGGTTTGCAGCAGTTTTATACATTCTTTGGAGAGGGCAGGGACTTCACATACATCATAGCATCCCTTAGCAAATCATCACACACTGCGGGAAAATCAAATAACAACTCTAAAACATGATTAGCACATTCACTGGTGGGAACAAGTTGGGTAGGGGTGATTGGTCAGTACAAAAGGGGTATTCGTTTGAACTGATTGGTTTGAGCCAAGAGGGGTGTACGTGCTGAACTACATGGTTTCCCAACTTGTTATCAACCACCATAAACCGCTGGCAAACCAGGTATTTCCCTGTCTCATGCTGATTGGTGGCTGCTAGGGGGCTGCTATGGATCCCCACCTAGCCTGACTGAGTCAGGGACACCTGGTGCAGCAGATCTCTCCTGTTATTTGTAGATAAACAACTCAGCAGGGTGGGAATGTGCTTAGGAGTGCTCTGTGGGTCTTTCCAAGGACTAAGGTCATGTCCCTTCCTTGGACAGGCTTTGCTCTGAGATAGCTGGTTTTTCATGAGTACATGAATTCTGCTTCTCTGAATCTGGCTTGATGTGGTTGGTGTGGGTGGTTATATGATCTCACAGCATTCTGGACTTCTGGTTTTATTTCACTGTAATAAAGAAGTCAGAAGTTTTTGTTCTTACTTCCCTCTCCCCTGTGCTAAGTCTATAAACTCCATGTAAGTAGGACTCTGCTCTGGTTCACTCCAGTATTTTCCATAGTCTTTGGCACATATAGGCATGAACTAAACAGGTATATAAGAAAGAGGAGAAGAGGGCAGGGTGGGAGGGCAAGAAGTGCAGGTCCCAGAGTCAGAGACCATGGTTTTAAGTTCTTCTATTCCATCACTTATGTGCATCTAGGCAAGTTCCATTACACTCACTCCTGGGGATGGGTGTTGGGGGGTGAGTATTAAGTGAGGAGATGAGGAGAACATGGTTTAAGTAGGTTTAGCACTTCCAACACCATGTCCCTCAGGGAGCATGGTGTCCTAGCACAAGTGTGAGACAGGAGACTGCACAACCTACAAGACCAGGTGTAATCTGTGTTTAAAGGTATACTACACATTTGTCTATATAACTCAGTCTAGAAAATGCCTTCTCTATATTTATCAACTTCTCTGTATTCTGTAGCTGCAGGAAAGCACATCCTGTTGAGCTTCTGAGGCAATATGCCTCCTGCCTAGGGTATCTTCAAGTCTAGTTTTTACTGAACTTGAAATTGGCCAAACATGCTCACTTGAAAGCCTTTCTTTCCTAAGATGAGGCCTGACTGCCTTATCAGTCTTCACAGATACACGGGTTCACTAAACTTTCCCTTCGTATAACACATTCAAAATTCTGTAATTTTAGAATAGAATTTTTTTCTTCATCTGCCTTTTTCTTGCAACTCACAAAATATTTATGAATCTAAGCACAAATGACATTTTCCTTCAGAATACCTGGAAAATACTGTTGGTTAGGCACTTCAAAACAAGCAAGTGAAAACCTCTCCTACACCTTGGAGAACTGCAAAGGGTGTTCTGTAAAATCAATGTGACTGCCATGCTCTGTGTACAGATCTGGCCTTGTGTTATGGTTTAGATAGGAGGTGTCCCCCAAAACTCTTGTGTAAAACAATGTAAGAAAGTTTAGAGGTGAAATTTGATTGGGTTATAAGAGTCTTAATCTAATCAGTGCTTTAATCCCCTGATGGAGATTAACTGGATGGTATCTGTAGGCAGTAGGGTGTGGCTGGAAGACATGGGTCACTGGGAACATGACTTTCAGATATATATTTTGGTTCTGGTAAGTGAGTCTCTCTCTGCTTCCTGTCCTGAACCATTTTTCTCTACCACACGTTTCTGCCATGATGTCCTCTTCTATCTAGGCTCCTGAAGAACGGAGTCAGTCATGAACACCATGAACTGAGACCATGAACACCAAATAAAATGTTCCTCCTCTAATATTGTTCTTTTCAGATCTTTTGATCACAGAAGCAAATAAGCCGACCAAAACAGCAATTGGTACTGAGAAGTGAAGTTTTTGTTGTGTGTACCCTGACCATGTTATTTAGAAGCTTTCAAACCTTTTCGGAATTTGTGAGAGGAATCTCGGAAAGTTTAGTGATGCATGCTGGGAAAGCATTAGGATGTTGTAAGTGAACTTTAATAGACAATTCTGGTGTGAACTCCAAAGACCAGAATCTTGATAGGGCTATTAACATTATAGACTGGGTTCATGAGTTTTCAGAGGAAGAGAACTCTGTTGGAAACTGGACTGGAGAACATTTATGTTATGTTCTAGCGAAGAAGTTGTCTACATTTTTCCCATGTCTTGAGACCTTCTGAGGCTGAATTTAAAGGTGTTGGATGTTTTAATCTGACGGAAGACATTTCTAGGCAGCATAGCATTCAGGTGGTGGCATGGATGTTGCTGGTGGGTTTTAGTAAAGTTTATTGTGATAATCAAGAGCAGAAGGCAAAGCAGAAAGAACTGAAAAACTTGTAGCTCAGCCAGAAAACTATGAGTAAAATTGAGACTAAGTGATTTTGTTGTTAAAAGCATTAAAGCTACTAAAAAAAATGCAAAATGCTTTACCCAGGGACAATGGAAAAGATGGCTTAAGGGCATCTCCGGAATTGGCCCATCTCAAGTTCAAAAGTATAAAAGTAAAAATTCCTTTAAGAAAAGACCCTGAGGAACCCAATGCAGGATGCCTAGCTAGTTGTTTCACCATGCTCAGCAACCCAGAAACTCAGAGGCTGCTGCAGCCATAGTTCCTGGAGGCTTGGCTACTGCTCAACATGGTGGAAGATCTTGACAGCAATTACTGGTGCTGGTTGTGCAGGATGCTGGAGTTAGGAGGTCATCAAGGCTTCCACCAAGATTTCAAAGAAGGTCTCTGGGAGGCCAGGCAATGTGCAATAGAGTCAGAGTTCCTACAGAATGTCCCTAAGAGGGCAATGCATGAAGATGTGAGGAGGAAGCCAAAGCTGTAGTAGACACCCTGGAGATTAAAAGATGCCAGTACCATGGAATATATGTTGAGGGAAGGTACAGGAATCAAGCAGAAACAAGCCAAGAGAGAAGCCATTTAAAGTCCAACCAGCAAGGTCATAGGGTTGGAGCTACACAAACCATTTGGAGAGAACATCAAGATGCCACGTGCCCCAAATACTGGATGTAAAGCTACAGGACTTGTTTGCCCAGATGGATTTGGTCTTGCTTTGCTCCCATCTTTTTTTTCCTAGACCCCTATTTCTCCATCTTGGAATGGATATTTTTACTAAGTGCTTTTATATATTGGAGAAGTATAACTTTGATTTTTATAGGCGCTCACACTGAGAGTTAGCCTTGAGTTTCAGAGGAGATTTTGGACTTGGACTTTTGGGCAACACTTCTAACTAAGACTGAGGACTCATGGAAAAGAACTAAATATATTTTGCATTGTGAGATGGGCATGAGCTTTGGGGGGCCAGATTCAGCATATCATGGTTTAGATATGAGGTGTCCCCCCAAACTTTCACGTGTGAGACAATGCAGGGAATTTTAGAGGTGAAATGATTACAGTAGGAGAGCTTTAACTTAACCAGTGTTTTAAACCCCTGGTGTAGAGTAATTATGTGATAAAAGTCAGGAAGACTGTGCCTCCTCAAGAGGTGGGTTCCTGCAGGTGTGCCATTTGGGTATATGTTTTGCCCTTGTTGAGCAGAGCTTTCTCTTCTTCCTGGGGTGAGATTCTGAGCCACCTTCCTCTGCAACACCCTTTCACCATCACATTTTGTCTCCCCTCAATTTAAAGAAAGGTCAGAGAAAGTGATATCTATGGTTCTCTCCAGTCTGGGTAAGACATCTTTCCATTCCTGACACCCCCAAATAAGCATAAATTAAAGCAAGGTGTCAATTTCAAGATAATGTTTCTAGCTCATCTAAGAAGCTCCAACTAAGAAATTCTGGAGCTACCACTACTGAAACTGTGGTCCTGGTTTAAAAAAGATGAAAGATAAAATGGGAGAGGAATAGCTAATTTCCTTGGACATGTATTTCAGACGAAACTAAAATTACCAAGATAATTTCCAGTACTAATCTTATCAGAAGATTAGGGGTACATCTAAGTCAACGGACAATGGTTTGTTTACAAAGTTTGACAACTTTGTAAAGACTCTTCTGAGCTTGTGAGCCTTTCTGCTTTTCCTATTAGAAAGCAAATCCTGGAGGCTGGGCAACATCTTACATCTATTCATCAGTATGGACTGAGGAGTAGGGACATTAAATGCCATGACTGGGGTTATGGAATTACTAAGGTAAAGTGCCCAACACTAGAGCTGATCCCTAAGGGTGAGTCCCACACTGAGGCCTCCAGAAGTGATAACTGACTGGTTCACATGGAGTTCACTTCCCTTCCTGAGGGACATTTCAGTCCTGGAAACTGAAGAAATATAGGCATTCAGAGCAGGTCAGACACAAAGCTGGAAGGGAGACAAGAGGAACTTTCTACATTACTTATGCCTTAAAAGTTATAAAGGCAGGAATGAAAGGCCCGGCTTTCACTAAGACTATGAGGAAAAGTCACCCCAAGTTAATGGTGTCAATACAAGACCCTGGGAATCACAGATAATGCAAGGAGAGGGTGGCACCATCTCATGAGAATCCCTCCATCAATTAGGAGCACAGAGGTTGCTCAATGCACCATTCCTTCCCTTGGTCATCCTCTCTACTAGACTCCCCACCAATAGTTTTGCCCCAAAATCACTCATTATAATCTTCTTATTTCCTAATTGTTGTGACTAAGGCACAGCATCAAGTAAAAGTAATTTGATTATAGGAACCTGAGTTTTACTGGTAAAATATGAACTCAAATTCTACTTTTCCTTCATATGACTTTCCTGGTAGTGGTGTATATGACCATGTTAAATTATACTTATTTTCCCAAGTGTACTTTTCCAGAAACTCACCAAACTACAAGCAATGGCAAAGTTCATGGGAGTACCCCACTTCATTCTCAGAACAAATGAGGACTGAGGTGTTTGAAGGTCAAAAAAATAAATAAAACAAAAACTTGGGATTCTCTCATCCTCTCTGCTGAGTGCAGAATTTCACACTGATTCATGTCGGTTCTCTTCCCACATCACATCTTCCATTTATAATTGCTAAATATGTCAGGTTCACAACGTTTCCCCGTTTGGGTGCCCTATTTGAATTTGTGTATAAATACTCACTCCTCCAAATGTTCTATTTGAATACACAAAATATCCGCTTCAGCACAGAGCACATATATTCAGGGCTGGAGGCGTGTGGAATACAGCAAAATAGCAAAATAACAGTGACTCAAGAATCAGGTTGTGGAGGTGTGGATGTGGCTCAGCCGTCCACTGGCCAAGAGATTTTAAATAAGTCATTTTCCTTTCCTAAACCTAAATCTCAATCCCTCCATTGGAGTAACTGAGACTTGTCTTGTTCCTTTCACTGGATAAGTGAAAGGGGATCCTATGAGATATATATATTTTTTTAATCCTTTGTGGTCCTTGTTTAGAGAAAAAGGAAAGAAGTATAACCAGAGGAAGGCATTTAAAGAACTTACAGGGAAATTTGGAGCCAAATGATATGGTCTGAATTCCGATTTTTCCACCAACTTATTCATGTTTCTTCTCTGGGCTGTAGTATCTGCATCAATAAAATTAGAGTTTGAGACTAAATCATCTTTTATATCTTCTCCACTTATGTTTCTGGCTGATTCAGTCTTTGTAGCATTAATAGTCCTATCATTGTGACCTGAGTTTAAGTAGAATTCTATTATTTTCTGAATTAATTCTTTGGGGATTGAACCCAGAGGCATTTTACCACTGAACCACATCCCCAAACATATTTTTTAAATTAATGAGTTTATTTATTCTAATTAGGTGTATATGACAGCAGAATGTATTTTGGTTCACTGTACACAATTTCAGCACAACTTTTCATTTCTCTGGTTTTACACAATATAGTGTCACACCATATCTGCAGTCACACATGTACTTAGGGTAATAATGTCCATCTCATTCCACCATCTTTTGTGCCCCCATCTTTCCCCCTCTCCCCTTTGCCTAATCAAAGTTCCTCCATTTTTCCCATGCCCCCCATTATGGATCAGCAGCTACTTATCAGAGAGAACATTCAGCCTTTGTTTTTGGGGGGATTGTCTTACTTCACTTAGCATGATATTCTCCAACTCCATCCATATACCTGCAAGTGCCATAATTTTATTCTCTTTTAATGCTGAGTAATATTCCACTGTTTATATATACCACAATTTCTTTATCCACTCATCTATTTAAGGGCATCTAGATTGCTTCCACAGTTTAGCTATTGTGAATTGAGCTGCTATAAACATTGATGTGGCTGCATTACTATAGTATGCTGATTTTAAGTCCTTTGGGTATAGACTAGGAGTGGGATAGCTGGGTCAAATGGCGGTTCCAGTCCAAGTTTTCTAAGAAATCTCCATATTTCTTTTCATAGTGGTTGCACCAATTTGTAGTCCCACCAATAATGTATAAGTGTACCTTTTCCACCACATTCTCCCCAACACTTGTTATTTGTATTCTTGATAATTGCTATTCTAATTGGTATGAGATGAAATCTTAGAGTAGTTTTGATTTGCATTTCTCTAATAACTAGAAATGATGAATATGTTTCATATATTTGTTGAGAAGTATCTGTTCAGCTCCTTAGCCATTTATTGATTGGGTTGTTTGTTTCTTTGGTGCTAAGATTTTTGAGTTCTTTATATTTCCTGGAGATTAGTGTCCTGGCATCAGTATGGCAAAAATTTGTTCCCAAAACGTAGGCTTTCTCTTCACCTCATTGATGGTTTCTTTTGCTGAGAAGAAGATTTTTAGTTTGAATTCATCCCATTTATTAATTTTTGATTCCAAGCCAGCTTTTAATTTTTTGAGTCAGGATCTAGCTAAGTGCCTGAGGCTGGTATAGAACTTAAGATTATCCTGCCTCAGCCTCCCAAGTCATTGGGATTATAGTCATGCACCGCTTGTGCCTGGCCTGACTTAACTCTTTGATGCCCCTCACAAACAGCATTCAGTCACAGCTGGGTGAAACATGATACTATTAAGTAGAGCAGGAGATTCTGATGCAGAATTTTTAGGGATCATACTTAGAAAAACCTTGATTCATAAAAAGAAAAATGATCAGAGATAAGTAAACAAAAAAATACAACCTCAGGTTGTCAAAAAGCTCTGGGGTAGATCTAGGTTTTGATTTTATCTCCTTTAGTTACTATTCACTACTCTGCAGGGCCTCAAAGTCCTCATTTAAACAATGATCTACGTATCTCTAATGCCATTCCTACAGATGACATTTAAAACATGCAGAATAGTGAACAGGAGCAGTCTCGAAAACCTCGTGTTGTCAGCAAGTCTCTCCCAGCACTCCTGCAGATCCCTTTACCCTTGTGTCACTCAACAGGACCAGGCTGCAGCATCTTTCCCATGCAGACAAGTGCCTAGTCCTGCCGTGAGTTAAACACAGCCACAAAGGGGAAATGACCATGTTGGGAAAGAAAAAAAAAAAAAAAAACCACAGTAACAAGGTCAGCAGCAGGGGACATTAGATTTTGAATTTGCTTTATTGAGTGTAGAAGCAGAGACTATAGTTCCAATAGCATGCCCTTTTGCTTTGAGAAATAGAAATCCTAACTTCCATCTGTGAAGACTCTGGGGAAAGGAAATGAGGTCTTTGGCTTCAGGCCTTTCATTACAGAGCAGTTTTATACCAGATGAGGCCACAGACTCACAGCTACTGTGTCTCTATAGAGACCCTGCTTAGGAGGAGGAGGAGAAAGATGGACTTGAGTCAGCTCCGAGCAACTGGATTTACAAGTGACACTGACTAGATTTTTTGGATAGCCCCTGCTTCTTCATGATCAGTCATTTCTTCTGTGTGTGCCTGCATGTACAGGCACATACTAGCATGAGTATAAACTTCCCAAATCAGAGGGGGAAAGTGTATACACCCAAAGAAAAATCCCTGTAGTGCAGGCAATGTGCCAATCTCACCCCATTACAATTCTGTTGACCTGACTCAGAGTTTAAGTATTTTAATCTTTTTTTTTCTAATAGAACCTATAAATCAACTCTTAAGTTTTACTTTTCCCATGCAGAGACTATATCATAGGAATATATGACAAGAACATTTTCTGAGAACAAAAAAAAAAGTCATTTGTCTGACTTTATATGAAATGGTTATACAATATATTTAACTTTGCTAAATCTTGGCTTCCTAATTTGCAAAAAGAAACAAAAAAAAGCCCATCTGCATCATTTAACTTTAATCTTAATTGTAATCCTCCAAATTTTAGTTTATGTGCAATCCTCACACACAGAAAAGGACAGTGAGCTTAAACATCTAATGTGGGATTAGTATAATTAAGTATAGGATCTAGAATTGAGCCCAGATCCAATAAATCTAAGGCCTAATATCTGTGAGAATGACTTCAGGCAAATAAAGGTTGATCCAAGCATTTTTCTTGAAAGGTAAAATGAATTTTTTTTTTTTGCTCTATGATATAAAAAGAGAAAAAAAGGGATTGAAAGTATATATTTGATTTGTGAGTTTGATAGTTTGTTATTGTAGTTTCTTTAGCATGAAACACATTAGCTATGTAGAAATAGCTCCTGTAAGATCTGGTACCAAGATCTATCCTGATGTGTAGTACATAGATCAGAAATAAATCTATCTGTCTATTCTAGGCATTAAGAACTAGAGATGTGCAGTGGGAAAAAAAATAAAAAAAAATGAGGGTATTTTTTGGATATTTTGGAGATTTTGTTTAACCTTCTTTTACATTTTGCTGTTTATCAGAGGAAACGCCATGTTATTTGTTTTGCCGAGATGGCTGCTTGACACTCTGATGGTTTTCTGCTTCCAGTTTCTAGAAGTCATCATCCTCATTCTAATTGCCATGTGTTTATTGGGACATCATAGTAATTTTCAGGTAGATGTGACAATACAGTGACTTAAGGAAATCAATTTTAGAAAATAAAATTATCAGGTGATAGTGGGGCTGCGTTTGCCTCAGAACCATAAAGGAGGAAAGTAAAAGAAAGATCTGGAGCCTGTCTTAAACCACAGGATAAAACCCCTTGTCATTGGGGTGAAACAAAAGGAAACCCAGCAATCAACCTTTCTTGCTTCCTTCCCAGGTCTTCCACCTCCCCTGAACTCCATGCCCACTGAGAAAGCCCATGATCTCATTTCATCTTCTCTGTGTGCTTCTGACCAAGTAGCCCTGTATTTTTATAAAATTTATTTCACTGTGAAAACTTGTTTTTTTTTAGTCAGCTCACTTTCCATCTTTCTTGAAAAGTTTGCCTTCTCTTCCATCCCAGTACTCAGCCTTTGCCTTCCTCTTTTAGCATATGCTCAGGACCTGCGATAGGACCTGCATCTACTTCCTTTCCTACCCCCCGCCCCCATGAACTCACCTGCAACACCACCAATTCTTTGCTTCATTCCTCCGGTTGTTGCAAATAGCACAACACCTAAACTTTTGTATATTTGTGTTTCTTTATCAACATTTTTGTTAGAGATATTCAACTGTAGCCTGAAGAACTTTGTCTGGATATTCCTTAGCTGCCTGAAAGACACTTTTTCTAAACTCACATATTCTCTAAATTGATTTTTTTTTTCTTACTAATATTTTCATTTGGTGATATCACCAAACTGAAAATCTTGGAGTGATGCCTGCCTGTCATCTTTCTCCCACTCTCCATCCACCCAGTCAGGTTCATGCACCTAATCAGATTCATCCATCTTATCAAGAACTCTGTCGCACTGATTTTGGCTTTAAAATACTTCTTGAATCTTAACTCTCCATATTCTCTGGATTCCACTGCTGCCTGATATATGGCTATTGCTGTTCTGCATAGTCTGCTAATGATATGTGACCTCTAGTGTTACCTTCTGTGGATCCTTTTTCTTCTTAGTCGCCCAAGTTATGTATATAAAATGAAAACTAAATGTACTAATGCTCTGCCTGAGACCCTTCACTGGATCTCTATTGACCAGCTTTTTTTTTTCCAACCTCATCCTCACTTGAGCATCACTCTTTCTTAACAAGTTGTTTTCATGGGCCTTTTCCTTTGACTTGTAGAAATTAAATTCTGTGTGTAATTCTCTACATAGACATCAATAACTCTGCTCATGGTGCTCCCTCTGAAGGAAACACACCCTTAACTCAACTTTTCTCTCATATTTCTTCACCTAACTTCCGAACCTATCTGGCAGCATCTCCTCCAGAAGGTTTTCTTAAGCATCATTATTGCCAGACCACGTTGAGAATACTCATCTTCTCTATTTTCATAGTATCCACAGAGGATTGCATCACTGTTCTTGGAAATTTTATTATAACTGGTTATTCTGTGTCTTTTTCCCCCCATGGCAATCTAGTTTTAGAGAAAGGACTGGCCAACTATACCCAGCAAGCCAAAATCCATTTTGCCACCACTTAGTAAATAAAGTTCCCAGGAAAACAGCCATCTTTTCTATGTGTCTTCACACCATGACAGCAAAACTGAATGGCTATGACAGGGGCCAAATTATATAAAAAGCATAAACTACTTCATATCTAACCCTTTGCAGAAGGTCTATGGGTTCTGTCTTAGAGGGAAGTAGCTGGTTCACTTGCTTTTGCATTCCCATCCTCTTACTAGGAGCCTTGCGAAGTGTAGAAGTTTTTTGAAAAAAAAATTAAATAATGTTACCAAATTGATAAATGTTAATTCTGAATTTTCCCAGCCTAACTTATTGATCAGTGAACAAAAATAGGAATTGTTCCATATCAAATCCTTAGATTGAAAGAGTTAATGAAACTCTCAGACCAACATTAGAGGCATTTTAGCAGTTTCTCCCTGGAAATCAATTTTGAACATTATTCTTAGTGACAGTAAGCATAGTCAAACAAGGAGTTCCTCTCTGCTAGAAGAGTAACTGGCTAAGGTATGGATCTGTTCCTTGATTTCATAACAAAAGGATGACTGTATAATGATTCTTCTACTTTATTCTTCATTGTATTCAACACATCTAAATTTCCCAAAGACTGATTTAATTTGGATGGTCCAGAAGTGAATTTTTTTAAAAAAATTATATAACCATTGATTCAACAGGTAATTTCTGAGTGCCAATGGATGACGTACACAGCATGCTCCTATGTGCTGTGGTTCCCATGAACCTGGGTAAAACACCAGAGCCTACCATCCTTATGACTCCCCATCAGTGATGAAAATGATTCATACATTAATTCACATAATATTTTAGAAGATGATACATGTGCCTCAAGAAAGGAAAGATCAGAGCGGGAAATTTAGGTTGAGTCAGAGGCACTAATCACATGTGCGTGCTCACTGTTTCCTTCTCTCTCTCTCTCCACTAAATGCAGCTACAGAAACTACATAAAATGATTGCAATAGCTATCAAAAACTCTGAAAAGTGAACATCAGGCAGACCAAGGACAAAGACTTAAGAATATCAAAGACCACACAACTGGCAGTAAAATTACCTCACCCATACTCCCTCTGCAATACCCCCATGACCCAGCCTAAAACCTGGAAGGAGGTGTGCACAGAGTGTAAAGGAGACCTGTGAGGAGACCTCTAGGTGCAACGGAAGTGGAAGAGGATTGCAGGAATATTTGAGTCCTTTATCCTGCCATTCTATATTCTGTTATGCCCTTGTCCAAGCAATCTCAAGGCAGTGGCAGCAGCTGCAGTAGCACAAGCCACAGGATCCAAAACTCTAAAGGAGGGAAATGTTCTTCTGTGATTAGAGGGGCTGTGTTCCCGAGATTGATTGATTGATGCTTTCTATTCTCCCTCTGGTACACTCTGGACTCTGGCACACTTTTAGAAAATACATGGCAAAAAAAAATGATAATAAAGCACCAGATTTTGAGCCTGATAATAGAAAAGACCCCCCTCAGAAACAGAAAATCCTGGGAAGATTTTGGAGATCAGGAAGAGACCTTGTAAAGTTATTTATGAAGCCCTGAGCTCAAACCAGTGCTACATATAAAAGGATTGGACTGTGAATAGAACATATAAAGGACAGAATCAAACAGGTAGCAAGTTTTTGAAAGAAGTGGGACCACAATCCATATATAACTTCCCAGAATTTGTAAACAACCATGTTGAATAGATACCAAAATGTAAGTGCTGAAATTATCAATCTAAATGAGAACTAGGCTCATAGCATAGTACTCAAAAGGTCTAAGATATCATTCAAAATTGCACAACATTTGAGCAATCAGGAAAATCTTACTTGACATAGAAAAACTTATTGCATACAGGTATGTTATTTGAAATACCAATGCTGAGGTGGCAAAGATACTGAAATCTTAACAGACATTTAAAAAGCCATTCTAAAGCTCCAATTGTGAACAATTAATGAAAAGTATTAAAATGGAAATAGGAAACATGAAGAAGAACTAAATTAAAAGTTACAAATGAAAAATACAATAATAGAAGCATTTTAAAATGGGAAGTAGCAGAAGAAAGGTGACAGAAGAAACATTCAGCAAACGAGGAAAGATCAATAGATGTTGCATAATTTGGAAAATAAAGAAAAACAATTGGAAAAAAATTAACAGAGCCTCAGTTACCTGTGGAACAATTCCATAATGTCAAATATTTGAGTTATCACAGTCCCAAAAGAAGAGGAAAAAATTAAATGTAGGAAAAATATTTGAAGAAATACTTGTGGAAAACATTCTCAATTTGGAAAAACTCATGCATTCACAATTTCAATAATCTCAAGCAACCCAAACCAGATAAACACAATGAAATTCATGTCATCACATATTACCTGAAAACTAAAAGAAAGACACTGAAAGCAACCAAAGCAAAATGGTGCTTTACATATATGTATATAGAAATTCAAATGGCTTTCTATTTCACATCAGAATACAAAGAGCCAAGAAGGAACTAGAACAGTATTTTTTAAACTGAGAAGAAGAAGAAGGAGAAGGAGAAGAAGAAGAAGAAACCAGAATTCTATATCCAGAAAAGTATGCTTCAGAAACAGACAAAGACAGAGAATCCACAGTTCTGAAAGAATTATCAAAGAAAGATATTCTGAAAAAAGGAGAAATCATTTTATAAGGAAATTTAGAAAATTAGGAATGAGTACAGAGTGAAAATGGTACATATGTGGGTAATATACTATATTTGACATTCAAAATACAAATAATTTATTCTGTCTAATGAGGCTTTCAATAGATATACATGCAACATACAAGAAAACTAAAACATGAAAGAAACTTATATGGGGAGACAGGTTTGAGCATTATTTTTGAAATTATAAAATACTGATTCTAAATAACAGAAGAATTTATATCAAAATACATAGAGAAATCACTACCAAAATCATAGACTGAGACAGTTTCAACAGAAAAGTAAAATTACATTTTTAAAAATGTTTAAGTAACACCAAAGAGTGGGGAAGGGATCAGATCCTTTATAGGAAACAAAAATTATAATAATAACATGTCATGCCTAAAATCAGACATGTTAATAATTATATTAAGTTTAAGTGGACTAAAATAGAATAATTAACTCACACTACAATAAAGTTACTTCCAAAGTAATAATACAAGGAGGTTAAAATCAAAATCATAAAAAATATATACTCAGCATGCCTTACAGATAATACAGGTTTGATTATAAACAACTATAATAAAATAAATATCTCAATAAATTGAGTCACACAAATATTTTGCTTTTCCAGTGCATGTGAAAGTTAGATTTTTTATTATATCATAGCTTATTGAGTATATAGCAGCTGAATGTTGAAAACTCAAAACACTTTATTGCAAACATTACTAATGATCATCTGAGCTTCAGGAAGTCCTAATCTTTTTTGCTGAGGGTCATTTGTCAATGTTGATGGCTACTGACTGATCAGAGAGGAGGTTGCTGAAGGTCAAGGTGACTTGTCAACTTCTTAAAATAAGGCAACAGTGAGATTTGCCAGATCACTTTATTCTAACAAAAGAATGCTCTCTAATATGTGCTGTTAAATAGCATTCTACCCAAGTAGAACTTCCTTCGAAATTGGAGTCTGTCCTCTCAGACCCTGCCACGGCTTTATCAGCTCAGCTGATGCAGAATTCAATAGCTTTTGCTATCATTTCAATAATGTTCACAGCATCTTCAGCAGAAGTAGATTACATCTCTAGAAACCACTTTTTGTTCATTCATAAGAAGCATCCCCTTGTACATTACAATTTTATCATAAGATTGTAGCAATTCAGATACGTCTGCAGAGTGTGCTCCTATTTCTAGTTCTCTTGCTATTTCCACCACATCTGCAGTTATTTCCTCCAGTGTCATCTTGAATGACTCAATGTCAACCCTAAGGGTTGCAATCAAATTTCTATCAATGTTTTCCTTTTGATCTTTGACATGAGTCACAGATGTCCTTAGTGGTATCTACAATGGCAGTCCCTTTCCAGAAGATTTTCAGTTTGCATTGTCCAGATCCATCAGCGAAATCACCGTCTATGGCAGTTCTACATACTTATGAATGTGTTTATGACTAAATTTAAAATTATTCCTTGATCCATCTGTTGTACAAAGAATATTTTACAAGGATAGATGAAAACCACCTTATTATTATCATTGTTTATCTTCATCAGAGCTCCAGTGACCAGGTGCATTATCAATGAGCAGTAATGTTTTGAGAGAAATCTTTTCTTCTGAGCAGTAGGTATGGATAGTGATCTAAAATATTCAGTAAACCATGTTGGAAACTGATGTGCTGTCATCCTGGCTCAGTTGTTCCCTTCACAGAACATAGAGTAGATTTAGTATGATTCTTAAGGGCCTTAGGCTTTTTAGAATGCTGAATGAGCAGGGTTCAAGTTAAAGTCACCAGCTGCATTACTGTCTAACAAGGGAGTTGTCCTGTCCTTGGAGAATGTTAAGGGAAGAACTGACTTCCCTCTAGCCCTGAAAGTCTTGGATAACATTTTCTTCCAATACCAGTTTCTTTCAATGTCTGTTTCATAGATATTGAAAAGCCATTGTCTGGCATGAAGAACCACCTTTGCTCATTATCTTAGCTAGCTTTTCTGGATAATTTGCTATAGCTACCCCTTGCATTTACAACATGTTCCTTTATGTTGTATCTTCCTTCCTTCACCAACATAAACCAAATTCTGCTCACTTCAAACTTTTCTTTTTTAGTTTTCCAAACTCTCTGAGCCTACATAAAGTCTCAGGGAGTCAGAGCCTTGGTCTGGATTAGGTTTTGGATTAAGGGAATGTTGTATCTGGCTTGATTTTCTATCCAGACCACTGAGGCTTTCTCTGCATAAGCAAAAAGGTTGTTTTGCTTTCTTACCATTTATGTGATCACTGAAGTAGCTCCTTTAATTTCTTTTAAGAACTTTTCCTTTGCATGCACAACTTGACTGATCATATAACCTAAGGGACCAAGTCATCAGCATACCTGGGCTTTCAACATGCTTTCTTTACTGCACTTAGTCTTTTCCAACTTTAGATTTAAAGTGAGGGATCTGTGATGTGATTCTTTCTCTTGAACACTTAAAGGTCACTGTATGGTAATTAATTGGCCTAATTTAGATATTTTGGGGCCTCAGGGAAGCCCAAGAACACATGCTTCATCTATCAGTTAACTTTTTCCATTTTATATATGCACAATTTGTGGCACCACAAAAC
This sequence comes from Marmota flaviventris, assembly GCF_047511675.1. Lineage (NCBI taxonomy): Eukaryota > Metazoa > Chordata > Mammalia > Rodentia > Sciuridae > Marmota > Marmota flaviventris. Next base: position 27,475,787 of record NC_092502.1, read on the forward strand.
AATTATGAGGGTATCAACAAAGACCACTGATCACCATACCAGATGTAATAGTAATGAAGAAGTTCAAAATGTTGCCAGAATTAATAAAATGTGACACAGAGACCTTAGGCAGCCAGGTGCTTGGAAAAATAGGTCTAAGGCAGTTGCTCAATGCAAGTTTGACATGAAACTTCAATGTGTAAAACACTCAATATTGCAAAGCACATTAAAGGGAAGCACAGTAAAACAAGGTACATGACTTACAAATATAAATCCAAAGTCTAGAGTGACTACCGTACTGTCAAGCAAATTAGGCATTACAGAGAAAAGAAGGGCAATACATAATGATAGCAGAGTCAGCTCTGGAAGGAGAAATAACAATTTTAATTACACATTCACCTAATAGCACAACTGTGGTGGTTGTTATTATTAGTATTTAAGTACTAGGGAGGTAACTCAGGGGTACTCTACCATGAGTTACACCCCCAGTCCTTTTTTTTTTAATTTGGAGACAGCATCTAAGTAGCTGAAGATGGTCATGAACTTGTAATTCTCCTGCCTCATTCTCCAGAGTCACTGGCATTATAGACATGAGTCACCATGCCCTGCTTATAGCAGAGTTCTAAAACACATGAAGCAAGTTCTATACGTAGAGATACTAACACTTTTCTTTCAGTAATAGATGGCATCACCAACAAATGGTTAGAATGTAGAACCCAAGAGCACTACCAGTGAATAGTATCTGACATTTTAGAATCTGAAGAGCTCTAAAATTATTAAGGAAGTTGAATTCATAGTTAGAAACATTCAGAAAAATAAATTGTTTCACTGTTGCATTTTACCAAAAAAACAATATATGATATTAATTTTAAGAATAATTCCAAAAAAGATAAAATAGTAATTTGCTATTCACTGTAAATTCTATTGCATTGCCTCAATATCTAGGGCAGACAATTATGGTCAACAACAACAACAACAACAAAAAAAAAAAAAACAGAAAATAATTATCCAAATACCTCATAAACATAACAATCCTAGACCAAATATTAATAAATCTAGTTCAATAAAAAATGAAAAATACAACTAAGTGTGACATATCACAGAAATATATAGTTGATTCAATATCTGAAAATTAATTGATATAATCTGTATTAAAATCTCAAAAAATTAGAAGCTACAGGATTTCATAAATTAACATAGAGAAAATAATTTTTAAAAAATCAACATCCATTCATGATAACACTCTAAGAAGTGTATGAATCGAGGAAAACTTTCTAAACCTAATAGAAGTTATATTTGTAAAATGTCTACAGCTAACATAATATTTAACAATGAAACTTAAAATGCTTCTTCCTTAAGATTAAGAATAGGCCAAGTATACCCACTCTTACCACTTCTATTCATTTTTGTGATACTAGAAGTCTTGACCAGTGAAATAAGCTAAGAACAAATATTAAGCTATGTAGATTGATAAGGAATATAATTGAGAAAATTCCAAGAATGAACATAAACTTATATTAAAATAATTTTTTTTGGTATCAATCAGGGATTGAAGCCAGGGGTGCTTAGCCACTGAGCCACATCCCAACCCCTTTTCTTTTTTCTCTTCTTTTTTTTTTTTCTTTTTTTTTTTTTTGAGAGAGGGTCTCACTAAGTGGCTTAGGGCCTTACAAAGTTGTCAAGGCTGACGTTCAACTTGTAATCCTCCTGCCTCAGGCTTCCAAGCTGCCTTTTATTTTAAAACTTTATTAGTTCATTATAGTTATACATAATAGTGGTGTTCATTTTCACGTTCATAAGTGCATATAACATAATTTGCTCCATTTCAATCCCCAGTACTACCCTTTTGCTCCCCTCCTCCCTCCCAAATCTTCTACCTCTAGTATTTTTCCTTCTATTAGTTTTTAATTGGTACACTATAGTTATATATAAAAGTGGGATCCATTATAATATATTCATAAATGAACATACTACACTTTGTTCAATTTTACTCCACAGTCCCTCACCTTTCCCAATCCTCTTGATCCCATTCTTCTATTTCCCTGATTTTCCTTCTATTTTCATGACATACACATACCTACCATCTTTTTAATTCCTTATTTCTTTCTTCTGCACATGACAGAACATTTCCAACCCTTAGCTTTCTCAGTCTGGCTTATTTCACATAACATGATGTTTTCCAGTTCCATCCATTTACTAGCAAATGCCATAATTTTATTCTTTGTATGGCTCAGTAAAATTCCATTGTATTTGAGGTACATTTTCTATATGTAATTTTCATTGAGGAACACCTAAGATGGTTCCATCACTTGTCTATTATGAAATGTGCTGCTATAAACATTGACATGGATGAATAATTATAGCATTTTGATTATAGTTTTTTGCATAAATACCAAGGAGTGGGATAACTGGGTTATATGGTCAGTCCAGCTCTAGTCTTTTGAAAAATCTCCATACTGCTTTCCAAAGTGATTGAACTTGTTTGCAGTCCCACCAACAATTCATAAGTGTATTTTTCCCTCCTCATCCTTGCCAGCATTTACTGTTATTTGTGTTCTTGATGACTGCCATTCTAACTAGTGTGAAATAAAATCTCAATGTAGTTTTAATTTGCGTTTATTGAACATTTTTTTTTTACATATTGGTTGGCCATTTGTATCTCTTGAGAAATGTCTGTTTAGTTCATTGTCCCATTGATTATTTTTTTTGTCAGTAGGTAGTATTCAGAATATACATAGAAGTCAGCATAAACTTCTTAGAAATAACAATTGATTTTAGTTAGGCCACAGAATATAAGGATAATGCACAAAAAGCGTTTTGTATTTCTACATGCTAACAATTAAAAATCACAGATTTGTTTTCTTTTTTGTTTTTGTTTGGTACCAGGGATCAAACACAGGGGCATTTGACCACTGAGCCACATCCCCAACCATATTTTGTATTTTTATTTAGAGACAGAGTCTCACTGAGGTGTTTAGCACCTGGCTTTTGCTGAGGCTGGCTTGAACTTAAGATCTTCCTACCTCACCTTCCAGAGCTGCTGGGACAACAGGTGTGCACCACCACACCCAACCAGAATGTTTTTTAAAAATTTAAAAGTGACAAGTAATGAGATATTTTAGTATAAATTTAATGAAACATTCATAGTGCTTGAATACTGAAAACTAAAATGTCAATAAAATTTAAAAAATGAAAACTCAGATAAATAATGAGATACAGCATGCCTATGGATTGAATGACTTGTTCTATAGTCAATTTTTCTCAAACCGAAATATAGGCTTAACATAATTCCAAACAAATCCCAGCAGATATAGATAAATTTATTTCATAATTTATGTGAAAATGTAAGGGAACAAGAAAAACCAAAACATATTTAAACAAGAAAAATACAGTTGGAGAAATCATACTGCCATATTTTAAGCTTAACACATAGCTACAGGAATCAAGACAGCATGGTTTCAGCAAAAGTATAGACCAATGAGACAGAGACAGATTTCAGAAGTGTACCAGCCTAAATTTGGCTAATTGATTCTCAACAAAGGTGTAGAGACAAATCAATGAAGGGGTAGTTTTTCAACATGTGGTGTTAGAATGAACTTGGCAGCTAGTTCAAAGGAAAGAATAGAATCTGAACTGAAATTTCACATCTTATAGAAAAAAATTCTCAAAAATTATTATAAATCTAAATGTGTGAGACCATATATCTTACAGAAGGAAAAAAATAAAATCTCCACGACCTTGAGTTAGACAAATAACTCTTTTTAGAATAGTTACTTATTCAACTGAATTTTCAAAATGGAATGTTATTGAAATATTAATTTTATTACTTAAAAAGTGTGAGGATGGCCTTAGGCCTGAGCCTAAGCAACTCTGTTTTTAAAACTCCAGTGTGAAACCTGCAGTCTCACCAGGGACACCCACAGAGCCCTCCAGTATGGCCTCAAGACTAGTCTCTTCCCCTCACCCTGAAGTCTCTGGTAGGCTGACCTTGCCTGATAAGAGGGAAAGGCAGGAAGATCAGGGTGGAGACCACCAGACCAGATGTTTCTGACCCAGGGTAAATGATGTCACTGAGAAATCTGGTGGTAGCTGATAAGTATTGAAAGGGGGGTCAAAAGCCCCAAAATTTAGTATAAATAATAGAGCTGACCAACAGGGATTTAGCCAGCCTAAACAATAATGCACTCGAGCTGGAGAACCTGATGATGACCTGGACTGACATCCCATCACTTGTCATAATTCTCCTGATCCTCTGCGTGATCCTCACTGCTCTTAAGCTCTACCACCTCGTCTGGACCTTGGTGAGAGCCGCAACTTCTCCCTTCAACCCTCTCCTCAATGGGTCGTCTACTCTACAAAGCTTGCCTTGGTTCTGGACCTGTCACCATGGTCTAAATGAGTGTGCATCTGCTGGACATAAAGCCTTAGGCATGAGACTTTTGAACTTAGAATGCAGAGGGAATGTCTGTCATTAGCCTGTCATGATTAAGTGTGTTTGCAGTGCTTAGAATTAATCTAGAATTGTTTGCTGTGAATTGATTAATCTAGAATTGTTTGCTGTGAATTGATTAATCTAGAATTGTTTGCTGTGAATTGATTATGTCTATTGCAGTGCCTAGCATTAAGGGTTGTCGATTTCTTGATTAAGAACCTATAGAGTGAAATTGTATTGAGTGATGTGAGTGAATAAAGCATTGAAAGGGGCGGAAGCACATGTACATTCTTTATTTCTCCCCTCAACTGCATACATCGCAATTTTGCCCCCTTGCGACCAATAGAGTTATGAAGATATAATAAGATGGAGATGTTCACATATCAACAATTTTATAAGATATAATTTACATAACATAAAATTTAACCAAAGTACAGAATTCAGTGACTTCTACAATATAGAGCTTTGAAACTATTACCATAATCTAATTTTAAGTCATTTTCATCATCTGGAAAGGAAACTCTGTATTTATTTGCTATCCTTTTCTATTCCTCTTTATCCCTTAATCCTAGGTATCCACTAATCTAAAAAGAGTTCTTGTACAACTCTAAATTCCTCATTAATAAAATCAAATAGGGAAAAGTTTAATTTCATCAAAATTTTAAAACTTTCGGTGTGCACAGTAGACTGTGAGGAGACTGAAAAGACTGGGGGAAATGGTTGAAAATTATACATCTAAAAAGTAACTTGAATGCAAAGCATATAGAAAGCTTTCTAAACTCAACACTGTGTTAAAATAAAGCTCAAAATATGTACTAAAGGTTGGTACAGATAGGAGAATATATAAAATGGCAAGTATTCCCATAAAATGATTGTTAGTCATTAGAGTAATTCAAATTAAATCCACAATAAGGTAAGATTTCATTTACATTTTCACAGATTTATTAAAAGTACTGACCATACAAATTACTCTAAAACTAAACTCAGCAGTAATATATAAAACAAATCAATTCAGTCTATGTTTGTGGGTATAAAAAATGGTGTAGTCACTCTGAAGTCAATTCTGTGGCCTCTTAATTTAAACATACATTTACTATATGCCCCTGAAGCCCTATTCTTGGGTATTTTTTCCTATTAAATGAAAAGTTACATTTATACCAAGTTCTGTCTTCAAATGTTTATAAGAGTTTTATTCACAATCATCATGGAATGTTAACAAACCCAATATCCTTTAAAAAATGAATAAACTGTGGTTCATCCATACAATGGACTTCTATCCACCCAAATAATTACCTTCTAAAAAATGTTTAAATATTAAACAAAAACTATCAATGGTCTCAATTAAGCTATATAAATCTCATCAGCAATATGCTAAAAGAGCCAATCTTTTATATTCTATATGAATCCATTTGCATATCATTCTTTTAAAGACAGAAATGATAGTGACAGAGAATTATCAGTGGTTTCCAGGAATTAGGTGTCATATTAGGATGTGAGTAGGAAAAAGTTAAAATGAGGAAGTTTTATAAGGTAATAGAACTATTCTATACCCGGACTTTGGCCAATAGTTAGATAAATCTATAGACTGGTTAACAGAATACACACATAGAAAAAGTCAATTTTACAGCATGTTCATTTAAAAGTTAAACACAAAAATAGAAAGTAGGGTGACATGAGCCATGTGGTAGAATGGAGGGTGCCTGACTCTCCCTCTACTCACGAGTGCATCAGAGAACATCTACTCTGGGATCAGTTCCCTCAGAGTTGGGTGAGTCCTGCCCACTTGGGTACTGCAAAAACATTCACATCAAATAGGTAGGAAAAGCTGGGGCACAAAACTGGAAAGGACTCCCCGATGTCTAACTTCTGTCTGTGATGAGAAGGGTTTGGGCTTCACAAACAGGGCCTTAACTCTAAGGTTCTCCACAGTTGGACTCTTACTTTGCCCAGTCTGTGAGTGTGACTGGAGGAGATACGACATGTGCAAGTCTTTCTGTACACCACAGGAAAAAAGCAATTGTTTTGGACCCGCACACAAGTACTTCCAGGAGCCTCATTTCCCAGAGCAGCACAGAGAAGGGGCTTACAAGTATAGCTCCTCGTTTTTCTCCAGAAAGAACATATGACACACTTTCTGGGGGCAATGTGGTGGTCTGGCTTCGAACTAACTTGCATTGGGGAGTTAAAAGTACAGACAACTATTAGCCTACTGGCAGCCTGAGAAAGAGTTTGATACTGCCTGAGACTTTTCCCTGGATCATCCTAGCAATAAACACAAGTCTATTAATCCCTTCTGGGAAAAGTTTGTTCACATATCAAACACTAACTTTTAAAAACTTCTATCCAAGGGATTGAATCCTAAACCTACTAACTCTGAAAGCAGAGAGTCTAAGTCTATCCAAGTCCAAATAGACCCAGGGTTTCATTTTTCAGAAGCAGTGCAGAAAAGCTTTAAAAACACAGCCCAGCATGGTGTCACACACCTATAATCCCAGCAGCCAGGGAGGCTGACACAGGAGGATAACAAGGAGGCAAGTTAGCAAATTAGTGAGGACTTAAACAACTTAATGAGATCCTGTCTCTAAAAAAATATTAAAAAGGAATGGAATTGTAATGCAAAAAAAAAATTATGAATGTAATGCACTCCACTATTGTCATGTATGTAAGAAATAATAATAATAATAATAATAATAATAATAGGGATGGGAATGTAGCTCCATTGCTAAGTGTCCTTGGATTCAACCCCTGTCACCAAAAATTAAAAAAAAAAAAAAAAAAAAAACACAGCTCACGGTTTCTCTCAGGAAAAGGTTTACACTACACTACACAATAAGCACCTGTGAGGATGGCCTTCAGCCTGAGCCTAAGCAACTATATTTTAAAAACTCCAGTTGGAAACCTGCAGTCTCACCAGGCACCCTAACAGAGCCCCCCAGTATGGCCCTCAGGCACAAACAAATCACTTCCCCTCACCCTGATAAACTCAGAAGCCTCCAGTAATAGAGGAAGGCAAAAAGATCAGGGTGGTGACCACCAGACCAGATGTTTTAACCCCAGGGTAAATGATGTCACTGAGGGACCCAGTGGCAGCTGATAAGGATTGAAAGGGGGGGTTCAAAGGTGCCAAAGATGGAGCAATTACAGACATTCAGCCAGAAGAGTATGATGCCCTCACACCGATAAGCCAATGAGAACCTGGACTGACATGTCAACAGTTTTCTTTTTTCCAGCTGTGACTGCTGAATTTATTAGGTAATGTTATGACACCCCAAACAGCATAAATAACAGCAACAAATACTCAGTACTCAGCATTCAGCTTAAGAAATCATTCATTGCCAGCACAGTTATGCCTCCCTCTCAGGGACCGCCTAGGTCCTGCCCCCAAAAAATCTCCCCCAAGAGGAAACTCTCTCCCTATTTTATGGGTTTATCATTGACTTGAATTACTTTCTCCCACCACACACACACATATACACACACACACACACACACTCACAGAGGAAAAAAAAGAGAGAGAAAAAAAATAAGCCCTAAACTAATAGGACTTTTGTATGTGGATATCATACCACAAATATTCATTTGCAAATAGCTTTCATATATATATATATATATATATATATATATATATATATATATATGACAGCAAAATGCATTATAATTCTTATTACAAATATAGAGCACAATTTTTCATATCTCTGGTTGTATACAAAGTATATTCACACCAATTAGTGTCTTGATACATGTGCTTTGGATAATGATGTCCATCACATTCCCCCATCATTTCTAACCCCATGCCCCGTCCCTTCCCCTCCCACCCCTCTGCCATATCTAGAGTTCATCTATTCCTCCCATGCTCCCCCTCTCTACTCCAATATGAATCAGCCTCCTTAGACTCCTTTGGCACAAGAATTAAAATCAAGAATTAATAAATGGGATGGACTCAAACTAAAAAGTTTCTTCTGAGCAAAAGAAGAAATCTGTGAGGTGAATAGAGAGCCTATATCTTGGGAGAAAATTTTTATTCCTCACACATCAGATAGAGCACTACTCTGTAGGGTATATAAAGAACTCAAAAAGTTAAACACCAATAAAAAACAAATAACCCAATCAATAAATGGGCCAAGGACCTGAACAGACACTTCTCAGAAGATGATATACAATCAATCAACAAATCATCACTAGCAATTAGAGAAATGCAAATCAAAACTACTCTAAGATTTCATCTCACTCCAGTAAGAATGGCAGCTATTATGAAGACAAACAAAAGTAAGTGTTGGAGAGGATGTAGAGCAAAATGGACGCTCATACACTGTTGGTGGGACTGCAAACTGGTGCAGCCAATATGGAAAAATGTATGGAGATTTCTTGGAAAATTGGGAAGGGAACCACCATTTGACCCAGCTATCCCTCTCCTGGGTCTATACCCAAAGGACTTAAAAACAGCATACTACAGGGACACAGCGGCATCCATGGGATAGCAGCACAATTCACAATAGTGAAACTGTGGAACCAACCTAGATGCCCTTCAGTAAATGAATGATTAAAGAAAATGTGGCATATATACACAATGGAATATTTATTACTCAGCAATAAAAGAGAATAAAATCATGGCATTTGCAGGTAAATGGGTAGAGTTAGAGAAGATAATGCTAAGTGAAGTTAGCCAATCCCAAATAGCCAACACTTTTCATCACATTTTCCTCACTGCTCTCAAATTCTACAGCCACATCTTGACCCTGGTGAGAGCTGCAACTTCTCCCTACGAACCTCTCCTGACCACTCGTCAGCTCCACCCCAGGAGAAGCCTGCCTTGCTCCTGACCTGATCACCGTGGTCTGAGTGAACATCCATCTGCTGGACTTGAAGCCTAAGGCTTGAGACTTTAGATCAGACAATTGAGCTTAGCATGCAGAGGGAATATCTGTCATGAGCCTGTCATGATTAAATCTGTTTTCAGTGCTTAGAATTAATCTATAATTGTTTGCTGTGAATTGATTATGTCTATTGCAGTGCCTAGCATTAAAGGTTGTCATTTTCTTGATTAAGAACCATAGAGTAAAAATGCATTGAGACATTTGAGTGAATAAAGCATTGACAAAGTCAGAAGCACGTGAGCAGTCTTTTTTTCACCCCTTCGACTGCATCGAAGGTGCCCATTGTGACAGCATCCTAAATTTTATAGCTAATTCCTCAGTGGCCCTCTACTAAACCTTTTAGCTCTTAGGAGTAGAAGAGATTGGACACATGTGAGTCTCACAAGATCACAGAACAAAAAGATGATTTTAAATAGGTGTACAAACACTTCAGGATTTACAACCATTTTCAGTAATGTGAGGAAAGAGACTACAGATTGGGAGAAAATTTTTACCACATGAACCTCCGATAAAGCATTAATCTCTAGAATGTATAAAGATCTCAAAAAACTTAACACCAACAAAACATATAACCCAATCAATAAATTGGCTAAGGAACGGAATGGATACTGCACAGAAGAACAAATATAATCAATCAACAAATATGTAAAAGTGTTCATCATCTCTAGCAATTCGAGAAATGCAAATCAAAACTACACTAAGATTTCATCTCACTCCTGCCAGAATGACAATCATCAAAAATGCAGGAAACAATAAATGTTTGTGGGGATTTGGGGAAAAAGGTACACTCATACATTGCTGGTGGGACTGCAAATTGGTGCAACCACTATGAAAAGGAGTATGGAGATTCCTCAGAATACTTGGAATGAAACCACCATTTGACTCAGCTATCCCACTCCTTGGTTTATACCCAAAGGATTTAAAGTCAGCATGCTACAGTAATGCAGCCACATCAATGTTTATAGCAGCTCAATTCACAATAGCTAAATTATGGAACCAACCTAGGTGTCCCTCAATACATGAATGGATAAACTAAATGTGGTATATAAAAATATTCAATGGAATATTACTCAAAAGAAGAGTGAAATTGTGACATTCACCAGGAAATGGATGGAGTTGGAGAATACATGCTAAATGAAATAAGTCAATCCCACAAAACCAAAGGCCGAATATTTTCTCTAATATGCAGATGCTAATTCACAATAAGGTGGGTGGCACTAGAGAAGAATAGTGTTACCTTAGATTAGGTAGAGGGAAGTGATGGGAGGGGTGGTGAAGGGGAGGTGGGGATAGGAAAGATAGTAGGATGAAATAGACATTATTACTTTATGTATATACATGATTACATGACCAATATGATTCTGCAACATATACACTCAGAAAAATGAGAAATTATATCCCATCTATGTATAATATATCAAAGTGCATAAATGCATTCTACTGTCATTAATAAAAAATTAAAACAAATTTAAAAAAGAGAGGGAATATGTAACTACCATTTTTATTCCAGATGGAGCTTAGAGGACATTCTCCCAGTACCTACCATCTGAAAAACTTAATTTGAGGTGCTAACAGAATAAACATAGCCCTTTGATAACCTAAACCTGAGTTTGGCTCTTTAAGAACTTTTCTTCTGTCTCTACCCAGTGATAAACCTAAATCTACCCATTTTTCCTGAAAGAAATTTGGGCATGCACTGAGTACTACAACTACTATAATCCTCATATAAGGGACTGACTTCTTAACAGCCTATCTCTGAAAGTTATGTTTTTTTTTCCTTTATTAATTGCCCTATATCACAGAGGTCAAAAGAGATGAATAAAAAATAAACTATTTCCAGAAGCTCTCTCCCCAGGATGTAGCCTGAACGTGAATGCAGGCATTTGCCACAGATCCTTCTCCATATTAATGCAATATTGGAAGATAAAACCCTACTCTCAACTTCACTGTGAAGAATGAAGGGACAGGAATACACCCTAACCATTCTAGATACATAAATAGAGACACAGTACCTAATGTACTGGAAAAACCTGGCACATCCTAAGCTCCAGGGGGCCACCAAAAGATAATATATCAGTTTGTCAAACACAAGATTTGAGAGGGTCCTCAAAACCACTAGTCAGATGAATTTATGATATCATTCACTCTTTCATAAAGACTAACAGGATTAGGAGATAAATATATATATATATGTATGTATATATATATATATATATATATATATATATATATATATATATATATATTACAGAAAGCAACACAGAGTCAAGGGGGTGGGGGAGAAATAGGAGAATTAATTCCAAATAAGAAAACAAGACAAGTCTCTGGAAACTAACCCAAGTGAAATGTAGATATGTGATTTACTTTATGGTAAATCCAAAACAGTAATGTTAAAGATTCTCACAAATTTCAGGAAAGCAATTCAAATAGAAACAATGTCAAAAAGAGTTATATAATATATATTTTAAAAGTCCCAAGCAAAAAAACTTAGAGCTGAATAATACTGTAACTGAAATGAAAAATTCAATAGATTCAAGAGCTGGCAAGATCAAATAGAAGACTCATTTAAGTTGAAAATAGTTCACTAGATTTCATCATGGAATGAAAAAAAAAAAAAGAAGATACTTTAAAAGACTTAAGCCACCATGTTTTAATAGCCAACAGTTTCTGGTTGAATATATCATTCCACTCCCTTTAGCCCTTCAAGGTTTACCCTTAAAAGTTTATGATAATTTTATTCATATTTCTTTGTATACAACAATTTGCTTTTTCTTGCTGGTTTTAAATCATTGTCTTTCACCTTTGACAATCTTATTATGATGTGTCTGTTAGGATAGAGACATTCAGGAGTTAGTCATACAAGTTGGGGTGCTCAATGTGTGCCCTGAACTCTTTCTAAGAAGAAACAGTGAGTTAATTTTTAAAACTCCTTTTCTGCACTTCTTCTGGTGGTAAGCTGGACATCATTAGACTTAAGAACCAATAAATGAAATATCAGTATACAGTAATAATGCACTGTGTTTCAAAACAGCTAAGAGATTTTAAATATTCTTTCCACAAGGAAAAACAAACATTTAAGGTGATGGATATGATAAGTAAACTAATTTGATCATTCCACAATACATACATACATCAAAACTACATATATTTAGGCAAGGGAAAGCTCATGAAAATCTTGAATGTCAGGCAAATGAATTTATCCCTAATTTACATCCTATCTACTTGTCAATAAAGATTATCCCATATCCTGTATCTTAGCCTTATCACATAGACTGTTTTTAAATTCAAAACTGAAAGTTAAACAATAGAGTCCAGTATGCACTTCTACACTGATTTAACATATGAAGTTTGGCAAATTAACTTCAGCATCTTCTTCTATACCATGCGTGACATACAAGAAATTTTGCCAGCTTCCCTATTTTATGAAGCTTCTCTGACACATGAATCTCATGACTGATAAGAAAGACATATTTTTTTAAAGAGAGAGTGAAAGAGGGAGAGAGAGAGGGAGAGAGAGAGAATTTTAATTTTTTTATTTTATTTTTTTTAATTATCGGCGGACACAACATCTTGGTTTGTATGTGGTGCTGAGGACCGAACCCGGGCCGCACGCATGCCAGGAGAGCGCGCTACCGCTTGAGCCACATCCCCAGCCCAAGAAAGACATATTTTTAAACTTAGGTTTGCTTTACTTTAGTTTCATGTTAACTCCATGCTGTGTGTGAAAGGTATTTTTAAAGTAGAATAAAAAAACATTTCTCAAAATGTGATCCTTGAGTAAAAAGTATTGGCACAACCTGAAAACTTACTAGAAGAGAAAATTCTCATGCCCCACCCCAGACTTCCTGAACCAGAAATGTTGGGGTGGTGGAGAGCAATATTCACTTAACAAATCCTTTTGGCTCTTCTGATGTATGCTACTATTTGAGAACCACTGACATAAAATATTGCACAAATATGCTCACATGCCATGAAACAAAATGGGCATGGTCTCACACAGAAAATGGGTCTTATTCATAGCCAGAGAATCAGACATTCTTCCCTGGAATTTTCCTTTCCATAATACATGAAACTTCAGATCTTTATTTTCCTAGAGGAATAATTATTTTCAGATATATTTGGCACTCTGTATGAGAACATCCAGGAATCATTTCTTGGGAAGAGAATAGGAAATTTCATTTCCTGCTGGTTGGCATTTTGATAAAGCAATTTTGCTTGAGAGAATTGATGTCAGCATACTGACCTGCACATCACCATAAATTTGTGTCAATTCACTCAATGAATCATCTCCAATGTCAACATTCTCCCCTATACTCAAATGCTCTTAAGCATTATAAATTCTTGGTCCCAAAAGGATAAACAATAAAGATGTTGTGAGGCCAAAAACAGAACACAGATGACAGAGGAGGTAAGGATATGTTTCTTTCTCAGTTGATACAAAATAATACACAAAAATACTTTCCTTTGTAATATATTTCAACATATGATATCATCAAAAGAGATAATAGAAATAGATTGCTTAGTGCCTTTCAACTAAAAAAAAATCAAGGATGTTTTGAAGAGATGGTTTTCTAGCTGCAAATTCTTTTAACTTTTGTTTACCGTGGAAGGTTTTAATTTCATCTTCCATCCTGAAGCTTAATTTCGCTGGAAACACAATTCTTGGTTGGAACCCATTTTCTTTCAGTGTTTGAAATATGTTATTCCAGGATCTTCTAGCTTTCAGAGTCTGTGTTGACAGATCAGCTGTTATCCTGATTGGCTTACCCCTAAATGTAATCTGCTTCCTTTCTCTTGTAGCTTTTAAAATTCTGTCCTTATTCTGTATGTTGGGCATCTTAATTATAATGTGTCTAGGTGTGGATCTCTTATGATTTTGCACATTTGGTGTCCTGTAGGCTTCTAGGATTTGGGATTCTGTCTCATTCTTCAAGTCTGGGAAGTTTTCTCGTATTATTTCATTGAATATATTGCTCATTCCTTTCGTTTGGACCTCTATACCTTCCTGTATCCCAATGGAACAGAGTAGGGATGAAGAGCATGAGAAGAAGATTAACATTAAACTGGGATGAGAAGTGGGAGAGAAAGGGAGAGAGAAGGGAAATTGCATGGAAATGGAAGGAGACCCTCAGGGTTATACAAAATTACATACAAGAGGAAGTGAGGGGAAAGGGGAAAATAATACAAGGGGGACAAATGAATGACAGTAGAGGGGGTAGAGAGAGAAGAGGGGAGGGGAGGGGAGGGGGGATACTAGAGGATAGGAAAGGCAGCAGTATACAACAGACACTAGTATGGCAATATATAAATCAATGGATGTGTAACTGATGTGATTCTGCAATCTGTATACGGGGTAAAAATGGGAGTTCATAACCCACTTGAATCAAAGTGTGAAATATGATATATCAAGAACTATGTAATGTTTTGAACAACCAACAATAAAAAATTAAAAAAAAAATCAATACATCATAGCCTGTTAACATCTTTTAATCTGATTCCCCTTTCATTGGATCTCATCATATTTTCCTATGGCTTGCTTGGTTCAAGTTTTCACAATCAGCATGAGTAGCCATATTGATTTTGTCCTTTGGACTGAAATTTTCCTATAGGTCAGTCCTATAAAGATGAACTGTAGGGGTGAACATTCAATTGAGGAAGCATTGCTCTATCAACCCAGCTTCTACCGGGGTGTGAAAAAGCAAGAGTCTACTGACCAAGCTCCAAGTCTGGCCACTGGCTGACCATGTACTTCTAATTACTTTCCTGGGATTTGGTTTCCTTAACTATAAAAGAGGATCTAATAGTGACTTCTATAGAAAGGGGTCTCTTGCTTGGCTTTCTATAACCAATAATTTTATTTTAATCTCTTCACTGTTTTTCAAAAAGCATCTCCCACATTCTGCCCATATTAGTCCTATGTCCAAATACATAAATGTGATCAATCCACTGCTATTTAGTCCAGAAGCTGGCCGTAAAATTAAATGCCTAAAGATTAATGAAGTTAACACAATGTTTGCTGGGTATAAAAAAAAAAATGCTTGCTAAGTGCTTGGCCTGCCACAAAGCAAACACAACCTAGTTACATTGACTTTAAAAGCTTCTAAGCATTGCTAACAAAATGTTCAGAAAAAAAACATCAGTACTTGTTGTGAAACTCTGAAGCCACCAGTTTGCTTTCCTTAATTTAATCTTGGAGTACCACATAGTCCCTGGGAAGATTTTTACTGAAAAAAAGATCACAACTGATGTTGCTCGACTTTTTTTCCTACCAAATATGTACCAACTCTCCCTTTCTCTCTCCCACTTTTCCATCCCTATCATACTATTTGTACCTCTAGGTCAAGAGATTATCTTCCTTTATATTGTAGTGAAGGTGCACTGGGGTGAGAGGTCTGTTATTAACACCTTATATTACTTTGTAATCTTCTGGGGCTTGTTGAAGACAGTGTGTTAGGTTGCCCAGGATGATCTCTAGACCCTAGGTTTAAGTGATCCACTTAGCCTCCTGAGTAGCAGGGACTACAGGTGTATACCGCTCTGCCAGACTTATTTTGCCAGATCTGACATTGAGGGTTGCTCTTTATCTTGGCCATAATTTAGATCTGTGCCTGGAATATTTCTAAATTAGCATGAAAGATGGAACTGCTAGAAATATACTTTTATTAATTGAATTACAACCACCACTTATAAGAAACTGGTCACAGCCATGTCCACCTTTATAGATGACCCTTCACATTTCCAAAGTTGACATCTCTGTGCTCTACAGATAGCAACGTCCTTTTGAAAACAGGATCCAGTAAAATAGGGTTTAAAAATGGGATCCAGTGAAGTAGGAAATTTGCTATGGACAAAAAGGCAGATATTGGATAGGAAAAAAAAAGAAATATGCTTGTGTTGGGAGATTAGGAAGGAAAAAGCAGGCCTCCAAACTTTTCAAACACTATAGAACACTGATTCCTGTCTAAAATGTTTTTCCATCCTTACGTCCTTATTTACTAGAAGCTGTCATCAGGCTATGATTAACCACACTGATCACTAACTCCTCCCTTCTAACAAGACCAGCAATCAGTCCTCTTAGAGGAAGTCTGATTGCCCCCATTGTGAAGGCCTAAATATTCCAGATGGCTTTGCAGAGATTCTTGGGTTTTGTCCAGTTCCGTGGACGGCTCCACTTATTCATCCACAATGGCCTGTATACAAGTCCTCCCCGCAAGTGTTATTATGCATCCTTTGTCTAGCAATCGTCACCATCCTGAGTATATATTTTCCTCTTCCACAGAGAGCCACAGTGGCAATTTCAGAGGCTGCATCCACATTTCCTGTGCATTAGACTTTTCTCTCAGTCAGCACCAAGCTATACAAAGTCTTTGATGAAGCACATAAGTCAATAACAAAAATAATAATAATAATAATTTCTGCCAGGTCTCAAGAGAGCCTCCAACTTAGCATCTTTTCTTTTTGTCTGGGGACAGAGAGCTTTTCATGAGTCATTATGACTACTTTTTAAAGTATCATCATCATTATTAGGATGTCGCTATAGAGAGAAAAGAAAGAAGAAAAAAAAAACCCAGAGATCTAAAAACTATCATTGGCAAGGCATACATTTTTAGAGGAGGAAAGAACAGCTGTGGAGATTATGGTGAAAATAAGTGTTCTTCTGTTGACTAGTATGCTTCAGTAGGGATGAAAATACTACCAGAAGCCACAGGTTCTATGCTGCAGGGACGTATTGGCATCCTTCTGTAGACCACGCAGACTTAGCATTCCCAGTCATGCCAAGAACCTCAGACCTGATATGGTTAATGGGACTCTGCCTCAGTGAAGTCAGAGACACTGGCGGAGACAATCAGATTCCTTGCTGGCTTCTATAAATTGTCTCTTTCGAATATCCTTGCAAAAGGGCCTGCTGCTCTGTACTTGTCATTTAAAGTATTAATAAAACTTGGTAAATCCTCAAATATCTTCCATTAGTCCCATCTAAAGTTGCCCACAGAGGAAATATTGGCATGAATTACTGGAGAGTAATTGGTCTACCACCATATTCACGTGCCATCAAGGAATTAAAATGGATTAGTCCCTCCAAAATTATATAAATCAGTTAATATGATCTGACAGGAAACTATTGATAATGCTTCCAAAGCCTAGCAGACTGGATCATGGATTTAATTTAGAGACTATATTTGAGCCCTGATATTTTTACCAGGTCAATATAGATTACTGAATTAATAATGCCTTCTTCCTGCAAATTCTCTTAAAATGACAGGCCTAACCAAAATGATCTCCAAGAGATCTAGAATTCTGTAACAATTCCTTGATCAAGTCATTTTAGGCCTCAAACCCTCAGTTTCCTCATTTATAAAAATAAATATATCTTCTCTACCTCTCAAATAAAAGTTCAGGTTGTTAATACAATTTTTGAATATAAAATTTCAGAATATTTCAGCTAGACGTCCCCATTATATTTTCTTGTGGCAGTGTCATATAATATCAATTGCCAGTATTTCATAGGTAAAAAGAATTAAGGGCTCTGGGGTTAGAGTATCTGAGTTCAAGTCTCAGCTTCTGTCCTTTTAAACTGTTGTCATAAGAAAGGCACTTATAACCTGTCTTAGCATAAATTCCTTCCTTTGAATAAGGTGGGGAGGGAGGTTTATTCTAAGCACTAAATGAGAAAATCTATCCAAAGCATTTACTATAGTTTCTAGCACTTAGCAAACACTTAAAAATGATAATGATTATTACCTTTATAGATGAGATAATCAGACTGGTAGAGATAAAGTCAGGAAACCAGGTGACAACAAAAGCAATGACAGGAACAATGATTTTAGCTGTTGAGAATGTCATGCATGGGGACTATGCTCAGTACTTTGTATATATTTGTCCTCTGTCCCCTTACTTGAAACCTCTCCTCCTCTTCACTGTATTAACAACCATCATGCAAAAAGATTGATTCGGGATTATTTTGTGAATAAAATTATTTTATAATTAATGACACTTTGTTGTGCCCTCTCTCATTGGAGAAACTACCTGGTGGATATTTATCAAAATTCTTTTTATTCCCATTTTTATTCCAAGAGATAGGAAGTTATTAAATTGCATAGCAAATCTTCTGACTCTGAGTCTGGTATTTGTTATTCTTTCTCATTCTGTTGCAAAAACTCTCCAGGTGAGCAAATGGCATAGTGCTAATTACTGATGGGCAACTGAAATGGAGTGGTGTCCTATCAAGGAAATCTGAGTGTGCAGACAGCTGGGTGTCTTTTGCATCTTCCCCCAATGCAAGGATATTCTGGCCAAGAAGTTATGTTATTCATCAGATGCCAGAGGGTTGAATTTTTATGTAAGCTCAATACTGAGTTGGCTGGCCAAAAGAAGGCAAATAAAAATTGCATGAAGTTTGGAGTAGGCTGGGGGGGGGTAGGTGGCAGGAATCTCCCTGCTGACTTGGCCTTTGCTGCATGAAAGAGAAAGCCGAACCTCAGCAGGCTTTGTGTGCATCCTTGAGAAACTCATTTAACAAATAAAAAATATAAACCTTCTGGATGAAGGGAAATTCATGAGCCCACAAAAGCTGGAGAAGCTGACCATCCTTCTTGTTGTTGTTGTTTCCATTAGAAAGAAATGTGAGAAATAGAAACTTTCTCTTTCCCATTGTTCATCCAAAAATATACTCAATGCCCACTTCATCTCCAGCTATATCCTGGGCACTGGGAAACAGAAGGAATATATATTCTTATGCTCAAATAATTAAATACATACAGTACTAATGCTGAACTATGAAAAAGCAAAAGGGATAGCCCCAGTCCTGAGAAGCTCATACCTAACAGGAGAGCAGACAGACACTAATGACAAACTGCAGTACTATAGTTCTAGTGCTTGGCTAAGAATTATAATAGAAATGCTTAGGTACTGAGAGGAGGAAGAAGATGAGGGAAGATGTGTGGGGAAAGTCAGGGAGGACTTCACAAAGGAGGGACATTTGACAGCACCGTGATAATATTTGAATATCAAAGTATTTTAGGAAGAAACAAAATGAAGAAATACTGAAGAATTCAAGAAAGATTTTGTGGTGGAGGGAGGGCCCATACCATAGCAACACCACTTTTTATTTTTAAGTTAACATTTCAATGGAGGCTATTGGAGGCCGGTGGGAGTAGTGGAGAGGGAGGAAAATGATTATTATATGATGCAGTGATTACTGCTAATGAGGTACAGCCACATCAGGCACAGAGTGTAGAGCTGGCAGTGAAAGTCAGATACCAGCTTCAAATCTCAACGTCACCATTTCTGAGATTTGCAAGCTTCCTTAATTCAAATCTTTCAAGTTCAGTTTCCTCAATTGTAAAAGAAGCTAATACAAGGAACTTGGGGTTGATGGGACCATACTAGAAGCATATTAATGGTCTCTAAAGTGTAAAGGTAGCTAGTGTTTGGAGGAAAAAAAGAGGAGAGAATCTTAAAAGATTTATAGGAACATGGGAGTTCATTGGAATAAAAAATAGACAAAGAAAATAACACAATTTCAATTGCACTATTTAATTGGATATTGAATATATTGGGCAAAAGTTCCTTTCTGAGGGCACAGCTAAGCACCAAGCAGAGAAGGAAAAGAAAATGTCAAAAAAAGGCTTTATCCCCAGTTTATTATGAGCTCTTGAACTGGTGGTTTTGTCATTGGAAACAAAGTGGCCAACTTTCACGGGCTAAGAGAAAATGCATTTGCATAGGAGTCATGAATTTTAACTGGCCTTTTCTGTCCAGGAAAGTAAGTTGTACCAGTGTCCCCTATGGAACAGCCCTGCCTAGAGTAAAAGCAAGAAAGCTAATCAAAACTGTTTCTTCCCAATGCTCTTCCTATTCCCCCAAATCTTAGAATTACCCTTGAATATTTTTCTCTTTCATCCCACATTGGTTTCATCAGAAAATACTACCTGCTCTACTTTTCAAGTGTGTCCAGATTCTGACATTTGTCCACCTCACCCTCATGTCTCACTGTGGTAGAAAAGGTCCCTTTTCTACTCTCCTGGCTGTGCAATCTCTCTTCCACACCAGAGCTGAACAGGTTATTCCAAACTACGTCATATGGCTCTTTTGCTAGGATCCCGTGAAGTCTTCCCACTAAGACCTGTCCTTCTGACTTCCCCCTGCTCACTTGTCCTTCTGACTTTTCTACATCACAGATCCCCGGCACATTTCTCATGACTTTCACACCAAATCTTTCTTCTACTAGATCACTCTTCTCCTATGTGTCATCCTGATCTACTTTTTCATCTTGTTTATGTTCTAATAAAATAGTGATGTTTAGTAAGAGTCCTTCCCCAATAAACATCCTTATAAAAGTAACCAAGCACCACCATCGCCTGTCTCTCCCCCCTCCTTGATTTTCTTTCACTGCTTAATCATCCATGGGGTGAAAACATTATTTTCAATTATGTATTTTTTACGACGAGGCAGAAGCTTCAGAAGAACTAACACTTATCTATGTTCCCTGCTGTATTTTCAGTATCCAGTACATATACCCAAATGTGTTTTGGTTGAATAAATAACCACACAGTCAGTTTTGGGAGTTGGATGTGGTAACTTCAATCTATCTGTCTAACCATCTAACTTCAGGCTCAGAATATTAAAGACCCACCAACCATGTAATACAAAAATCTATTTTAAGATATTACTGTTCATTGATTTAACGCTAATATGGGAGGCTAAGAAACTGAAATGTTTATTAATGTACAAATCGATATTGAATGAAAGACACAATATTAAATATGTCCAAGAATTTTGGGTTTTATAGTATCCTGCTTTATAATAATAAAAGATAGAAGAACAATTTCAAGCTCCCAGTTAAAGATTTTAGAAAGGAAACTAAGAGCTCCTAGTTTCAGTAGTCACTTCAGAAATCTATTTTTATCTCATTAAAAGTGAAGGTCAACATTTACTGTAAAATTACTGCTGAAGCTGTTAAATACACTCATCTGCTATCTTGATTTATTTAAGCTTACAAGTACGTTAATCTTAGGAAAACATTGAAGATTGTGGAAGTATAAAGTGGCATATAGCCAAACTAATTTGAATTTGTTTTAATTTATCACATGACTAGGGAAAAACATGTAACTAGCTTACAACTATCTTCCTACAGATATGATTTCTTTGAGAGTAAGGTATTTCAGACTTTTGAAAAAGTGGATAGAAAGAAAGATACTAGGTAGGTAAATAACAGTAGAGTTGTGCTGTAGTTAGGATATGAGGTTAATGAAGGGATATTCAGAGGTGAAATAAATCACATTATAAGAGTTATATCCTAGTTTAAATGGATTGACTGGGTGGTAACTGTAGGCAGGTAGGGTGTGGCTGAAGAATTGGATCACTGGGGGTGTATACCCTGGAAAGGTACATCTTTCCTGTGGCCCCTCCACTCAATCCCTCTCTGCTTTCTTGCTACTATTAACTGACCAGGTCCACTGGTCCCTTCACCCAGGATGGTTATGCCTCACCTCTGGCCGGGAGCAATGGAGTTCATCATCTATGGACTGACACCTCTGAAACTGTGAGCCCCAGATGAACTCTTCCTCCTCTCAGTTGTTCTTGTCAGGTGTTTTGGTCAAAGAGATGAAAAAGCTAACTAAAACAAGAAGTTTCCACGTCATAGAAAATATTGTGAGGGTTGTTTGAAAATCACTGCAATATGGAAAATACTAACATCCTTTTCAAAAAAATTTTAGCCTTGTAGTAACCTATAAAGAAGGCATTCTTAACTCCATTTTTCTTTACAGATAAAATACTCAGGTAAGGTTACATATTCATGATCTCATAGCTAGAGTTTTGCAGAATTAAAACTAAATCAAGCTTCCTGACAGGCATTTTGCATTTTTTTTCCCACTCCACCATAATCAAAGGTCTCTTCCATCTCTAAACCAACAATGGCCATCTAGGATTAGACAAGGACTGCAAATTGACAATGAATGTTCTGGATCTGGCTCAGACAAAATTCTATAAATTTATATGGATGACTAGCATTTTATACAGACCAAGAAATTCCACATCAAAACTAGGTTTTTGGATTCACTTGAAAACTCCAAAATGTCAGGCAACAAATGAAGCTGGGAGGGAGTCCCAAAGATGCTCTGAGGACTGCTAATATCCCCAGCCAATCAGCTCCATTTTTGGTAACTGGCAGTTTTCATAGGCATTTTAAACTTTGAGACCACTGGATTATAGGAGCATTATTTCATATTCATTGGGGTCCTGGTTCTTTTCCTAAAAATTGAATGGAGACACTGGATGAAATGTGATCAAGCTAAATTAACAAGAATACATGTGTCCCAATAATGTCTGAGGCAGAATTGGGACTAAATAATCAACTTACACTTCTGTTTATTCTGATACCTATATTCCCCTGTCTTCTTGGTAGAAATATGCCAGGAAAAGCAATATTTACCAAAGAGTGGTCCACTGCAGAAGCATCTGGAAAGCTTGTTAAAAGGATTTTTCTGAGTCTCAATTTGAGATTCATTTGGTTAAGTCTAGCAAATTAATCTCCATGCTAGGATCTCAGACCATGTTTGGGCCCAGTTACATCCAGTTGGAGCTGTGCTCTAAGAGATGGCATTTACATAGTGGGTAATAAGAAAGATGTGACATTTACACAGAGGGTAATACAAAAGGGGTCTTGGAAACACAAATATGGCAGACCTGATTCACTCCCAGATAATGAGGTTTTCAGGAGGCCACTAATAGCTAAAATATAAAAGTAAAAACTTTTTGCAGGAAAATAAGGGAAACTGAGAAACACACATAGACATCTGTGTGGATATGGCAACAACCTTAGATAGCAATTTTTTGTTTTTAGCAGTGGGGGTGGGCAGGGCTAAGGATTGAACTCAGGGGCACTCAACCACTGAGCCACATCCCCAGCCCTATTTTGTATTTTATTTAGAGATAGGGTCTCACTGAGCTTCTTAGCACCTCCCATTGCTGAAGCTAGCTTTGAACCCATGATCCTCCTGTCTTAGCCTCCTGAGCTGCTGGGATTACAGGCCTGCACTCCCATGCCTGGATAGACAGCAAATTTTGACATAAATGAGATCTTGATCAATCAGTTCTAATGTGATCTCATTCCAAGTTTAATATTTAGCAGCATCTCTTAAAATCCCAAAAAACTTTGGTCACAGAGATGAAATTATTCTTTTGGTTTGTTTTGGAAAGAGTGAAAATAATTTACAGATGACTAAACAATTCCAAAGCTGATTTTCAATCTTTCATTAGCAGGGAGGAAGTTCCTCCCCAACCAAGCCTCAAAAGACATTGGAGGGGGCCCTGGTGGATCACAGGAGCCACAGGTAAGCTTTTTGATGTCTACTGCTAGAAGAACTGTCACAAGACCTGGGAGTAAGATATACATTAAGGTATTTTCATACCCCTGTGATTCTAGTCTTTTATTTTCTAATTGAAAAGTAATAGAAATCGTAATTCCTGAATTTGGAGGCTTGCTTATAAGCCAGTGATGGAACAAAGCCAAGCCGGCCTTTCATGTGTGGATGGATTTTACCCCCATAAGACTCAAAGGAAAATGTGCCAGATAGCTAAGGCATGCCCTTAACCACCTTCCTACAACATGGTGTGATGTCGATGTCAGCCCTACTAAAGTAGTGAACTTGATTCTTACTTCACTATTTAAATATTCAACAAGAATAAGAACACAATTTGTTTGCCATGCAGGCAGTTAGAAAGCAATTTCGTTCCCCACTCATAAGTGCAGTGAAGACATCTCCAAGGAATAAGACCACACATAGGCTGTCTGAACCATACCTACTTAGTTCCCACCTTGAGTAGGCATGCACTGCCCCCTGGTGGCTATGAAAAGAACGCAGTGAAGTGTCCACAATAAGAGTAACTTCAGGGAGTCTGGGAAACACGGAGCCGCACAGGGCCTTTGGCATGATTGATGGTACTGACTTACACAGCTATTTTTTTCCCTGCTCACCTGGCAATTGCAGTAATTTTCAGGGGTAAGCTTGTTTGACAAAGTGGAAAATCTCAAAACATACACTCCTCCTTTTAGACATGGACAATCTCCCATGATATCGAATCTTTCATGTATCTATCATAGGAACATCCATTTATTCAGCAAATATTTTCTGATTGCCTATCAAGTTTGAAGATTTTTTTCTGATTATTGGGAATATAAGTGGTAAAAACTAGACCTAATCTCTCTCACTTGTTTTGGTGCTTTGTGAACTCTGACAATATCTATGTTAAAAAAGGATTATGGTAAAAGTTTACTAATTGCAAAAAAACAGTCTCTGATTCATATTTAATGCTCTCTATAAACATGGAAAATAAAGCAAGAAAGCATGGTATCATTACCACAAGCTGATCCGCCACCCTAAATCATAAACTACTTTTGTTGGAAGGGTTCAAGGACATCGAACCCTTCTTTTGTGTGTTCATAGAATGGACGTGTGATCAAGAATATGAGCTCTGGCTTCCAAGGTCAGGATGCTACTTTCTAGTCCTATAGTCTGTGCAAGTTCCTATCATTATGAATCTTTGGGTCATCCTCATAAATGGGTATGGTAACATTAATTTTTAAATTTGTAGTGAGATTAAAGGGATCAAAAACCAAAATACCCAGCAGAAGAGCAACGGGCAGGAAAGATTCATGTAGGCAAGAGGAGCCAGCAGATCGGAGGTGGCAACAGAATTGCCCCACAAACCACTGCTCCTCGTACCTCGACTTCTCATTTTTATGTAGAGGGAGAAACGCATGAATTTCACAATGTTTCAGAACAAACAGAACTGTGACTTTCAGTTCACATTGTACTTCTGCGTTCTTTCCAAAGGCTTGTCACATTCCAAATCATCACATTTCCTCCTTCCTTAGCACATCATGAGAGCAAGCTTAGGTGTTATACTCAGTCATTTGGGAGGGAAACATGAGGATACATGGCCTCCTGATTCTGTTGCCATGGTTAGGGAGATTGGCCCACGTTTGGGCTCAATAAATGTTAGTAGTTAATATTAGAACACATTATTATTCATCTTTCAAAAGTAATACAGGCAACAGTTATTGTCACTTATTATGAATAACATAATTATTACTATGGCTGCTATCACTACTACTCTGAGCACATTTGTTTAAAATGTCCCTCAAGCAGCAGTCCATGGTATCTCAAAAATCTATGAGCTTAGACTAAAGTGTATCATGTCCAGATCCTTTTGGACACTGCCTCTAAGAAGTTGATCTCATATGGAGTCAGGAGACAGAATAAAAGTTAAATCCCCCAGGTTTTATAATGAGGGGCTGAGGCAAGCCCATCACAGATGTGCAGTTAGCCTCACACTCTTTCTTAGCCTTCAAAGGTGGAGTCACAAGTCATCAAGTCGTTCGTGGTGGTAAAGTTGAAAGGAGGGCAAGGGTCATCTATTCAGGGGTCACTCATTCATGAGCCAGGTAGATGTATCCATGAACGAACGATTTGTCAAGGAGGACCATAATGTACCAAGGAATAAATAAAGCCCTGCCTCTGGAGGGCAGCCACAAATCAGAACTGCCTAGTTGTTTTCATGCAAGATCATGAACATGCTCTTATCAGATGTACAGATATTCCAAGAGAAACTGAAACTCTGGAATTTATGCAACATTTTCCATTTTTTGAAACATGCCTTCTTTGTATGCTGGACAAACACATCAGATAGAATAAGAAGGTTCGGCCTACAGATCTCCTATTTGCCATTCCAATCCACTTAGGTCCCAACAATTTAAAAAAGCAGGATCCAACGTTTAGAGAAGGAAAGGAACTAGTAAATTCTCAAGCTCAACCCACAGGAAGGATTGGGGCAGACAATAGAATAATATGCACCTCGAATTATAGAGGTGCCAGTGATTTATTCCTCATCTATCATCTTTGTTCTCCCACACATCTTGCTATATCTGGCTTTTATGAAAAATCTCAAGCAAAAGGACACAGAGAATGTTTCATGTGTGGTTGTCTCTATGGATTTCCAGAAAGTAAGTCATAATTTCAGAAACAAAAAACAAGCAATGACTGAAAAAAGGAAAACCCAGCATGCCGGTTTGAGTAAGAATGCAGCCCAGATGGATCAAAGGCACTTGGAGGAAAGAAGGATGTATTTAAGCTGAATGATGATGATTATTATTTGTGCTTCTACAAGAAGTTTACATATGGAAAGAGTTATTCGGTTAATGTAATGAGATTTGTGGCCATAATCATCTTTAAATAGGAGAAAGGAATTATGAAGGAACTTAATTACCAATCTAAAATTCCTACTGGGATTTGGGAACTGTGCATGATATAGCCCCATTTTGAGAAATAACTAGCCAGTGACTTGGAAAAGTCACTTTGCCTCTATAATCCTCTGGGGTTGATCCATCTCTCCTACCCTTGAACTTCAAAATTATTCAACTTCTTTCCCTGATGATTAAAACATTATTTAGCAAATCTGGCACCTGGGATAAACAACAAAAGCTCAGTGTAACACTGAAGAGATTCATGAAGGACGATCGGTGGGCCTCCTGCCCTTGATCTTGGGTGTTGGACTCTGTTTGGGGAGGTGCCAAGAGAGAATTGTACATAAAACCTTAGCACGTTAAACATATTATTCTTAAGAAGTCTGTATCTTTTCAATTTCCAGGTCTCCGAGCCAGTGGACAGCTATATTGGGCAGAAGCTAGTTTTTAGGCCTCTCTCTCAAACACTAGCATGAGGTTTTTACTCTTCTAAGAACAACTGCTTTATTTTAACCTGTCATACAACTGGGCAAGAGGGAACTCGGGAGTCCTTGACTCCGAAATGTGGAAACAAGCACAGAAACATCTATGGATGTGCCGGAGTCATGGAGCAGGTGGGCATCTGACAGTCCAATATGGGAACTGGCTCCACTCCAAGCTCTGCCCTGCAGCAGCCGCAAATGCTCCTGTGTTGGGAATCAGCTTCCTCCAACCGCAAGCTCCCTCTGCTATCAAAGGGACTTTGGTGACACTGTTCTAACTTCACACTGGTCACCTCTCATCCTACTGCATGTTTCTAATTGGTACAAGAAAAAGAGAAAAGAAGGGAATGGCTCTTTAAAGCTGGGGCTGAGGAAGGAGGAGTGAGAGAAGGATTAATTGCCTCCCAGCTGTCAGAACAGTAATTAAATTCATGTTGTTGACTCCAGGCTTGCTTCGATTATGTGAAATGAATCTCCAAATACATCCACATTGCCACTGCATTTGCTTTCATGCTGAAAGCAGGATGACCTGAACCACATGCGGAGTGTGTGGCATGCGGGTCCTTGGCCAGCGTCCAACTTGAAGCAGCTTCTCGTTGCTGAGCAGGGTCAGGGGCTCTCTTTCATTGTTCCTCTTAAATCAAAAACACTAGACTTCTGTGTTCATGCAAGACCATCTTTGAAGGTAATGACGTGAAAGCCTTAGGAAGAATTTTCAAAAGAGCACACGAGCATATTCTTTGCAGGCTCAGGAAGCATAAACCATGGTAAGGGGAAAATAGGGTTTTTTAACTGAGGATGGTGAATTATAGATCTAAAATCTCTAGGAACCAGGCTTGAGGGTCTGGACTCCAGGACAGATTCTGATGTTTACCATGTTTACTTTAAAGATGGTATAATTTGTCTCTGGACCTCAGATTAAACTCCCTATCCCTTATGGGAGAATACAATTAGACTACAGTGATTGCCTATTCAGCCTTAACTGTCTTGGGTTCTCCGATCTACTCATTTGCCATTAAAATCCATGTATGTCTATGGGCTGGGACTGTGGCTCAGTGGTAGAGCGCTTGCCTAGCATGGGCGGGACCTGGGTTCGATTCTCAATACCACATAAAAATTAAGGCATTGTATTGTGTCCATCTACAAAAAAAAAAAAAAAAAAAAAAAAAAAAAAAAAAAAATTCATTCTCTCTCTCCCTCTCTCTCCCTCTCTTATAAAAAAAAAAAAACATCCATGTATGTCTAAATATCCAGGCTCCTTCTCTAATAACATTTGTACTGACTGAATGACTTAAATTTTCATTTAGCCTCCAGGAACCTAAGAGGAGGGATAGGAGTCTGTGGTAGTGGAAAATAATAGCCACATGCGCTCAAGAACTTTGATGATTGTAGCCTCCACAAACATGTTCTTCCTATGCCTAGGATTCATTTTGGTGGGAAAACTCCTGCTGTCAGAGTCAAACTTAAAATATAAACTCTTCAGGAGAAAGAACTCAAAGTTGAAATTCCCCAGAAAAAGATGATGTCTTATTATCAAGGAGTGGAGGTGCCATAAAAAAGGGGAAGAGGTCATGAGGGAAAGCAGTGCATGCCCCAGACAATCTTTGCCAAGAAAAACTGGTTGAGCAGATGCTATTTCATTTGTTTTCTGCAAGAAAGAACACAGAGAGACACTCGCCAGGCTACTCATCAGAAAAATAAGAACAATGATTCCTACACAGAACTATATTGCAAACATATAAAAAGGATGCAATACACTTTCTGATGTATGACTTCACTGGCAAGGTGAGGTTGAATATTTGTGGGATTGAATTGAAAAAACAAATAACTTTTTCATTAGAATGCATAGAAGCCAGGCACTCTAATAAGTGCTATAAAGCTCTTATGCATCACCTCATTTAATCCCTTATCAGCCTTGTGATGTAAATACTCTGCCCACCCTTTATCCCGACATCATCATTTTGCAGAATAAGGAGTTGAGAGGATGTCACTAAAGCAAGGGAAAGCACTTGGAAAATTATGAATCCCATTTACACTTAAGATTTTATGATCTCAGAAACGACATTCTCTGGGGGTCCAAGATGGCAGGCCAGAGGGAGGCAGCATTCTGTGTCACTCTGTGACCTGGTTCTCAACTAGTGGGAATACTGCTTTGCTGAGAGTGATAGAGGACCCCCCACACCCATAGTTAATTCCACACAGGAATCATGCCCTATGTGCCATGCAGGCCCTGTGCCTCATTGTTAGAAAAGGACTCCCAATTACTCATCCACACAGGTCTCACAGGTGCCTTAGTAGGACCACTGACATCAGCATCTGTGCAGAATTTCCAGATGCCTCTCCCATGAAGGACACTCAGTTGTTACCCACACACAGGAACTCCAGCTGACACTCCCATCTGGACCCCCATCTACTCATGTGGGGCTAGCCCGGTGGCCTCCATCTTGGGACTCGGCAGCTGCACCTGGGGACATCACAGGCTCTGAAGAAAGCCAACAACCACAACACTGCATGCCGCAGAGATCATTTCTAACGCATTGCAAAATGCCATTGCCTGGCTCCCCCACCTTACCCGACACCCCAACGCTGAAAGCAGTAGCCTCCATGTGGGGTCACCTCCATCACCATCTTTAGTCAGGAAGTTTGGAACACCAGATAGCCAGGTACCCATAGTTTTCTATTCCCCCCCCCCAATCCCCAGCAATCACTAACTCAGCAGAATAACTCTCCAATTGAAAACAGCCCTCCGCAACAGGTGTGCAGCCACCAGAGAAAGGTTCCTGGTTAGGAAATAGAAAAGAGGAGAGTGAGGGAGATACACTTTAGAGACTAGTTTAGAGGGCAGGAATTGTGAGGTCTACAGGCGAGATGAGGCGATAAGACCTGGCGCCCACATCACAGGAGCAGATCCCAAAGGAGATCCTTGAGGTGCAGTCTCCCAATGGGACTGGTGGGTGCCATACTCCACTTTCAGATGCTCGGTACCCAAGACAAATCAAATACCCTGGTAACCCCTACCATCCTGAGGGCAGAAATACCAACTAAGAACAGAAAACACCACCTATTGAATGAGAAGAGAAGCAGGAAAGACACCGATCACCAACCCAAACAATCCTTGTTTCTTCCTTTGAGATTTTTTTTTCTTTTTTCTCCCTCCCTCTTCATTCTCCCTCCCTCAAATCCCCAACATATGTGAAACCAAGTACTTTGCATGAATTAGGATATTGAGGACTGAGATGACTGAATAGTATATTACAGTTGTGTTGTATACTCTTAAAATTTTTGTGTCTCCAATTTTTACTATTTTAACATTTTTAAATTTTTCTTAATATACATGTGTGTTTGTCTTATGTACTCTACTGTCTTCCTGCTTACTTGTCTACCCAAAATTACTACCTCTCTATTCTGCTACTAACCTTCTTCTTTAGATTTCTCTTTCACACTTCCTAAGATGTAATAACTCTATATCCTCAGCTCCTATCTCCTTAGCATATCTTCCTAAACCTCACCCCGATTCCTTCTCTACCTTCAAAAACAGTAAACCCTTTTACAAACTTACAGATTATATTGTAAATAATAATTGAATTCACAATTTCTGTACATTGTGACCAAACTGTAAACATCCTAATAACAACTATTTGTTTTTAGGTGGTATTTTGTTTATATTGGGATCTGTTAACATTTGTCCTTCCCCTCAAAGTTGAGGTATTGGAACCCTACGGTAATGCCTCAGATGCACATTGCTAGAAAGAAAAACACATGGACAACGTGAAAAGACAAAGGAAGAAAGTGCCCCCAAACAAACCAAGATACTACATTATTAGAATCCATGACCAGCACAGCAGATAAAATTACACAGAAGGAGTTCAAGATGTACATAATTAAAATGTTCTGTGAATTAAAGGTTGATATAAAAGAGCAAATACAGGTAGCAAAAGATCATTTCGACAAAGAGCTACATATGCAAATACAGGAAGCAAAAAATTACTTCAATAGGGGATAGAGGTTCTAAAGAAAAACCAAACAGAAATCCTTGAAATGAAATAAATAATACACCAAATTAAAAGCTAAATTGAAAGCATCACCAACAGATGAGACCACATAGAAGACAGGACATCAGAAAATAAAGACAAAATATATAATATTGAAAAGAATGTAGATCACACAGTGGAAATGGTAAGACACTATGAGCAGAACATTCAAGAAATATGGGATAACATAAAAAGACCAATTATTGGGATAGAGGAAGGCATAGAGTTCCAAAATAAAGGAATTAACAAAATAATATAAGAAAATGTTCCAAACATGAAGAATGAATTGGAAAACCAAATTCAAGAGGCTTACAGGACACCAAATGTACAAAATCACAAGAGATCCACATCAAAGCACATCATAATGAAAATGACTAACATACAGATTAAGGAGAGAACATTAAAAGCCACAAGAGAAAGGAATCATATTACATATAGGGAGAAACCAATTGGGTTATGTACAAATTTTTCAACCCAAACCCTGAAAGCTAGAAGATCTTGGAACAATATATATCAAGCTCTGAAATAAAATAGATGCTAACCAAGAATCTTATATCCAGCAGAATTAAGCTTTAGATTTGATGATGAAACAAAATTATTCCATGATAAACAAAAGTTAAAAGAATTTACACCTAGAAAACCTGCACTATAGAACATCCTTGGCAAAATATTACATAAAGAGGAAATGAAAAACAACAATGAAAATTAGCAGAGGGAAGTATTACACTAAAGAAAAAGCTAATCAAAGGAAAAACCAAGTAAAGTTAAATAATAAAAACAAACAAAAATGGCTGGGAGTACAAATCACATCTCATTAATATCCCTGAATATTAATGGCCTAAACTCACCAATCAAAAGACATAGGCTAGCTATTGGATTAAAAAAAGACCCAACAATATGCTGCCTCCAAGAGACTCATCTCATAGGAAAAGACATCCACAGATTGAAGGTGAAAGGTTGAGAAAAATCATACCACTCACTTGGACTGTGGAAGTAAGCAGGGATTTCCATCCTCATATCAAATAGAGTTCAAACTAAAGTCAATCAAAAAGGATAAAGAAGGGCATTACATACTGCTCAAGGGAACCATACATCAATAAGACATAACAATTGTAAATATGTATGCCCCAAACAATGGAGCAGCTATGTTCATCAAACAAACTCTTCTCAAGTTCAAGAGTCAAATAGACCACAACACAATAATTCTGGGTGACTTTAATACACCTCTTTCACCAGTGGATAGATCTTTCAAACAAAAGCTGAAAAAGACATTATATAACTCTATAATATAATCAATAACATAGATTTAACTGACATATATAGAATATTTCATCCTTCAATAAATAAATACACATTCTTCTTAGCAGCACATGGCTCTTTCTCTAAAATAGACCATATAATATGCCTCAAAGCAACTCTTAATACAAAAAAGTAGAGATTCTATCCTGCATTCTATCAGGTCACAATGGAATGAAATTAGAAATCAATGATAAAATGAAAAAAAGAAAAACTATTCCAACACCTGGAGACTAAGTAATATACTAATGAATGGACAATGCTTGCAAAAGACATCAAGGAGGAGATTAAAAATAGAAATAAGTGAGAGCACTGATACAACATATCAAAATATCTGGGTCACTATGAAGGCAGTACTAAGAGGAACTTTCATTACATGGAGTTAATACCTTAAAAGGAGAAAAAGTCAACAAATAAATGACCTAACACTACATCTCAAAGCCCTAGAAAAAGAAGAACAAATAAACAACAAAAGAAGTAGAAGACAGGCAATAATTAAAGCAGAGATGAAATCAAAGGAATTGAAACAAAAGAAGTAATTGAAAAAATTGACAAAACAAAAAGTTGGCACTTTGAAAAAAATAAATAAAATTGACAAACCCTTAGCTATGCTAACAAAGAGAAGGAGAAAGAAAAATCACTAACATACATGATGAAAAAGGAAATATCACAACAGACACTACAGAAATACAAAAGATAATTAGAAATTATTTTGAAAATTTGTATTCTAATAAAATTCAGAATATTGAAGCCATTGACAAATTTCTAGAGGCATATGAGTTGCCTAAATTGAATTGGGATGATATACACAATTTAAACAGATCAATTTCAAGCCAGGAAATAGAAGATGCCATCAGAAGCCTACCAACGAAGAAAAGCCCAGGACCAGATGGATACACAGCTGAGTTCTACAAGACCTTTAAAGAAGAACTAATACCAATACTTCTCAAATTATTTTATGAAATAGAAAAAGAGGGAGCACTTCCAAACTCATTCTATGAGGCTAATATCACCCTGATTCCAAAATCAGGCAAAGACACATCAAAGAAAGAAAACTTCAGACCAATATCACTAATGAACATAGATGCAAAAATTCTCAATAAGATTCTGGCAAAGTGAATACAAAAACATCAAAAAGATAGCACAACACGATCAAGTGGGGTTCATCCCAGGGATGCAAGATTGGTTCAACATATGGAAATCAATAAGCATAATCCATCATATCAAGAGACTTAAAGATAAGAATCATATGATCATCTCAATTGGTACAGAAAAAGCATTTGACAAAACACAGTATGGCTTCATGTTCAAAACATTAGAAAAACTAGGGATAATGGGAACATAACACCATAAAAGCTATCTACGCTAAGCCCCAGGCCAACATCATTCTAAATGGAGAAAAATTGAGACCATTCCCTCTAAAAACTGGAACAACATAGCAATGCCTTCTTTGACCACTACTACTTAACATAATTCTTGAAACACAGGCAAGAGCAATTAGACAGATGAAAGAAATTAAAGGGATACAGATAAGAAAAGAACTCAAATTAGCACTATTTGCTGACAATATAATTCTATACCTAGGAGACCCAAAAAAATTCACCAGAAAACTTCTAGATCTATTAAATAAATTCAGCAAAGTAGCAGAATACAAAATCAACATCCATAAATCAAAGGCATTTTTGTATATCAGTGACAAATCCTCTGAAAGTGAAAATGAGGAAAACTACCCCATATACAATAGCATAAAAAAAAAAGAAAATATTTGGGAATCAACCTTATGAAAAAGGTGAAAGATTTCTACAATGAAAACTACAGAACACTAAAAAAGAAATTTAAAAAAGACATTAGAAGATGAAAAGATCTACCTTGTTCTTGGATAGGCAGAATTAATATTGTCAAAATGACCATAATGCCAAAAGCAATATACAGATTTAATGCAATTCCAATCAAAATCCAAATGACATTCCTCATAGAAATAGAAAAAGCAATCATGAAATTCATCTGGAAAAATAAGAGACCCAGAATAGCCAAAGCAATCCTTAGCAAGAAGAGTGAAGCAGGTGGCATCACTATACCAGACCTTAAACTATACTACAGAGCAATAGTAACAAAAACAGCATGATATTGGCACCAAAATAGATTGGTAGACCAATGATACAGAATAGAGGACACAGAGACTAACTCACAAAACTACAATTATCTTATATTATACAAAGGTGCCAAAAATATGCATTGGAGAAAAGATAGCCTCTTCAACAAATTGTGCTGGAAATACTGGATATCCATATGCATGAAAATAAAATTAAACCTCTATCTCTCACCATGCACAAAAATCAACTCAAAGAAGATTAAGAACCTAGGAATTAAACCAGAGACACTGTACCCATTAGAAGTAAAAGTAGGCCCAAATCTCTATCATGTCAGATTAAGCCCCAACTTCCTTAATAAGATTCCAATAGCACAAGAAATAAAATCAAGAATCAATAAATGGGATGGATTAAAACTAAAAATTTCTTCTTGGCAAAAGAAACAATCTGTGAGGTGAACAGAGAGCCTACATCTTGGGAGAAAATTTTTACCACTCGCACATCAGATATAGCGCTAATCTCTAGGGTATATAAAGAACTTAAAAAGCTAAACATCAAAAAAAACCAAATAGCCCAATCAATAAATCGGTCAAAGAAACTAAATAGATATCTCTCATAAGGTGGTATACAATCAATCAACAAATATATGAAAAAATTTCAACATCTCTAGCAATTAGAGAAATGCAAATCAAAACTACTCTAAGATTTCATCTCACTCCAGTCAGAATGGCAGCTATAAAGAACACAAACAACAATAAATGTTGGTGAGGATGTGGGGAAAAAGGTACGCTCATACACTGCTGGTGGGACTGCAAACTGGTGCAGCCAATATGGAAAAATGTATGGAGATTTCTTGGAAAATTGGGAATGGAACCACCATTTGACCTGAGGGAGCTATCCCTCTCCTGGGTCTATACCCAAAGGACTTAAAAACAGCATGCTACAGGGACACAGCCACATCAATGTTTATAGCAGCACAATTCACAATAGCTAAATTGTGGAACCAACCTAGATGCCCTTCAGTAAATGAATGGTTAAAGAAAATGTGGTATATATACATAATAAAATATTACTCAGCAATAAAATCGAAAAAAATCATGGCATTTGCAGGTAAATGTATGGAGTTGGAGAATATAATGCTAAGTGAAGTTAGCCAGTCCCCCCAAAAAATCAAATGCTGGATGTTTTCTCTGATATAAGGAGGCTAATTCATAGTGGGGTTGGGAGAAGAGCATGGGGGTGAGTAGACGGACTCCAGATAGGGCAAAGGAGTGGGAGGGGAAGGGAGGGGGCAGGGGTGTAAAAAAAATGGTGGAATCAGATGGATATCATTTCCCTAAATACATGTATGAAGACAGGAATGGTGTGAATATACTTTATATACAACCAAAGATATGAAGAATTGTGCTCTCTATGTGTAATATAAATTGTAATGCATTCTACTGTCATATATAACAAATTAAAACTAAAAAAGAAAAAAAAAGAAATGATATTATCTAAAGAAAATGGTGAAGGATGAATGAGATTACATAAGGGACCAATCAAATACAAATCAATAGACAAGCAAAAGGACATCTACCAGACTAGAGGAAGAGAAGCTGTGAAGGGGAAGATGGGAAGGGAAAGCAGGAGGAAATAGGAGAGATCATGAACAGAAAGTGATTACCATGCATTTAGGAGCTTATTGGGATGAAACCAGCTACTATATATAACCATAAAACGCTGATAAAAAAATTTATAAAACTACATTCTCACTTAACAAGAACGCTACAATACGAGTCAACTCCCTGTCACTGAATTCACCCAAGCAGAGGAATTAGAATGTGATTCCTACACAGAACTCTTGCAAACATCTAAGAAGGTTGCAAAATGTTTTCAGGTGTACTATTTCACTGGCAAGGTAATGGTGAATATTTTTGTGGGATTGGATGAAAAAACTAATAACTTTTTCAGAAAAAAATGCACATAAATCAGGCACTGGCTGGATTCTTAAGGAACCAAGAATTACCAAGATAGAGCAAGAAGTTTTTTGTATGAAGTAAGGAGCCCTCTTAGGGAGACTTCTAAGGTTCCTTCTGAGAGAATACAGATTCTACGCAGATGGATTGAACAGTGGTTTAAATGGCAAATGAATTAGTAACATTCCTTAATGGCTGAGCAGAGCAGCAGTTGGAGACCGAGTCACATTTCCAGTAAGATTATTGTCTCTCATGACATTTTTCCATTTTTTCTTTTGCAAAACCTCTTCACTGAAGTATGGTTGAAATACAAAAGGCTGTATATATTTAAGGTGCACTACAGGTCAGTATACACCCAGGAAGCCATCATAATCTGTGCCGTAAACCTTCCTATCAACTTCAAAAGCTTTCTTCTGTACACATTTTTTTTTTTTTTGGTATGATAAGACACTTAACATAAGATCTGTCCTCTTAGCAAATTTTAAGCTACATAATCTAGTATTGTTAGCTATAAGCACTATGCTTTAAAGTAAAGCTCAAGGACTTGTTAATATTGCATAACTGGAACTTTTTACTCTTCGATTCAAACCTATGTTCCCAATACCTACACTCCTGGCAACAACATTGGACTTTGCTTCTATGTTTGAAGACATTAGATTTTTTTTTCATACAAATAACATAATGGTTGTCCTGCATCTGCCATTTCACTTATCATAACATCCTCTAGTTCTATCCATGCTGTTAAAAATGGCAAGATTTCCTTCTTAAAGATGGAATAAAACCCATTGTGTATCTGAACTATGTTTTCTTTACCAACTCATCTTCCAATAGAAATTTAAACTTCTTCCATGTCTTAGTTATTGTGGTGAATGCTGCAATGAACACAGGAGTATTGATATCTTTTCAAGACTCTGATTTCAACTCCCTGGATTATACACAACAGAAATGAGATTAATAGGTCATATATGGCAGATAATTGTTCTAACTTTTTGAGATAAATCTATACTGTTTTTTCCACAATGGATTCACTGATTTGCATTCAGCAAAATCTGTTCAAGATTCTGTTTTATTCCATGTACTCACCAGCATTTTTATTTTTGTTCATTTTGATAACTATCATTCTAACAGTTGTTAGGTAGAACCTCATTTGGTTTTCGTTTTCATTTCCTTCATGATTAGTGATGCCAAGTACCTTTCCAAATAACCATGGCCATTTATACATCTCCTTTGCAGAAATGTCTATTAAACTCTTTGGCCCATTTTAAAACTGCATTGCTTTTTTGCTATTGAGTTCAGAATATATTTTGAATATTAAGTCTTTGTCACAAGTATATTTGTGAATATTTTTCCCATTCTTTAGGTGGCCTTTATCATTTTGTTAATTATTTTTGCAGCAATGTTTAATTTTACTTTCTATATCTTTATAAATTGCTCAATTACCACTCAATTCTCCGTAACATGCATTTCCCCCTCCCCAGGTTATTTATCAATAATCCACCATGGGTCGTGGTGATCAATCCCTGTGCCCTCTCATTAACCCAATTTTCTTACCTGTGATCTGCAATAAAACCATGACTAACATCACTTCCCTGGCTCTATGTTATAGGCCCCGCATATCTGCCACCAGTTAATAAGAATAAAAAGGTAATTAATCCACTTAGGTACCATAACTGCTTCAAGAAGAAAAAAATCCATTGTTCCTATTTTTAGAAGCTCTAAGATTAACTTTTGTGGAAAAAGTAAATGTGTTTTTAAATGGAAAAGTAACATCCTCCCCTCTCATTTTCAATTCAGGGCCTGATTTTAATCTGCAGGCATTCTTTAAGCACCTACTATGGGTGTAGGTACTTAAAAATAATGAATTTTGAAGAATTACGGCAAAGTCTCATTTTTTGTGAGTGCTGTGGATGGGAAATAGATTCTTGTAAGCAATTTTATAATCAATAAAGCATCTCTTTTTAATCTAAAATTTAAAGAAAAATAAAATGAACTTTCTTTCCTGGAAAATTTCTACGTAGCAGTAACATTCTCATCTCCCTATCCAGAAATAATTTACTTAAGTAAATTCCCTTCCCGGTAACTTAGCCCTTGCTTGACTGTGTGGCAATTCCCAGGCTGCACCATGACACTTATCTCTCCAGGGAGCATCCTGCCTTTTGCATCATGGATGCTTGTGGAAATCTTGAGCCTCTTCCCATCTATGCATTTTGCACCACTCTCAAAACACACTCACCCACACATACACACTTACCAGTCATGGTTTCTGCAATTGATGAGCCCTGGCCTGTACCCCATGCTGTGAATTGCTACTCTTTATCTTCTAAATTCTTTTTTTTTTCCAGTCCAAAACAGAGAGATTTATTTAGTCACTCTCTCATTCTTTGTTAATCACACATTCTTCTTTGTAGGGATTATGGGATGCATGACCAGGCAGCCTAAGGGGCCCCAATGGCTGATGTCCAGAGATTCCCCCAGGCCTTGGCTGGCATTGGTGATGTGGCTCTAAACCTGTGGTTCCCAGGCACAGCTGGAGCCCTTCCGGGTCTGAAGGGCATCCTGTCCTTGGTCTGACTGCAGGAAATGGAAAAGTTTCCTTATCTTCTAAGTTCTGAGGAAAAGGTATGCTAGGTTACCCATAAATTTGGTTGCCAACAGTTCCTCCCAGCAAGAGGTGGATCTATTTGAACCTGACCAGCCTGTTGACTTGCTTTGAGCAACAGAACACTCCAGCGGAGATGCTCTGCCATTTCTGGGGTGAGCCCTTAGCAAGTCTGGCTGTTTCACTTGCACTTTATGATCCTTCTTGCTGCACTGAGGCCTGGAAGATGAGAGGTTCTCCTACTCATGCAACCCCACTTTGGACTCCAGGTGAATATAAACCCAAGTCAAGTCAGCATATACCACATGAAAAAGGACCAGTTTAGTCCAATAAACCTGCTATTCATGAAAATAGTTGCTGTAAGCCACTAAGTTTTGAGTAGTTAGAAATAATTTAGAATCATATATAATGAGAATAAATGAGATCTCAACATGTGTTATTCATACAATGACCCATTCTTCCTGTAAATTAAATATGTCTCCTGTAGTGAGAGAATCTGATATCTATTTTAAAAGGTCTCAAAACTTATTTCTCACCTTATTTACAGCCATCTTCTCTATGATTGCCCACCCTAAACCCTTTATCCATCACAGAACAGGGACCTTCTCTTGGTCTTTTGGAAGAGCCAGACTCTCCCTTATTTCACTTCAGGACCTTTGCATATATGGTACTGTCCTTGCTTGGACTATGACACTCCTGCTCCTCCTGTCTCTCCCTTTAATTTAGTAATGTCTACTCCTCCTTTCACTCTCGGCATACGGGTTTCTTTTTCTGGCAAACCTTCCCCTGTTCCTCAGTCTAACCTGCTACTTCCTCCCCAACACCCTGTACGGCTCCATCCTTATTCACTGTGCTGTCCCTTTGTCAGCCTCTTTGCACACTCACCAAGCTCTCTGCATTCACAGGGCACACCATCTCCCCTCGCTGTAAGCATGGTCTCAGTTTAGTGGCACTTATGGCCGACTTGGTGATCCTGGAGAGGGGGCTCCCTACAGAACGGGCAGCCTCCCCTCTCACAGGCCCGGCTTTTCATCTCCTCACATCACTGTTGGCCGAAACGTAGCGCCTCCTCCATAAAGACCTTCAGTTCCATCAAAGGCTGCTGGGTCATCAATCACACAGGGTTTATGCTAATGATCAGTTTTCCCTTGGCTTCCACAAAAAAGGAAGAATTTCTCTTGGGCCTATGTACAGCAATCTCTTCATGTACACCAACCCTTCATTTTGTTTCCTCTCTCAAGTGCATATGTTGGTGATAATTATTTGTCAAGCTCAAATCCCATGGGTGACTCACATTTAAATAGGAACTGACTTCTTTTATAAAATGATATCTAAACTCTGGTGATAGAATTTCAGTAGACATCCTGCTGCCGGCCAGGATGTGGGGTTGGCAGAGTTATTGAATCCCCTAAAATCTTACTTGGTAAGTGTCTGTCCAGTATCTTGGAGCCTCAGGTTCAGAAAGAAGCCCTAATGCTATATTTATGATTCTGTGACTACTTTTCTTAGTGTTTTTAAATCTCTACCTCTCAAGCATTTCTGGATGTGTATCTCTCTGACGGAAGTTGTCATTCTTTCTTATATTTTTTTTTTGTTCTCAATGGACTTTTATTTTACTTGTTTATATGTGGTGCCGAGAATCGAACCCCGTGCCTCCCACATGCTAGGCAAGTGCTCTAGCACTGAGCCACAACTCCAGCCCTGAAGCTGGTATTCTTAAGTACGTAAAACAACTTTTTAAATGGATTGTCTCTTTTCACTCCTGTTCTTTTATAGTTGATTCTCAACATAGAGCAGCTACAGTAACTTTTTTTTTTTTTTTATTGGACGCCATTTTTCTGCCCTAGTCTCCAATAGCCTATTTCATTATGAGTAAAACCAAGCTACATGAAGATAGTGAGAAGCCTCTAGGGTGCCCCTGATTACCATGCTGACCTGACTTACTACTCTCACCTCATCCACCACTTTCCAGCCTCAATACCTTCCCTCATCCTCACCTACGCAGACTTCCTCCCACCTCTTAGATTTTCCAATGGTTCTCTTCCTGACCAGCCACATCTCAACTCCTTTACCCATTTCCACCTGGTTCAATTCTCACCTCTCTCAATCTCCTCTCAAAAAGCCCCTTTCTCAATGAGGTCACCCTTGACCATTCTATTTAAAATAATACCCTTGCAACATTTTTAATATCCTATAACTTTTCTTCCTACTTTCTTTAGCTCTTCTTTAACCTGCAACAAAATTTACGTGCTTATTAGGTTGATCATCTCAAGCTCCAGGATGCAAGTAGTCTTAATGAAGACACATTGAGAGTTCGGCTGTTTTTACTATCACGTATCTATCATGTAGATCATGTTGCTCAATAAATAATTGTTGAATAAATGAAATAAGTATTTTCACATATGCTTTCACCAATTTATTACTGTTTTGAGAGTTTATGAAACTCCTAAAACCAAACTCCATTAGTCTCAGCTAATGACAGAATAATTATTCTTGCATTATCCAATTCATGTCTACAATTGACATCCTGTTATTTCAAAAACCCATCTTTAAGTTTTGGGCTACTTGGTAAATCAATCCTCTTAAAATCATTTGACAATTTCCATCCTACCACTCATTCTTCCTACCCTTTATCCTTGATCCTTAAAATGACCTTTTTTGACAGCCTCATTTTGGCATCTAGGATTTGACAGTCTCCTCCATCCACAAT
The DNA here is from genome assembly GCF_047511675.1 of Marmota flaviventris. NCBI lineage: Eukaryota > Metazoa > Chordata > Mammalia > Rodentia > Sciuridae > Marmota > Marmota flaviventris. The sequence continues at coordinate 27,517,486 of NC_092502.1, forward strand.
GAGCAAGAAACCACTTCAGATATTAAATAACAGCAAAGAAAAAAGACTATGGTGGCCTAGATAGTGTACATTTTTAAAAGCAAAGGCATTTGTAATAATGAAGAGTTAAAATAGGCAGGGTGTATTGGTGGAGTAGATAAGGCAGAGATCTGTGAGGGAAGTCAAGATGGTGGCCACCATTCTTTACCTAACAAATACACATCCTTCATCAAATAGGTCCATATTTTTTAAAAAATATTTAGTTTAAAGATTAAGAACTGTATGGTGGAAAGAGCACAACACTGCTGATCAGGAAGCCTGCATTCTGTTCTCATTTCTACTCCTGGGGCCATGCAGCCTTCCCCTGTTCAAGTGGTCCTGTGGCTTCTTCCACCAGAGGCACACAATTCACAATCCACCTGTCTCTGAAAAATAGGAGAATTCAGCTTGAATGTGGGAGCAAGGCTGGTGCTGCTGATGAAAGGAAGATCCCTGACATTCTAGCAAGAGGCCCCCCGAATATACTGATTCCATTTGGCAGAAGCCAAGTAGTTGATGAAAACTCCTCTTTCAAGATGTGACACATTCCGTGTGAGCTGTCAGAAGGGAAGTTTACAGAAGGACAAGTACTGTCAAGGATCTAAGCCGTCTGGAATGGCCCAATTCCCCATGGGCACCATGTGACTTGGGAGTCTTTATGAGAGGGAAGAAGAGCGATGAATCCAGGTTCCGTGATCAGTTGGCTGAAGTAATTAAATCATGGTGCTAAAAAGATTTAGATGAGAAATTTGATTTTCACCACATTGTCAGGTGTAATGCTGTATACTGCATATATCTTGGAAAAATGACCATGTAAAATCTACTTACTCTTCTTCCACCACTCTGCTTTCCACCACGGGGTCTGCTGTTCAGGGTGTAAATCTCAGATCCTCCATTGCTCAAACCCATGGGTGGTTCTTGAGCAGGTATGTAAAATGTAACCCAAAACAGAAAAAAAAAAAAATTATGGGAATTTTGGATTGGAACTAAGGTGAATCCACCCTCCTACCCCCATATTCTAGATTTAAATGTCAAAGATGTAATTCCAGGAGCTAACCCACTTTTCTGACACCTCTGCCACAGAAAATTCACATAGACAGTGGTGAACTGAGAGGAGAATCCAGGTTTCCTGACTGCCATACGGTGCCTTTTCTACCATGTGCTACTGAATCTTTAAATTATGGATTGCTCTTTTTAAAATATCAACTGAATACATGAGTAAATAAATGGGTAATGTGATAACAGAACCAATCCAGAAGAAAAGAATATGAGTGATGGTTTATTATTTCATTATTGGAATCCTGAAGTCAGTCCTGCCTCTGGACTTTTTCGTTAGAGGAGTCAATAAATTCTGTTGGCTTTTAGATCCCTCTGACTTTCATTCTGAGCACTTGCAATGCAAAGATTCTTAATTGATGCATGGGCTTTTCTGAATGCAGAGTTTTCCCTTAAACCTTGCCCATGGCTTTGCGAGCACACAACACTGAATATTAAAGAAGAAGCAGAGAAGAATCTGCACTCCACTTTCCCCCATCAGGGAGAAGGAGGCCAAAGGGACCGAGGCCCTGTGTCCACACTTCCCCAAGTCTCCAGGGGATCAGAGGTGGCTGCAGACTCCCTGTGAGCAAGAGGCAGACAATGAGGCATGTCATTCCCTCTCAGGGTGGTGGTAAGAATGGCATGAGATGCTCATGAATGAGTGTTGCCAAGTCTGAAGCCTGTGGCACTCTCTGGCAGTAGGACTGCTCCCAGTCCATGCTCTAATGACAGTGATTGAGAATCACACTGAGCAGTGAGCCACTAATCACCAACATTGAAAAAACCGTGTGTGTTTGGTGCTGGAGCAGGCGGGATGGAAAGGTCAAATGCTGATTCAAGTCAGTAGTGGTCATTAGAGATCAATAATTGGCACATTTGTAATACATGCTGCTATTTTACTAAAAAGTTCTATGGAAAAAAATGCATGACCTTTTACATTGATTTTTCTCCATTTAAAGAAGCTGTCCTTGACTATAAACATTACTGTACCATGATTCTACAAATAAAAGCACATAAACGGAAACATATACAATCTAAAGGCAAGTTTCTAAAATTCTTAAATCAATTTTTAAAGTTAATGAAGCTGACAAAATGACATTTGAAAAACACAGCTATTTGCCAGCACCCCAACCATGGGCACCTCATCTACACAGTCACATATCTCCCCGTGTAAGTCACTAACCTCACAGTCTGAATGCCAGTATTTTAGAGGGGGAAAAATAACCCCTCCAAATCAGAGATTGACAGCTTAAAAATAGTCAGGATATTTTAAGTCAATTTCTTATTTATAATTTCCAGGGTTTTTTTCTCAAAAGATTTCAAGAAACCTTGTAAGTTAGCTACCTTCTAGCAGTGTATATTAAAAGAGAGAAAGGGAGAGGGAGAAGGAGTGAGGAAGATGGGGACGGACAGAGCATAATTTTATCCCATGTTTAATCACTCACAATCTCTGTTGCAGAAACATTTCTTAACTGTCAGTTTTGTTTTGTTTTAACTTCTTGCAAGGTTAACCTTGGGTTCCATGGCAGGTGCTGATGTTCTCCTGTGGAATCATGTCAGTGGAGAGATGATCAAATGTGGTGGGTAGACGCTGTGATGTGCTCTATTAGACTCAATGGGCAAAGAAGAAGAAATGGACCCTGTGATGAAAAATAGGGACCAGGAGGTGCCTCAGGAGATGGCACTAGGTTCCCTACAGGACAGGTCACACTGCCAAGCTTTGGGCAGTTTCTTCAAGCATGCTAACATATTGGCCTTATATTGCAGACTTGACCTTCATACACCACCCAGATCTACACAGGATGGGATTCAATACATGACTGTCACATGAATGAGACGGAGAGTCTTGAGCTGGCCCATGGTTTGTGGTTCACACTCTTATTTAAGAATGTCTCTGAGAAACTTTAGAAGTGGAGAAGGGAAGTCATTTTACCCCAGAAGAGAAATAATGAAGACAAAGCAAACACACACGGAGCCAAGAGGACTTAGTAGAGCAGGATCTAAAACTTATCACAAACTTCACCACAGTTGGTTTTTGCCTTGACTGACTCATCGTGAGAAGAGCAGTAGTGAGGGAGGAAAGGCAGGTTACAGAATGGTTGTGTCTTTGTATTGTTTGATTAGACAACAGGCTAGAATGGAGTTACTGTCCACACAAGCCCCTGGGGAGATGGGAGAAGAGCAGGCAGAGGCAGGAGCTCTTTAGAGCAAGCGATGCCTCACCAAATAATGGCACAGATTCTTTGTTCTGAGGTTCTTTCACCTCAAAGTAATGGCACACCTGCACCTTTCTGGTAGTGCTACAACAAATTACAGCACTTGACATGCATATTTGGAGCTATTTTTTTATTATCTTAAAGAGACTCATAAGATATGAAATCTTCTTAAGCTGTAGACATTCAAGGCTAGGATATAAATATCTGAAATGATCTAGTGGCACATGAAAAGTTCCCCACTAGGAAGTATTGTTGCAAAACTGGCCCTATCATTATTTGCCAGTGAGACCCTGGTAACATCTCTGTCTTATGTCCTTATGTTTACACTGAGCAATTTGTCCACATGGACACACATGAAAATGTGTGATTAAATGCATGAAAATCAATGTACATATACATCTAATTATATATAAATATATTTAAATATCATGCAACAGGTACTCGGAAAGCCTACAAAGCACTCTTTCTTTTCATGGAAAATTAGAACAGACAGACAATTCATTAGAGCAGCAGATTTATATTTTCGGTTTAGCAGAGAAAACCATGGCCCAAAGTAGTGGTGTCATTTTTCTACAAAATAGATATTTGCTCCCCTTCTTCTGGTGTAATTTTCCTGTGGTTAGTCCATCCCATTCCCAATATTACAGCATGAGGCTCCAGAGTGATCATCCACATTCTCAACTCTAAGGATGATCCAATAACCCAGGAATGGGGCCATACACAGAATATAGAACATCTGGAATAATGAAGAGGAGACTTCAGCCACAGACAACCATAACAACTACAGAGGTAAGAACCGAGAGATAGCCACCCTGCTCAGAAGGAAAAAAAAATTAGTGAATCCCTCCCACTGGCTGCAGGGATGGGTTCGGAAATGGTAACAGGAGACAAGCCAGGGCAATGCGCAGGGCTGAGACTCTTGGGGGAAAGAAAATTCCTCCCTCTTTGGAGGTTTATTGAACTATGAGAGAGGGGATGCTAACATGATTACAGTTGTCACCATGTAAATTCTGAGAAGGATGCCAATACAGAAAAGGAAAATAAAAAGAGATGCAGAAACATAAGTTCCTTCTAATAGTGCTTGGTCTCCTGATCAGTCTCACCTAAAGCTTGCCCACGTGAACCAATAATTCTCACTTCTTTTGCTGAATCCAGTTTAACTTTGGTTTTTGTTATTTGCAACCAGTAGGTCCTGAGGAATAGGCAAGTTTACTTAGGAAAAGTGACAGCCAGCACTCAAAACCAACTGTGTCTTCTTTTGTAAAATTGAAGTATCATTTCCACCATATCAGTAGTTCTCATTTGAGGTTAATGCAGAAGATTTAGGTAACGGAATAGTTTGCAGGTCATTTTAAAACATATAGATTAATACATGTGAAAGTCCCTGTCCCCAGGGAAAGCAAAATGGAAGGGAAGCTGGATGTTGGAAGTAAAAAGGGTAAAAGAAGAGAACAGAAGCAAATTTATTTTGAGAAAACTCCCTTCAGTGATTGATCTCCCTAGCTCTGAAACAACTCTAAGTCATGTGCTGCTTTGCTACGTTAAGTGCCAAGGGCTCAATTATGATGCAGAAGTGAGGCTGCAGTTGAAAGCACTGCCTTCCACTTTACAAAGCAAATAGCTGCCTGCTCAGCTGCTACCAGTGAGCAAGGCAGTGGAGACACTTCCCTCTTCAAGGAAATGATTGACTTCTCTGGGTCCCTGGAATGAAATTAATTTTTAGAATTGCAGGAACTAAGTGCACAACAATCATGCTTTTGAAGAGGGAAATGCACCCATGACTGCTGGAGGGCCACTTTGTCTTCTTACCAGCAGAAATGACAACATCTTCACAGACGGAGAACAAGCAAAGTGCTGGGCCTGTCAGCTCTGCACAAACTTCATGTTCCTTGGATGTTTACATAATTTTGCATGCATTGTAATGCTGCAGCTATCTTGTCTATAACTTTCAACACAAAGGAGGGAGCAAAAAAATAGTTTTAAATATTACCTACTATGAAAACCATGGTTACAAATAAGGCATTAGATTGAGCGGGCCAAAGCAAACCTCCATGCAGGTCTGTGCCTAAAACAAGGTGGCAAACAGGGTGATCCTGAGGACTTAGTAGGGCCTGTGAAGAACACCAAACAGCTGTGAAGCTCATCTAGATCCAATGGGAAATTATGCCATGATTGATTAGTGATGTCTGTCAGGGTCACAGAAACGGACAGTGGTCGTTTAAGGGCAACTTCTTTATCCTCTCTGTGCTAAACCAACCACATCTAAGAAAGTTGTTCTATTTTTCAAATTGTACACTCCTTCATAAGTGCTCTCAAATAATTGTTTTGGAGTTTGGCCATTTTTAAGCAACTACCTGGTTTATTTTATAACATAACAATGTAATGACTGTTGTCTGTCAACAATGGACTTTCTCTCCCCATTTTTCACCTAAAAATAAGTAAATGGGATTGATGGCAATTATGACTTTTACCTTTAGGGAGAAACACTATTTTATTCTGGGAAAAGCTACTTTATAGAGACTTAAAATTCTTGAGACCAATCTTGCTTCTTCCAATTGTGATCCTGCGTCTTTGTACTGACCACTTGGCCTTCTGAGCTTCAGGTTCCTCATCTGTACCCTGGAGAGAGACTATGTAGTGATGGTCCAATCAAATAATGTATATAAAAATAATTGGAAAAGCACTACAAATTACAAATTCTGGAGAACTTGTAATATAAAGTTGAAATATAATTTCCAATTACAGAGCCCCAAAGCTCTATATATTTCTTGTACAATTAAATGAACTCATTTCTACCATGCAGGGTGTGGACAATTCAGGTCAGTATTGCTCAGTGACTTATTGGACACTTCTGCTCATTACCCTGTTGAGCATTGTCATAACTACAACACCCTGCATGGGGCCTGGTAGGGCTCTTTTCACATGATCCCTTCCCATCTGTATACCTGGTCTGTGTATCATTCTCATATGTGAGAGTCAACTAAATCAACCACTCCTCCAGTGCGCCATGAAACAGACATCTCATAAGGTGTTAGCTAATAGGTATGACACATTTCTAAAAAACTTTGGAAAATAGCATTCAAGCATATTTCCTTCCTTTGTTATACTAATTTATCAGTGCTTTTATGATGTTAATGTGCTCCATAGCACTCAAAATAGAACAACCTCTATTCTACTTCCCAAACTTTATGACACACTTATTAGCATAATCGATCCAATTGACCTACAGAATACAATTTTGGCATACTGTCTTGTAAAACAGAGTACTCTGCAAGCAAACATATCTTAATGAGTTTGGGTTAAATCACAACATTTTTTCCCCTTACACATAGAGCAGGTCAACCTGGTGCCTTGCGGATATGTTATAGTGCTACATTTAGAAAAATGATAGTCAGCTTCACAAAATCTAATTAAGGAATCTTTTAAGTTTATATTGGGATATCTTTGAATAAAATACCAGGAGGTACATTCAACCTGTTTTTGTTTTTTTTTAAATTGCTCTATACACATTGATTTCATCTAAAGCCCCTTTATCTGAGGAAAGTATCTGACCACACTCTGAAATTGCAAAACTGTCCTCAACCCACCATAAGCGGGGGCTTATCTTTTCCATTCCACTTGTCTTATCTTTTCCCCCTTTAAGAGAAGTCCCTGCTCACTCCAAACTAAATCCACGCAGCCCATCTACGCTCCATCAATCTCCCTCCCACAGCCCCACTTCTACAGTGAAGCCCAGGAACAGCAGAAGTTCCCTTGGGGAACCAGGAAGGTAGAAGACCTGTGCTTGCTCATCCTCTAGCCCACTTCCTGAAGACATTCTTTTCATTCATTTCATGCAAGTTTAATCTGGTCCTTCTTCCCTTTTCACAGTTCAGCTCTAATTTTCAACCTGTTCTCATGGACTACATTCCAAGCACACTCACTGGAGAGCCACCTCCACAATTCAGTCCATTCTCTGACATTAGATGGAGAGAAACGGGGAGAGTTTGTCCGGAAAGCAGTAGAGATGTAGTTGTTGACAGACACAACCACCACAGCACAAGTGTTACTTCTCAAAAGAAGCCAGTTAAGTCCCCCAAAGTACTGGCCAAACACAATATAATTATTTACTTGAGACTACTGAGGAGCATTTCCAAAGAGTTTAGATTGCTAGTTCAGGTAAGCAAGCCACCACCCTTAGATCAGCATGAATTAGGAACATGGGCTTGTAGGAATGGTCTAGGCCCCAATCCTGTTCTTGCATGGAACCCCTGATCACAAGGGAGTTGACTTTATTAGGTCTAATGTCCACTACCACTATGGCCATTTGGATCAAATGTCACACTTCCCAGGGAGGTTTCCATGCTTTCATTATCAAAAATGTTCCTTCTCCAAATGCCATGATTTTATTTTCTTTTATTGCTGAGAAGATAATGCTAAGAAAAGTTAGCCAATCCCCAAAAAACAAATGCCGAATGTTTTCTCTGATAGAAGGAGGCTGACTCATAGTGGGGTAGGGAGGGGGAGCATGGTAGGAATAGATGAACTCTAGATAGGGTAGAGGAGTGGGAGGGAAAGAGAGGGGGCAAGGGATTAGCAAGGATGGTGGAATGTGATGGACATCATCACCCAAAGTACATGTATGAAGACACGAATTGGGTGTCAACATACTTTATATACAAACAGAGATGTAAAAAATTGTGGTATATATGTGTAATAAGAATTGTAATGCAAAACAACCCACCAAAGTACCTGTATAAATACATGAATTGGCATGAACATAGATTATATACAAAGATATGAAAAATTGTGCTCTATATGTGTAATCAGAATTGTAATGCATTCCACTGTAGTGTATTTTAAAAAAATAAAATCAATTAAATAAAAAATAAATTAATAAAAAAATGTTCCTAAACAGCAGGGAAGTCTACAGCACCTCAGAGTTCACACGAGCCCAAAACAAGATAAAATGTCGGCAACTACAAAGGAAACCAGCAGCTCTATGTGGCCCTTCTTCTGCCTTCACGTGGACAAGGGCTCACTTCCTGTTGAGTTAATTGGGTATCCACACAATGACAGGCACCTTAGTAGAAAACATACATGAACCAAAACAGACTGTCACAGGCCTTAAGGACACCAATCAAAGGTAGCTACAGAATTTCTATACTGGGGCACTTTAGGGTGACAATGGAGATAAATGGGATGATCTAGAAAAAGGGGGGGGGGGGTTTAAATGATTATCCTGAATTTTAGTTGGCATAAGAAAATCATCGCTAGATTATATTATTTCTTAAAGGGCAAAATTTGGTACACTTGAAAGAAATTATGGAAAGGTGACATTTCCCTAAACCTCTGCTTGATTCTGTCTTTAGAAGCAGGTCTTCTAGCTGGGGAGGCAGAGGACCAAACAGGTTACAATAGAAAAAGGAGTTTCATAAACAAGGAACAGCATGCTGAACTCAGGGAAAGCAAAAAAGAGACTGGCCACAGAATACTTTAACCTACATCCAGAAGAGACAATACTTTAAACTGCTGTTAGACAGGCATATTATAAAAAGAAAACACAGTATTCTCCCTGTTGGCCTAGTGAAAGACACACTTCATAGGAAAGCATGGTGTCTTTAAGTAATAATAATAATAATGATAATAATAATAATAATAATAGACTGGATTGATAGGTTCCTTGTTTATATTCAAATCTCTTTTATATAACTGAACTGGAAACAAAAGTATAAGTTTTTATACTGTGGCCCCTCAACAAATAATAAGTCTTTGAATCTCTCTTAATGTCTATTATTCTTAATTTCCTTATCCATAAAATGGGAGAGTCAATCAAACTGAAATACAACCATGTAATGTAAAATGTTTGGTCACTGATGCTCAGTTTACAAAGTGGAACCCCATACGACTTCGACATCTAGTGACATTGTAGGCATCTTGGTTTGTGTAAATGCACTCCCTGATGCTCAACAGAGATGAAGCAATCTCAGTCTACCTTTCCCAGAACACAGCCCTGTTGTTAAGAACCACACAGCTGTGTCAGCCAGGTCGTCCCCATGGGCTGTAAAATAATATGATTTCACAGTGTGGAACAGTGTTCTTAGTATTTTGAGTCATGGTTAAATAATCAACCTCTGAGTTTCAGTATCAGCTTTGTTAGTGAGGCTGCATAAAGAATTAATTACTCACTCTGGGTCTCACCTCCTAAAACAGAGATAATCATAAACACCCTACAAATTTGGGGACAAGTTCAATGATGTAATGTACTTTAAGTACTTAGTTTCTAGCACCTACTTCCTGCCCAGTACATAGGAGGTATTTTCAACATTATTGTAATTTTTAAGGTTTATGCAGCATCTATCATAACTGCTGGTGCATAGCACTCAGTGAACCGATGCTGAGCTAGGCACCCAATCCTACGCTCCCTTCACTTCCAGATAAACCCTCCTTGAATATTAAAGATCATTGCCTTTTCATCATTCGCCTTCCTTTAAATTCTTACCTGGTTCTGGTGCTCTCAGAGACTTGTTCATCCAGCACTTGATGCAGCACTCAGTAAGTGATCAACACTTCTCTACACACTTTAAAATATTAACACTCAATATTTCCACAGCCCTTCGAATCAGATGATCTTCTCATTTGAGAGAATGAGATGGGGAGACTGAGGCACGGCAAGGATAAGGGACATGCCCGAGAGCATGTTTCAGCAGGTGGCACATGCCAGGTTTGGATGCAGATGTGGGCTGCCTGGCAGGGAATCTGCATACTCACCAAACTTCACTGCCAGCCTCTGCCCTGCCCTTCTCTGATATGACCTTCCCAAGGGCATCATAGATCCCCTTACTGTCCCCCAGCAGTGAATTTCCTCATTCCAAACCTGCCACCCTCCCTGTACTTCCTAACCCATCACCTAGCCTCTCCCAGGTGCTATGTGATCCTGAATCTGAGACACCTGTCAAGGCTTATTGCAGTTTTCTCCCCATATTATGTTTAGTTTTTCCTTCTAGTGAGCACTCAGATTTCTCCTGTCTTTACCCCTACACTTGCAAGCAAAGTGGATCTGAGGGCATGTCCTTACCTCTTGCTTTTAGGACTCAACCTCCCATGGCTCCTCAGGAAACTAGTTACCAGGAGAGCTGATCTACAGCTTTCTGATGCACTGTTTTCTCATGGTCATTTCTCTAAGACAGCCCTGGAAACTTCTTGTGAGTTGAAACAGTAGCATGGGAAGCATTTCTCTGATCTCCTCCTCCATCCCCACCCCAGCCAGCAATTCTGGAAATAGACCCAGTGCTCTCATTTGTCATAAGTTAGTGTAGAGTGACACCTGGTGGCTAGATTCTTAAACGCTTCACAAATACTGTGCTTCCAGGGAAATCGTGTTCCTTAAGGAAAAGATGTGTTGACCTTCCAAGCATAGGTCAGAATTGAGCCACTCACCAAGACATCAGGAAAGATCAGCTGAGATCAGACGAGCAGAAACCCCTGGACACTCAGTACATCCTACGGTAGTATGGGGCACTTTCCTAAAAAAGGAAGATCATTGGTACCGAGGCCGGAGCTAGAGCCACAGCTCCATTCTCCGGTGCTAGCTGTTAGTGCCTAGAGAACAGGAAGCCCTACTGTCTCTCTGGTTTTCATTTCCCTAACACTTTTTTTTTAATGGCAGGATCAACTTGACCTTGATGCTATTTATTCTTCTATCAAAAAAAAATGTGTCATCTGCAAATAAACACAAAATGAACTCCCAAATTCCAGTGCAAAGATGTTCCGATATCCCACTTAAACACCATCCTTCTTCTACAAACACATAATGACACGGATCACAATAAAGGGGCTAAAAGTTCTCTCATCTTAGAAGTAACAAAAGGACCAGTCAAAAGTACTGACAGTTGCTAACTTATTTCTCTAAGTGTCACCTTATGCTGTCACATGCCAAAGAGGAGGAGACATTTGCAGCCCTGCTGCATCTTCTGCCCCAGGATGCCTCTGAGGAAGGAAGGGTGGGGATGGCACAAAGCCCCCATAGGGACAGCCACCATAGCTGGGGGCATGGGATCATGAACCTGCCCAACTTGTAAGATTTTAATGCCCTTCCCTCTTCTTTCTGACTGATCTGCTTAACTGCTCCACCTGCTGAAGCACTTCTGTGACAAGAGGAGCCCAAGGGCAAGTGGCTCAAGGACAAGTCTGACACACCTTCCCCCTAATGTCTATTTCTTCACTGGCACTTAAGTTTGAATTAGGCTCAAACCTGAGGCAGGGTAAAGCCAAACACAGAGAAATATGGGAGCTCTGATGTTACACTGGATGAATGTGCTCCATTCCTGGAAAATGAGATTGTTTACTATCACTAAAAATGACATCAGAGGCTATGGGACATACTTAAGGTAAGGTCAGGGCTCAAAAAGGAGGTGTGACAGTATGTCGTAATGGGGAGGGAGGAAAGAGTGAAGTCATTTTCTGTTTATGGCTTTCCAATTTAGTTCATTCAATAAATCATGCTTACTGTTCTGTGTCACATAGAACACCTATTTTTAAAGATGAGTAAGCAAAGGGAATAACCAGGCACAGAAACACTGAAAGAATGGAGGAGATGTGGAATGTAAGACCTGGTGAAAGAAATCATACACTGCAACTATTTTCTCCTATTAGGAAAATTGGAGAAAATATAAATAATCTGAAACAGGAAATAAATTACATGACCCAATGAAAAGAAAACTAAAAATGGAATAGAATAGTGCTGTGACACAAACCCTACAATAGGGAAGGATCTACACCAAGCAGAACTGTCATTCATGAAAAATAAATGTCAGTGACTAGAGGTAGGCTTCAAAACATCACAAGAACTCACGTGTCCTTGGATGGCTCTTGTCCCAAGTCTTCTGCAGCTGGGCCAGAAGATGTTTGGAAAACTAACATCAAAATAAGGATCAGTAAAGAAAATCTAAATGAGCAGCAGGAAGGAGGTGAGAGAAGAAAATTGTGTGAATAATCACTCTCCTAAAATAAAGAAACAAACAAAAAATGAGAAAAGAAAAATGTATTTAAATTTATGTTGAAAGAGAATTGTGCAGAAATGAAGGTAAGACACTAGCTAAACTTCCAGCAGGTTTCTTACCTTCCAGGGAAATAGAGTCGTGATAGCTACAAATATTCCAATTCAGTTGCTACACTTCAGCATTTAAAGCTTCTTACAATCATAGAGTACAGAAGGAAATGGTTACTGAAACAGAAAGGGTATAGTAGCCCTGGATCAGTTTAGTTGAGAGCAGATAATAGAACTATGCCTGTTTAGTTTGGACAGAAAATTATGTACTTTTAAAATGTTGAATTTGAAAAATACACATTTTATTTTCTCTGCACTTCTCCCCTGAACCCCAATCTCCTTCTAGTGCCTGCCTTGTTTCTCCACACAATTATCCACTCAACAGAGCAAAGCTTTCAAAACCAAAATCCTGATGTTATTCCTGGAGCCTAAGTCTTAATTCCTCAATTTAAGTTATGAAAGCTGTATTTTCAGGTTACTCAGGGGAAAAAGTAAATGTGGATAGAAACAAAGGAAAAACCCAAAGAGAGTCATCTTTGACCCCTCCCACTCTTCCTTGCTACTAATCCCAACATCAGGACTATTTGCAAATCTCCTTGGCCTTGCTGGGAAAGTAACACTTGGGAATCCCACTTGATTAATAACCAACTCCCGGCTGTCACCCCTTTCACACCACTGCCATTTCTTAGCAGCATTGTTAAAACAGCTTTTTAAGTGTGTCTCGCTTTCATTCCTGCCCCTGGTTGTCTCTTTTCTGGGGATTCTCTGATGCATCCTCTGACTCAGTACATTTTGAAGTGAAAGTGGCCAACCATGAAGGCTGGTAGAAAGGAGGTCGAAGGCAGGATAACAAGGAGTGGGGTGTCCATTGTGATTGCTTAGGGTGCACATCTGGATTCTCTGCTTGATCTTAATGGGGAATCGGGCACACAAATGAGAACAACTGCCAATTATTAATCAAGTCCTGGCCTTTTGGGGCTACTGTTATGGAAGCTTCCATCTGGCTGCCTGGACTACTGTAGGGACAGCTGTGTACTTCCTGCAAGGCTGACTCACAGCCGCAGCCTCCCTGGGTATTACAGGAGCCCAGGAGTCCGGCTTCCTGGAAAGGTTGCTGCATGCGAAGTTCAGACTCTCATTTTCACACATCTGGCCCCATTCACTCTCATGTACCCGACTAGAGAAGGTATTAAGTAGTATTGTTCAATGAGTGAATATCATTCCATTTCTATAAAATCCCCAAATTTATAAAACCAAACTCATTGTTTAAAAACGGGAATGTAAAAGATGGAAATATGGAGAGAAGGATGAAGCTTACAAACTGCTACAGTCAAGTGAAATGAAGAAAGCTTGCAATAAAATTAACTATAACCAACGTTAGGTATTCAAGGGATCAAAATGCTATTTATATCATAAAAGCATCAATAAAATGGATTGCTTCATTACAATAAAGTTTATAATCCGGGCTGAGGTTGTGTGCTTGCCTAGCATATGGGAGGCACTGGGTTCAATTCTCCACATTGCATATAAATAAGTAAAAAACAAAGTTCTATCAACAACTAAAAAAAAAAAAAAAGGTTTACAATCTACAACAAACATACAGTTACCATTGATCAATCTTTTGGCACTGGAGGATGTAGTACTGATGCCCATAAATTTGTATATGTATGTAGATGGTGGTGGAGAAAATCACAAAACAGGAAGAAACTAATTCATCTTTCATAAAATTTGACATTTCCAGTGAACAAAAATGAATGATGATGATTAAGGGGAACTTAATGACAAAGAGAACACACTCTTTTCACACACCAAAATAATATTTTTTTTTAAATTATGACCTCATATAGCACCAAGGAAAATTTTATTAAAAACAAAATCATAGAATAGGAAGAATGCTGACTTGATTTTCTGTTCTGCACAATGAAATAAATAAAAAGCAAAAAAAAAAAAAAAAAAAAAAAAAAAAAACAGTGAAAACAGTCTCAGCAGTTTTACCAGCAACTCATCAAATGTAACAGAACAAACTGACAAAATGTGAACCTCCCTCCTAGTACTCCTCATGTCACAAAGGAAATCAAAATCTCAAGTACAAACTTTGCTTCTAGCAATGTGGTGGACTAGATTCTTTAATGAGACCTGGTAAATTATAACACACATACTTTTAACTTCATTACTAAGTGCTTCAAGAATATAAGAACAAATAAACAGCAAGGGTGAGCAGACACAGAGCACTAACCAAATGTAAAGGCCAGGCTGCCTGCCCCCCCCCCACCTCCACGCAGTACTGACAGGGGAGGTTGGGTGGATGGGAGTCTCAAGCTCTTGTGAAGGACTGAGGCTGGACTTGGTCTCCCACATCAAGCCAGGAACCTCCAAGGGAACCCTGATAGCATTTACAAAGGGAACCTCGGGGAACCCTGGCTGCAAGGTTCTTGGTGTGCTGTTTCCCTTGAGAACTGTAACCCAGCCTGCTCTCACCTGGGCTGGGTGGGGGTGGAGTGGATTACAACTGCCTGGTCAGAGAAAGCTCAAGCCAAGAAAATCAAGCAGTGCCTCCTTCAGCAGAAGGAATTGCAAGCACACTAGGTAACTATGCACCCCTAACCATGCACCCCTAACTCAAGTCCTTTGCTCTTCTTTGATTAAGTTCAACCTGAAACAAGCTCATGAAAAACAAGTCAAAACAAAACCAAGGTAACAAATAAGAGGAAACAAGAAATCATAAATAAGTCAGAAACTCTAAACCCCAAGGAGACTTCAAATACTAGAAAAGGCAGAAAAGATTAATCTTTAAACACTGATGTTTCTAAACTAAGAGAAGAAATCAAAATGAGAATGAAATCCTCAATTGAGGAGGAAGATTCTCTGAATAGAGTGAGAAGGGAGGACAAGGAGAGGGGACAGAGGCATCTTGACACTATGGGTGTTGTTCCCTCTGCTAGGTTGAGGGTAGGGATACAGGTGTTTGGTCATTATTATGCATCATAGTGCACATTAAATATTTCAAACAAGCTGTTTTCAAATAGTACATGAAATATAATTTAAATATTTTAAAACCATTTAAGGACTTCTGTGAGCATTGATATTTGGTTTTGTTTCCTCCTAAAGCCTTTGAAAAATGGTCCTGAAAATATTTTTAAAGGTGTGAATCAATGCACTCAAAGAGTCCAGGTAAGAGGACAAGACAAAATTGATGGAGCAGGGAGGAGGCTGCTAGCACGACTCTAGGATTGTGCCCCCTGCAGGGTCACTCCAGTCATAGCACTTGAGGTAGGAGGGCTTCTCTTCCATCTGCCCAGCCCCATAAGTGCACCAGAGCATCTTCATGCTGGTCTTCCTCTGACCTCACAAGCTATCTTCCTAGGAAACACCTCTTTATAATTACCCATTCCCTGTACCCCCTTCAGTTCCTCCCTCCACCACACCTTTTCACTCAGGTGAGACCCAAACCTCTGCACATCTCCCCTCTAGCAGCTTCATTCCCTTCATTTTTCTACAAATTCAAGTAAGTACCCATCCCTTCCTCCCATCTGGCAGAATATTAGAGGGTTTTTTTCCTCTGGAAGGGTAAACAGAAGTCCCCTAAACACCAGTTACAGTTAAAAGCAGCACTTTCCTAATGCCAACATAAGAACAAAATGCTGTGGAAATCAAGTGGAATGAATCACAAGAAAATCTACAGCTGGGCACGTTGGAGAATAAGCGCATTCTGATCGAAGAAAAGGACTTAAAAATCATTCGAAGTGAAGAGATGGACTTCTGCAAAGAGTAACAATTAGTCAACTTTGTTCAGACCAAAACCAGATATATTCTCTCTATAGTAAATATCAGTCTACAAATATGTGACCAATACAACCACACAAAAACAGTGTTTTCAGACAAATAATTTTTAAGAGCTTGTCACCTCTTGTTATGGTTCGTACATGAGATGTGCCCCTCAAAGGTCCTAGTTAATTTAGAAATATTAGGAGATGAAATGTGTACATTCTGAGAGCTATAATGTCATCAATCCATCCTAATTTGCATGGACTGGATGGTAACTGTAGGTAGGTGGGGTATGACTGGAGGAGGTAGATACTTACAGTATGTCCTAGAAGGACTCATCTTCCTTGTCCCCTCTCCTCTCAATCCCCATTTTCTGGGCAGCCATGAATGGAGAAGGTTTCCTCCACCATGTCCATCCCCCATGATGTCCTGCCTCAACTTGGGCCCAGAGCAATGGACTCAGCCATCTCTGGATTGAAACTTCTGAAAGCCTCAGCCCCAAAGGAGCTTTTCCTCCTCTAAGTTGTTCTTGTTGGATATTTTCGTCACAGTGACACAAAAGCTGACTTACACACCAGGAAAACCTTAAAGAATTTTAAAAGGCTATATTTCATGATTATGAAAAATGACCTAAAAGTAAAATTTATAAAAGAGATAAAAAATTTGGTAAATGTAAAAATTAAATGTAAATATTATATAAAATGATGATACCAATTTGTGGGCTTCAAAAAGTCATAAATACTGCATAAAATTTACCTGGAGCTCAAAATAATAGTGGTTGGAAATAAAGTTTTCCAGAGCCCTGAAAGTACAAGACAGACGTTAAAAAGTTGGTTCACTCTGGACTTTTCCTCATGGATCCCACGGCTCTCTATCCACTTCTGTCTCCCTTTTCTCTCTTTTGCTCTGCTTGGTGGGTGCTGCTCTTTCTCTGCCCCTGAATGAAAATCCTTGTAGTCTCTAGACTCCTCTTGTTACTGGTTACTTGCAACCAGAAATCAGGCAACATCATACACAAGACGGTCTCAGATGAGCAACAATCCCTTGCCAATCTCCTGTACTTATAAACACTTTCATCCACACTCAAGTGAATTTTCTTTCCCTTTGCCCATACCTGTCCAGCTGTAGGCAGACCAACTTTGGGCTGGGAATCAGGGGCAGCAGCTGGTTATCTTTTCATTCTTTCTTTGTGAATATAGTGACTGTTGGTTAGGAGTCCCAAAGATCTCTGCTCCATCTGGGCTCAGGAAACTGGTCGCCAGGCCCGTCAGGAAGGGCAGTAGAAGAATGTCCTCTGGTGGTTTGGAGAGACCTAAAAGATACTGACATTTGGGGATCCCAGAAGAAAACTACCCATCAGATCACTCTGTAAAGTCCACTGGCGATGAGCCCCAGACTCCGGCTCAGAACTTCCTCTGGATTTCACATTGCTCCACAATCAGGAAAACCAACCCAGGGTCCTAAGCAGGATCCCCTTTAGAAATATCAAGCCCCAAATATAAAATATGGCTGACAGGAAGCCAAGACTGAGTTAAAAGAAGCTTATACAAAAATCCCACTGAAATCCTTAAATATAGGCAGAACATTAACAGATTTTTCATACATAAAACAAGCAGAAAATGCCAAGGGTGGGGGCTGTGTTTCTAAAAACCAAACAGAGCTCACACATATGAGAAATATCAGCAGGAATTTAAGTCTCCCCAAAGGGTTAGGAAACAAAATTCAGAAAAACTAGGGGGGAAAAATGAATAGAAAATTATTTTTGAAAAGTTTAGAGATCATTATAATATCTAAAAAGAAACGACAATTAGAGAAATAAATTTAGAGAAGAAAACCACTAATATTATTCAAAAAATATCTTAGACATTAAGTTGCATGTAATTTCAGAGCAAGAGAAGATAAATCCAAGATGAAGGGGAATTTTTTTTAGTTTTTTGAGTCAGACACTGAGCTTTTTACTAGTCCCCTTAAGCCCACAAGTCTGTTTCTCTCCATCTTGTACATTTTTGTAAATGTCCCTAATGTACCTGCAGTGGCTCAAATATTGCCTCATTTTTCCACCTCTGCTTCATCAGGAAGTCCTCTTGACTCAACCTCCAAAATTTCTCCCTTTTACTCCTTCTCTGTCTCCCCCACCTCCCTCCTTCCCTGATCTCAAACCAACTCCACTCACCAGGTTATAACTGCAGCTTTCTTACTGCCCCAGGTTCCCAGGATGGCCCTCTCCAGCAGAGGGGGTCTTTTGAATATGTATACATTCATGTCACCCTTCTGCTCACACCTCTTCAATTACTTCCTCAAAATAAAAACCCTCCCTCACTATAAAGACCACAATGAGTTCAAAAAATATCTTAGCTGATCAAGGCAAAGGATGACCAGAAGGCAGCCCTAGCACACAGCAGAGTTCTTCTTGCACCTTTTGACAGGTTTGGTTATAAGGAAGGGGGAGGGATGGAAAGCAGGAATTCTTCCAGAGATTACTGTCACAAAGCCACCTGAAGAGGAAACTCCCAAAGGGTAGATGATCCAAAGGGGACCTGGGTGTCTCTATAGCACAAGGGGGAGTCAGAGTCAGAGAGCTCCAGCAATCAGGGCCTGAGGTCCTTTAGAGCTCTGAGGTGTATGTTGTCTATCTGTGGCAGATACTGGGTGTGTTTTTACAGGATATGCTGAGCAGACAGGCTTTAAGTGGGTATTCAGCAATGTGATCTCTGGGCCCTTTTAAATTTTATAAATCTTTTAGATTATTTTTTGAATAACTTTGTTTTTGTTTGCTACCATTAGTTATACATGACAGTAGAATACAT
Source organism: Marmota flaviventris (assembly GCF_047511675.1). NCBI lineage: Eukaryota > Metazoa > Chordata > Mammalia > Rodentia > Sciuridae > Marmota > Marmota flaviventris. Next base: position 27,536,358 of record NC_092502.1, read on the forward strand.
TTTGTCATATACATAAATAGAGAATAACTTTTCATTCTTCTGGTTTTAAATGATGTAGAATTACACTGGTCATGTAATCATATATGCACATACAGTAATAGAGTCCAATTCATTCCATTGTTGTTCCCACCCCGTAGCCCCTCACCTCCCCTCTAATTCCCCTGTCTAATCCAGAGTACCTCTATTTCTCCCTAGCCCACTGCCCTTATTGTGAATTAGCATCCACATATCAGAGAAAACATTCAGCCTCTGGTTCCTTAGGATTGACTTATATTGTTTAGCATAATATTCTCCAGCTCCATCCATTTACTGGCAAATGCCATAATTTCATTCGTCTTTAAGGCTGAGTAGTATTCCATTGTGTGTATATACCACAATTTCTTTATCTAATCATCTTTATCCAACTTAAGTTGGATTCTTAGTTTAGCTATTGTGAATTGGGCTGCTATAAACATTGATGTGGCTGCATCACAATAGTATGTTGATTTTAAGTCCTTTCAGCATAATCTGGGGGGGGGGGGGAGAAATGGGATAACTGGGTCAAATAGTGGTTCCATTTCAAGTTTTCTGAGGAATATCCATACTGCCTTCCAGAGTAGTTGCACCAATTTATAGTCCCACCAGCAATGTATGAGTGTACCTTTTTCCCCACATCCTAGGCAACATTTATTGTTTATTATATTCTTGATAATTGTCATTCTGACTGGAGTGAGAGGAAATCTTAGAGAAATACATATCAAAACTATTGTAATTACTAGAGATGTTGAACATTTTTTCATATATTTGTTGATCGTCTGTATTTCTTCTTCTATGAAGTGTCTATTTAGTTCTTTAGCCCATTTATTAATTGGGTCATTTGTTTTTATTAGTGTTGAGTTTTTGAGTTCTTTATATATCCTGGAAATTAGTGCTTTGAGGTGCAGGTGGTAAAGATTTTCTCCCATTCTGCAGGCTCTCTCTTCATGATCTTGATTGTTTCCTTTGCTGGGAAGGAGATGTTCAGTTTGATTCCATCCCATTTATTGATTCTTGATTTTACTTCTTGTGCTTTATGATTCTTGTTAAGGAAATCCGTTCCTAAGCTGACATGGTAAAGATTTGTGTCTACTTTTTCTTTTATTAGTCACAGATCCTCTGTTCTAGTGCCTAAGTCCTTGGTCCACTTTGAGTTTTGTGCGGGGTAAGAGACAGGGGTCTGATTTTATTTTTCTACATGAGAATTTCCAGTTTTCCCAGCATCATATGTTGAAGAGTTTTATCATTTCTCCAATGTATGTTCTTGACATTTTAGTCTGAGATGACTGTATTTATGTGGGTTTGCCTCTGTGTCTTCTCTTCCATACTGCTGTCTACGTGTCTGTTTGGGTGCCAATATATGATATTTTTGTTACTATTGCTCTGTAGTACAATTTAAAGTCTGACATTGTGATGTCTTCGGCTTCACTTTTCTTGCTAAGGATTGCTTCAGCTATTTTGAATCTCTTTTTTTTCTTAGATATTTAATGCTGTCAATTGTTGAGAGAGAGAGAGAGAGAGATTGATTGTTCTCATTCATTCAGAATTTAAGGGAACTGGAAATACACGTGTGCATAAAGAAGACACAACACAATCCTGGCCTTCATAAATCTTACCGTTCAGTCCTGTCCAGTGGGCAATGCAGGTAATTGCATCCCAGTATGGAGAGCGCCAAGATGGTCACTGCCTGCAAGGGGACAGCAGGAGACTCTGTGGATACTATCTAGCCTGAATCCTAGTGCCAGATGTACAGCCTGTCCAGGGTTGTACTGAGAGGGGGTTTGTACTAGGCCACATTCCTGAGCAGCCTCTGTAGAAGACTGGAGGGGGAAAATGTGTGCTATGAAGTGGTTGAAAGGAAAAAATGTCCAAGTAGGGATAAACAGAGCCAAGGATTCTTAGGGAAGCAAAGGCCTGACCAGGAGTATTTCCTAAGGCATGTTAAAAGGTGGGATACCAGAGAGCTCAATCCAACCGTACCTAGACAGCACTGGAAGAGTGCAAGCAGAAGAATGTGTGGTGTGGTTTGCAATGGAAAGGATGACTCAGCCTGCGATGTGGATAATGGATCGAGGGAGTCCACTCTGTAAGCAGGAAGACCTGTGGAGAAGCTGCTGTAGAAACTCAGGAACAATGTTGATGATCTGCTTCAGGTCCAAGGTAACGAGAAGGAGTGTTCAGACTAGATTCCAAGATTCTGCATCAATCAGTACACCTCCGAGTGGACACAGATACTTTAAGAGCTGCAGCAACAGCACTCCACAGATACCAGCAGTGAGCAGGACGTGAGCATGGGTGGGAGCCCATCTCTGCCTTCTACTCATTCAGCCGACTTGCTTGCTTCAATCTGGAGTAGGTTGTTCCCTCACCCCAACACAGCAACAGTGTCATCCACATGGGACCATCCAATCACCTCCCTTACAGGCTGGACTGTTAAAATCAGGAAAGAGGTGTGAGCTCACAGGAGCACTTTATATTACCCCATGTTATAATATAGATTTGGATGTAAAGGGATTCCGCAATGTCAGACTCTTTAGTGCCAGTCAACTATCAGAACAAAACAGGGAAAATTCTAAGCACAAGCAGCACATTTGAGAACCAGAAGGTATCCCAGAGGTGTTGTGGTTTAATAGCCTCAGTGAGTAAGTGAGGACAATGACACCCAGGACCAAGATGGGACGTGACCCAGGTGTGTAAATGATAGATCAAGATCAAAAACTCCATTTCCTAAATCTATTCATTCCAATTCTTGGACTCTGTGTACCAGAAATCAAGAAATAACAGCTGCTGAAATTTGACTCTGGAATTAGAATTCAGGCTTTTCTACCACCTTTGTGATTTGGCAGAAGTTATAAAAAAATAATTGGATGTTTCAGTTTCCTCAAATTAAAATGACAGAAATTTTCATCCTTAATTCATGGATCATTATGAGTTTAAATTAGAAAATATGTGAGAGTGCTTAGGTAGTGACTGTACATAGAACATACCAGTTACTAGATTATTACCAATGTTTGATAGTGAACTTTTCATATTGTCATCTTAATTATTAGAATCTCCTGTAGATATGCTCTCAACCCTACCTCTTCGTAGAGACCCAACCAATTAGCATAAGTGTAGGTGCAGAAGTTCTGGATGGATCTCAGTAAGTTGAGCTTTTCTTTTTACTGCCCTGAATTTATCCCTTTTCATGATGCCCTTGACATTTCCCTGTTTGCATCTTCTGCATATTTCAAGACAAACCTCAGTTTATAGCTTTTGTAATGATTTTGTCCTGAGCAACTTGCCTTCTGGAATCTCACATTGTTTCATAAATACTGAATCATTACATCAAATAATTTGTGTAATTGGTCTCCTATCACAACTAGAGCACAGTCCCTCACCATGTTTTATCCTTTAAACACTTTTCCCATTCCTTCTTACACACACATGCACAGATACCCCTATAAAATGTCTGCATTTGTTTGAGCATTTCAAATCACTCCAGTGAATAGATTGGCTCAGTACATTAACTTATGTATATTTTTTTTCCTACCCTGCCTCTCCAAGTTTTGGTCTCTGCTGTAGTATGGGAGTTGAGCATAAAGATAATGGTTTTCTTAGTACAGTAGAAAGAGGTTCAATTTATTTACCTCTTTTTTAATTCAGGCCAGGCCATTATAGTTTTAATTATTTTGCTGATCTCCTAAGCTGTACTGAGGGATCCTTTACATTCAGTGGAGGCCTAGAATCACCTAGAGGAAGTTCAGCTCTGAATTTGGCTGCTTAAAGAACTCAATGCCAGCCAGGCATGGTTTGCATGCCTGTAATCCCAGCGGCTCAGGAGGCTGAGGCAGAAGGATTGCGAGTTCAAAGCCAGCCTCAGCAAAAGCGAGGTGCTAAGCAATTCAGTGAGAACCTATCTCTAAATAAAATATAAAATAGGGCTAGGGATGTGGCTCAGTGGTCAAGTTCCCCTGAATTTAATCACCAGTACTCAAGGAAAAAAAATACCAATAATATGGATGTACAGGACTCCTGGAATTGTGTTTCTACCCCTAGTGCCCAATGAGGCCAGCTGCAGCATGTGAATTTCTTCAATTTTTTACTTCTGAGAGTCCTTCTGATCCAGGGAGTATAATACTACTGCCCCCTGGGTAGCTGCCCTGGATCCTGGCCAACTCTCAGAGTGCATATCCCCAGGTCTGGGAGAGAGTACATCCTGGAAGTCCAAGGGCAGAGCAGTGGTGTCAGCTTCAGGACAGGCCTCAGGCAGAGCAGAGACTGGAGGAGTGGGTGCACATGTGAGAGGGCAGCAGGAGATGTCACAGGGCAAGAGAGGAAGCAGGAGCTCTTATTGTTAATAAACTATGCTTATTAAGGCTGCTAATCATCTTTTTCCCACAGTACGAGAGCTAACTTTCTTTAGGCATTTGTGATTTCCCCTGCACTATTCCAAGTCAAATTTAGAGTGATCGCCAATGAAAGAGGCAGAAAGAACAAAATCTCTGGCCATGGGAGCCAACTCACCAGCCTGCCTTCCGGGTGTGAAGTGTCTCTTCAGGGTGTCAAGGCAGACAGGGGGGTGAGCTGGGCTTACTGTGGCTCAGGAATGGTGAGGCCAACAGATCAGAAGACAGTGGCCACTGAACAGACGGATGGTCACAGACTCCAAGAGCAGGGAGCACAGGACACCACAGGGGGCCACCTGGGGAGCACCAGGGTTGGTCAGGAGACAGAGGGAAAGAGGGGAAAGTGAGGCCAAGGGTTTTAATTGTGGTTTTCACAAGAGGAGAATGGGTGGGGCAGGGTGAGCAGGGGAGTGGGTATAAGATTGGTTACTTTGAAGAGTTTCCATGTGCACTGAGGCCCAGGTCCTGTTCCTACCTCTTGGCACCTGGCCCTGGGTGGTGGGGCAGGTAGATTGTGGCCCAGAACTTGAGGGCACCCTAAGACAATTGTTCCTTGAGAACATGTTTTGTTTTTTTTTTCTTTTTCTTTCTTCCACTAGATGGCATCCAGAGCAAGACACTGATCTCAGGAGTAACTAGTGAAAACATCTGTAAGGCAATGGAGAGGCCTTGATATGGAAGTGTTGGCAGCTCACAACCCATTAGCCGTGGCAGAGTGTGTGCGATATAGAAGGAGGGTCAGCTATGAGGATGTGTGGATAGAATTTAATGCAATCAGAAGTCCCACGTTTCTCACAAAACCCAATGTGCTCTTACCATATAATCCAGCAATCACACTCCTTGGTATTTCCTCGAATGATGTGAAAATTTATGTAAACACAAAAACCTGTACATGGATGTTTATAACAGCTTTATTCAGGTTTGGCAGCAACCCAGATGTTTTTCAGTAAGTGAGTGGATAAATTAACTTGATGCTTTCGTGCAGTGGAATAGCATTCAGTGCTATAAAGAAATGAGCTGATTAGCCATTAAAAGAGAGGTGACATCAGCAGGATGGCTTACTACAGGTCCGTAGAATGCTTCCCTTCAGAAAACAAAAGAAACCTAAACTAAAACAGAAAAATAACTATCATGCTACTGGAATGTTTGAGGCAGAGCATTGGAGTGCAGTGGAGATATGGAAGAGATGTCACCAGGCAGAGACCCATAATGCTCTTAAAAAGAAGGGAACCAAAGACACAGCACCTGTAATTCTGCCTGTCCAAGTCAAATCAACTCTAAACCAAGGGGAATCAGGAGATACCCAGAAGTCATCACTTATGACATAGACACCTAAAGCATTTAGAGGAGCCTCAGCCTTCACAGTCCCTAGGCCAGTTCAGGAAGCTGTTTTGGAATCCATCTTATTGCATTGTACAAGACAAAGAAGCCAGCCCATGTTGGTCCCTCCACTCCTGGGTCCTGTAATCTTTAGATTCCACATGTGCAATGTTTTATGAGCCTGCTAAGATATGGCGCTTCACAGATTGATAAATCCAGCCATGTGAACCAGCTAGGAGGCCCACCCTACCCCTGTGGTACTATGCAGCCAATAAATAGACATAATACATAATATTAACAGAATGAGAATAAGAACCAAATCTTAGAAATTGTAGATAAATCTATGAAAGCAGTTATAAGAGGAAAGTTCATTGCTTAAAAGAAGAAAAAAATCAGAATAAATGACTTAACATTACATTTTGTTGAGAGCCACAACCAAGTCAAGATGGTGCCTGGCATTTTACCAGAAGGAGTGGTTGAGGGGTAGTGCCAACGAGCCATTAAGATGATGATAATTAAGTTAAGCTGTGTATAATTATTAAGATAATGACTGATTGCTGTAACTGGATGATGCTAAATTGAAACAAGCTGTGTATTCAGTTGTGTATATAAACCTCTGCTGTCCGGCAATAAGGCAGCTCCTACTACCTCGGGTGCCCACTACTTTTGAGTTCTCTCGGAGTTCCTGTTGAGTTCCCGTAGAGTTCCCATTGAGTTCACATAGGTTCTGGAATAAAGTTTGTTCCTGCTTGAATCTACAAGTGGCTCATGACCTCCGGGTTTTTTGTGCCCAGCCAGAACGTTTCAAAGCCCTAGAAAAAGAAGAACAAATGAACATCAAAGGTAACAGAAGACAGGAAATAATTAAAATCAGAGCTGAAATCAATGAAACTTAAACAAAAGAAACAATTGAAAAAGTTGACAAAATAAAAAAATTGGTTCTTTGAAAAAATAAATAAGATTGACAGACCCTTAACCATGCTAATGAAGAGAAGGAAAACAAAAACTCAAATCACTAACATGCATGATGAAAAAAGAAATATCACAACAGACACTATAGAAATACAGAAGATAATTAGAAATTATTTTGAAAACTTGTACTCCAATAAAACAGAAAATATCAAAGGCATCAACAAATTTCTAGAGTCATATAATTTGCCCAAATTGAATAAGGATGACATACACAATTTAAACAGATCAATTTCAAGTGATGAAATAGCAGACGCCATCAAAAGTCTACCAACCAAGAAAAACCCAGGACTAGACGGGTACACAGCCGAGTTCTACAAGACCTTTAAAGAAGAACTAACACTGATACTCTTCAATTTATTTCAGGAAATAGAAAAAGAGGCAGCACTTCCAAACTCATTCTATGAGGCCAATATCATTCTGATTCCAAAACCAGACAGACACATCAAAGAAAGAAAGGAAGGAAGAAGGAAGGAAGGAAGGAAGGAAGGAAGGAAGGAAGGAAGGAAGGAAAGAAAGGAAGAGGAAAGAAAAGAAAACTTATAAAATTCTGTCAAATCAAATACAAAAACATATCAAAAACATCATGCACCACAATCAAGTGGGATTCATCCCAAGGATGCAAGGTTGGTTCAACATATAGAAATCAATAAAAGTAATTCATTACATCAGTAGACTTAAAGAATCATATGATCATCTCAATAGATGCAGGAAAGTATTTGATAAAATACAGCACCCTTCATGTTCAAAACACTAGAAAAATTAGGGATAACAGGAACATATCTCAACATCATAAAGGCTATCTATGCTAAGCCCCAGGCCAACGTCATTCTAAATGGAGAAAAGTTGAAGGCATTCCCTCTAAAAACTGGAACAAGACATAGATGTCCTCTTTCACCACTTCTATTTAACATAGTTCTTGAAACACTGGCCAGAGCAATTAGATGGATGAAATAAATTAAAGGGATACACATAGGAAAAGAAGAACTCAAATTGGCACTATTTGTTGATGATATGACTCTATACTTAGAAGACCCTAAAAGCTCCACCAGAAAACTTCTAGAACTAGTAAATGAATTCAGCAAAGTAGCAGGATATAAAATCAACATGCCTAAATCAAAGGCATTTCTGTATATCAGTGACAAATCCTCAGAAAGGGAAACGAGGAAAACTACCCCATTTTCAATAGCCTCAAAAAAAATGCTTGGGAATCAACTTAATGAAAGAGATGAAAGACCTATATAAAGAAAATTACATAAACCTAAAGAAAGAAGTCAAAGAAGACCTTAGAAGATGGAAATATCTACCTTGCTCTTAGATAGGCAGAATTAGTATTATCAAAATGACAATACTTCCAAAAACACTATACAGATTTAATGCAATTCAAATTCAAATGACATTCCTCATAGAAGTAAAAAAACCAATCATGAAATTCATCTAGAAAAATAAGAGACCCAGAATAGCCAAAGCAATTCTTAGCAGGAAGAATGAAGCAGGTGGCACCACTATACCAGATTAAACTATACTACAGAGCAACAGTAACAAAAATAGCATGGTATTGGCACCAAAACAGACTGGTAGACCAAGGGTACAGAATAGACAATACAGAGACTAACTCACAAAACTACAATTATCTTATATTAGACAAAGGTGTCAAAAACATGCATTGAAGAAAAGATAACATCTTCAACAAATGGTGCTGGGAAAACTGGAAATCCATATGCAACAAAATGAAATTAAACCCTTATCTCTCAACCATGCACAAAACTCAACTCAAAATGGATCAAGGACTTAGCAATAAAACCAAAGACCCTGCATCTAATTGAAGAAAAAGTAGGCCCTAATTTCCAGCATGTGGGATTCAGCCCCAACTTCCTTAATAAGACTCCTTAGGTGCAATAATTAAAATCAAGAATCAATAAATGGGATGGATTCAATCTAAAAAGTTTCTTCTCAGCAGAAGAAACAATCTGTGAGGTGAACAGAGAGCCTACATCCTGGGAGCAAATTTTTACCCCTCACACATCAGACAGAGCACTAATTTTTAGAGTATATAAAGAATTCTAAAAGCTAAGCACCAAAAAACAAATAACCCAATCAATGAATGGGCCAAGGAACTAAATACACACTTCACAGAAGAGCATATACAATCAATCAACAAATATATGTAAAAATGTTCATCATCTCTAGCAATTAGAGAAATGCAAATCAAAACCACTGTAAGATTTCATCTCACTCCAATCAGAATTGCAGCTATTATGAAGACAAACAACAATAAGTGTTGGTGAGGATGTGGGGAAAAAGGTACACTCATACATTGCTCTTGGGACTGAAATTGGAACAGCCAATATGGAAAGCAATATGGAGATTTCTTGAAAAATTGGGAATGGAAACACCATTTGACCCAACTGTCCCTCTCCTCGATCTATACCTAAAGGACTTAAACACAGCATACTACAGGACAGAGCCATATCAATGTTTATAGCAGCACAATTCACAATAGCTAAACTGTGGAACCAACCTAGATGCCCTTCAATAGATGAACAGATAAAAAATGTGGCATATATACACAATGGAATATTACTCAGCAATAAAAGAGAATAAAATCATGGCATTTGCATGTAAATGGATGGAGTTAGAGAAGATAATATTCAGTGAAGTTAGCCAATTTCAAAAAACCAAATGCTGAATTTTTTCTTTGATATAAGGAGGCTGATTCATAGTGGGATAGAGAGCCAGGAGCATGAGAGAAATAGACGAACTCTAGATAGGGAAGAGGGGTTGGGGGGGAAGTGAGGGGGCTTGGGATTATAAATGATGGTGGAATGTGATAATCATTATTATCCAAAGTACAAGTGTGAAGACATAAATTGGTGTGAATATACTTTGTATACAACCAGAGATTTGAAAAATTGTGCTCTATATGTGTAATAACAACTGAAATGCATTTGTTCTCATATATACATAGAAAATAGTAAAAAATGTAGATAAAGCATTTGACAATTTAACATTTCTTCATGACAAAAATATTGTTACAAATTAGGTATAGAGGGAAGTACCTCAATACAGTAAAGGCTGAATATCACATCCCCAGCCAACACCACACTGCACAGGGAAAAGCTGAAATTTTATCCTCTAATAGGAGGAATGGTACAAATTCTTAGCACTCTTCTTTAATATAATGCAAGTAGTCTGAGCCAGAACATCAATACAAAAAATAAAGGACACGCAAATTAGAAAAGCAGAAGTCAAATTTTCTCTGTATATGAGATAATATCATATATATGAGATATTATTATATATATGATATATGATACACACACACACACACACACACACACACACCTAAATCCCACATTAGAACTGAAAAATGATGCAGTAAAATTTTAGGATACTAAATCAACATATAAAAACCAGGAGCATGGCTACTGGCAAATTATCTGAAGTAGAAAACAAAAGAGCAATCCCATTTTATTACAGTACCCCCCACACACACACACACACACACACACACCAGGAGTGAATTTGACCAGTGAGGTTAAAGATCTCTAAAATGAAAATTATAAAATACTGATGAAAGAAATCAAAGAGGACACAAAAGATATAGAAAGACATCCTCTGCTCCTGGTTTGGAAGAATCTGTATTGTTAACCTGCCCATATTACTCAGAGTAATCTACAGATTAAAAGTAATTTATATCATATTACCCATGAAATTTTTCACAGAATTAGAGAAATCAGTTCCAAAATATCTAATGTCTCACACAAAACAAACAAACAAAAAGCAACTAAAATTGTCAAAGGCATTTTTAAAAAAATGTGTTCACTTGTGCATTATAGTGATTCATAACAGTGGGGTTCACATACATAGAATACAATTCATTCCATTGAGTCCCCAGTACCTACTCTCTAGCCCATTTCTCCCACTTTCTCCCTCCTCTATTCCACTAGTCTTCTCCCATCAATTTATTGTTTTTATAAATTTGTATTTCAGAAGTACATAAAATTTTATAAATGTGTACTAGATATAATATGTAATATATATGCACACATAATGGTAGAATTTACCATGGTACATTCACACATGTACATAGCATTATTTGGTCCATGCCATTCCACTGTTCTTTCTCTTTTCCACCCCTCTCTCCCTTTGCCCTCAACCCGCTTCTCCATTGCACTGATCTCCCTTCCATTTCCTTTCTCTTATTTTACTCTAGTTTCTGCATATGAGTGAACACATTCAACCCCTGACTTGGGTCTGGCCAAAGCCATCTTAAACAAAAAGAACAAAGTAGGAGTAACTACACTATTGAATTTCAAAATACAATGCAAAGTTATAGCAATCAAAACAGCATGGCATTGTCACAGAAACAGACATACCAGGAGAGAGAGAACAGGAGAGAGGACCAGAAGAGAGAGCCTGGAAGTGAAACCATGTATCTACAGACCTCTGAGTTCTAATAATGGTGCTAAAAACATGCAATGCCAAAGGACAGTCTTTTCAATAAACAGTGCTGTGAACATTGAATATATGGATGGAGGAGAATAAAACTAGGTCCCTACTTCAAACCAGTCATAAGCATCCACTCAAAATTGATTGCAGACTTAAAAGTAAAACCTGAAACAATGAAACTACTACAAGAAAAGAGAGAAAATGCTTCAGGACACTGGAATGGACAAGAATAATTTGGACAAGATCCCACTAGCCCAGAAATAAAACAGATAAGTGGGATCCCATCAAGCTAAAAAGCTTCTGCTTTTAGGAGAAGGAAACAATCAGCAAAGTGAAGAGATAACCTACAGAATGAGAGAAAATGTTTTCAAATGACATCTGATAAGGGGTTGATATCCAGACTAAATAAGGAACTCCAAAATTCAACAGAAAAAAGAAACAAGACAATTTAAAAATGGACAACATATCTAAATAGGTCTAAATGGATTTAAGTAAGTGTTTCTTAAAAGGAGACCTACAGAAAGCCATCAAGTATGTAAAACACTCATTATCACTAATTATCAGGAAAAGGCAAATCAAAACCAGGATGAGCTATCACCTCAGCCAGAAGCAATGGCTGCTATCAAAATGACTAAAAATAACATATGTAGGTGAGGGTGGGGAAAAGTGAGACCCTGTACACTGCTGGTGGGAAGAGAGATTAATATAACCATCATAGCAACCAGTATTGAAGCTCCTCAGAAAATTTAAATAGATGTACGCTATGACCCAGCAACTCCAATACTGAGTATATATCCAAAGGAAATAAAATCAGTGTTTCAAAGAGACAATGTACGCCACGTGCATTTCAGTACTCTTCACAGTAACCAGGAAAGGGAAGCAACCTAAGTGTTCATCAACTGATTAGTAGATAAAGAAAATGTAGTACATATACACATAAGAATCCATTCAGCCATAAAAAGCAATATTTATGTGGCTATTTCTAACATTTATGTTGTCATTTCTGACAAGATAGATAGAACTGAGGATAATTACCTTGCATGCAATAAGCCAGAAAGAAAAGTACTATCTGATCTTACTCCTATGGGGAATGTTTAAAAAAAGAAAAAAAAAGGATCACATTGAAGTTCAAAGTAGAATGGTGGTTAAGCAGAGGCTGGGTAAGTGAGGGGTTAGGGGAGGTTAGGAGAGGTTGATCAATGGTTACTCAGTCTTAGATAAGAGTAAGAGGTTCTGGTGTGTTGTTCCTCATAAGGTGGGTACAGGTAACAATAATCAACCACTCAAAAGCCTAGAAAACATAATGTTGAATGTTTTCTCAGTAAAGAAATGTCACATGATTGTGGAAATAGGTATATTTAACCTAAATTAGATATTACGCAATGAATACATGGATGGAGAGACATCACCTGGTACCCCATAGATATGTATAAATGTTATGTCTTTAGGTATTAGTTAAAAATAAATTGTATATCTTAAATTCAATATAAAACAATCTTATTCAAACCGGCAAATACTTTCTTAAAAGAAGTTATGTGAGCAAGTCTATGAAAAAATGTTCAACATCACTTTTCATCACAGGACTATGAATAAATATGATAATATCATTTCATCCTGGTTATGATGGAGATAATCAAAAGGATTTAAAAATAACAATGGAAATTATGCATAACATGGGGAAATCTTATAAACTGTTGATCAGAATTTCAATTGATACAGACATTGTGGAAAATAATATGAAGGTAACACAAAACCTATAAATAGAGCTTCTATGTGATCTGGCTATCCCACCTCTGTGTGTATAGCTGAAGGAAGTTAAATCTGTAGCATAGAGATCCCCACCCTCCCATGCCTACTGCAGCAATATTCACAACAGCCAAGGCACGGACTCAACTGGGGTTTCCACTGACAGGTGAATGGACAAAGAAAATGCAGTGTGTCTGTCTGTGTGTGTGTGTGTGTGTGTGTGTGTGTGTGTGGTGTAATTTAACTATAAAAATAATTAAGTCCATTAAACATGGATGAACTGAGGACATAATGTTAATGTTAATGTAAGCCAAGAACAGAAGGACTACCATTTCACATTCTCACACATTGAAGAAGACAAAAATGTTGATGTTCTCAAAGTACAGAATAGAGTAATAGTCACAAAAGTGTAGAAGGGTTGGGGAAAGAGGCAAAGAAGGAGATTGGAAAATAGGTACCATAAAACAATTATGTCAGGTGAATAAGTTCTAATGTTCTACATCACAGTAGGGTGCCTGTATTTTGCAACAACCTGAGACGTACTACACAAACAACAAGAGGAATTTGAAGTTTCCCAGCATAAAGAAGTGAAATATGTGCAAGGAGAGGAAAGGGGTACTAATAATGATTCCATCATTACATATTGCATACATGTATCAAATCCATCACTCTGAACTCTATAAATATGTACGAGTGTCATGGGTCAACTTTAAAAGACATGGACAGGGATAGGGTTGTGGCTCAGTGGTGGAGCACTTGCTTTGCAGGCGTGAGGTACTGGTTTCCATCCCCAGCACCATATAAAAAAGCTAAACAAAATAAAGGTCCATCTACAACTAAAAATATTTTTAAAAGAAAAGACATGGAAAAAAATTAAATACATATTACTCTGTGAAAAATCCAATCTAAAAAGACTATATGTTGTATGTAAAATATGGAGACATTAAGAAGGTCAGTGGTTGCCATTGGTTAGGGGAAAAGGAAGTCTGAATGGTTGAAGTAAAGAAGATTCTTATGGTAGTGAAATTACTCTGTATTATACTAAAATGTTGTATACATATCTTTATTCATTAACCAAATTTCATAGAGTATACATGCTATGGCTTAGATATTAGGTGTCCCCCAAAAGTTCATGTGTGAGCCAATGATTGGGTTATGAGAGCTTTAACCCTATGAGTGAATTAATCCCCTGATAGAAACTAACAGAGTGGCAAATAAAGGTAGGTAGCCTGTGGCTGGAGGTGGTGGGCCATTGAGGGTGTGCCTTCGGGGTTTATATTTTGTAAACTGAGCTTAATTCTCTCACTATGCTTCCTGATCATGTGAACCACTTCCCTCCACCACTCCCTTCTGCCATGATGTCCTCCCTCACCTTGATCTCTGAGGAATGGAGGCTGCTGTCTATGAACTGAGACTTCTGAAACTGTGAGCCCCCAAATAACCCTTTCCTCTTCTAATATTGTTCTTATCGGGTCTTTTGGTCACAGCAGTGGGAAAAAAATGAACAAAACAGTATACCACCATGAGCTAACCTGAAAGTAACTGGATTCTGAGTGACAAGTCAATGGATCCATTACTGTGTAAAGGAGGTGGATAGAAGAGTGGAGGAAGAGAGGGACTCAGAGAATGAATTTACTTTCCCTTTAATTTTGCAGTGCACCTAAAACTACTATAAAACTCAAGTTTATTTAAAAATACCGCAAGACGTTAATTCTTATGTCTATCCTTCACCCACTTAAGCCCAATAGACCGGCCAGCTATAAAACCTGTCAATCACTTACTTCATCTATTCAGAAACTCCTTTGATCCTATCCTCAAAAGAAACTATGAACATGACCTCTGCCTCACCACCTTCCCTGCCACCATCCTATCCTACCTATCACTGGATTGCTGCATGAACCTCCAACTTGGTCCCTCTGCTTCTGCTCTCCCCCTTCATTGTTAGAAGGAATCTTCTTACAGCAGGAATTAGATCATATCCCTCGCCATAATAATCTTCCTGAACAGGCTTCCAGTTGTAATTAAAATAAAGCCCAAAGTCCTTAGCATGTGGCCTATAATTCCCAAATGGTCTCTGCCAGGATGCCTGGCTTTTTTTCCATAACCAGGATATTTTCATTTACTTGTGATTCTGCCTATGTGCATGTTCTAAATTCTGAATCTTTTTCAGGATTCAGGCCTCAGCAATTCTACCTTCCCAGAGAGATGTCTCCTTACCACTCTAGCTAAGATGTCCTCACCAGTGACTGTCTTTTCACTGTTCACTATTAGATTTATAACCATCTGATATGTACAGGTGTAGCCTCTGGATCCTCACATTAGTATGACTTAGTGGACACACTCAAAGGCAGCTGCCAAACTTCCCACCTTCTGGTATTCACACCCTTGTGTGCTCTCCTCCCATTTGAATGTGGGTTGGACCAAAGACTTGCTTTTAACAAGAAAATAGAAGTGATACAATGCCCCTTTGTTATGATATGTGATAATAATGGAATGTCATTCTCACTAGATCTCTCTCTCTCTCTCTCTCTCTCTCTCTCTCTCTCTCTCTTTGTCCTTGAAGAAATAAGCTGTCATGTCGGAAGATGCCATATGCACAATATCATGTGAGGGATAACTGAAGGTGGCCTCAGCCCAACAGCCAGGAGGAAGCCGAGGCCCTCAGTCTGGCAGCCTGGTCAGGAAACTATGAGCTTGGAATCAGAATCTTCCAAAGCAGAGCTTCCAAGTGCACCCACCTGAAGATAGAAGTAGGATGGGAGAGGAGACTCAGGGTTCCAATGGCGTGTGTGGTAGGGGGAAATGAGTCTCTTCCTGAGGGACCAAGGAGTTTTCTGGGATATTCTGAGGAAACTATCAATGAAATGTGTTGGTGGATGATTTACCAAGCAGATTGATCTTAGGGCAAAGTACAAAATGTGACCATTTTTCTCTACATCTTAAACTAATGCCATGTTTTGTTTTTTTTTTAAGTATTTCAGTTTTTAAACATAGTTCTCCATTCCCTTTAGTGCTAATTCCAGGTTGGGTTAGGAAAATAAAAGATCAAGCTGGGACCACTTGACCCAGAAAGCAAGGATATACTTACATATGACAGAACCCAGGAGCTGGCTTGAAGGGCTCCCATAGACCAATTTTGGGACAACATAAGACTTAAGAATAACTCTGGGGCTGGGGATGTGGCTCAAGCGGTAGCACGCTCGCCTGGCATATGCGCGGCCCAGGTTCGATCCTCAGCACCACACACAAACAAAGATGTTGTGTCTGCCGAAACTAAAAATGCTATAGTCTTGACTCAGAGAAGGTAGACAAAACAAAAGTTATTAAAATACTGCCAGTTAATCAAGGCAGAGAAAAGAAAATTACCAGTTTTCAACATTCATGGCAATAGCCAGTCCAGCCAAAGTTTATACACAAGTGTGTGTGTAAAACTGTTCATCCTAAAAATATTTTGAGATACAGTGCCCCCAGTCTCAAAGAATCACCGCACAAATTATTTAGCAAGTGTAACTAGGAAAGGCACCTTTACAATTGAGAAACCTAGTAATAATCAACTTGAAAAGTATCAAACTAACATCATTAGTAGTTATAAAATGTCTTGTTTTACAATGCAGTGAGAAGTATACCACATATTCTGTAGTGTTCTAGCCAAAAATATGTGAACTGATTTTAATTGTGAGTAACACATATGTAGACACATCCAAAATGTGGTGTGTTCTACAAGACAACTTTGACTCTTAAAGAGTTGGAATCATAAAAGATAAAATATTTGACTTTAGAAATATCATTATAGAACACAAAAATAAAGATACATAATAATCAAATACAATTTACTAAGTTTGGTTGGATCATGGATTAAAAACAGTAATAATGTAAAAACATTCATGATACAAGGAAATTTGAATATAAACGGTTAAATTTGAATATAAACATTACAGAATAGTTATGTTAGATTTGTTCATCTCATACTGGAACTGTCCTCATTTTTATTGGATGCATGAAAAAGAATTTAGTAATAGAATTTGTGATTTGTACAAATTTCAAATGCTAACAACTAAAGAATCTAGAAGAAGTGTCTTTGAATATACAATAAATAATTTTTCAACTTTTCTGCTGGTTTGAAATTTAAGGATCAAAGATAATAAAAAAAATTTAAATGAAAGCTTTTAGAGATTCAAGATGGTAGATTAAAGGAAGGCTTCGTTTCCACTTACTCTGGCTCAGATTCAAGCAGCAGTAATGCTGCTTCTCAGCCAGGTAAGTGTAAGAAGGAATTCACTGAAATTCAATATTAGACATTCAGAGTCTCTGGAACAACAAACAAGAAAGGGTATATTGGAGCCAAGTCAGCAGTGGCAGCAGAGCCAGTTCACTGCAGAGAGAAACATGATGGACAAATTTGGCACGGAAAAATCTGTAGAGCAGAACAGCAGTCTGAACTTAAGCTGATCCAGATGTTGCACAGTAAACTCCTTGAAAAGTGCTCTGTTTCTCAACTGGCAATCAGAGAGCTGAGGTGGGGAGCCGTCTGGAGTGGGCCACACTGCAGCTTGCTACTGCGGGAACCCTGCCGATGATACCAAACATTGTTGTGCTGTCTTAGAAAGCACCTACTGGGTGTCCTAGGGTGTACCTCATAGAATATAAGTGAAATTGGCACACAAAACATATTTTACCCAGGGGGGTTCAAGTCACAAATATGGAGAGGAGTGCAATTCACTTTCCCTTTGAGTCTGGTGACTCACATGACCAGCTAGAGAGTCAGGAAACTGAACAGATGGATTTGGTTCCTAGGAGTAAGTCAGTGAAAACCACACTTGTGGGCAGTGGAGTAAGACCTGGTAGCAATGGCTCCTCTGCCCCCTGAAAAAAATTCTTGGGAGGATCCTGATATCCATGCTCCCAGCCGAGGTGGGCATCTGCCCAGCATTATTTTCTCCAGAGCAGATACTAACCAACAAAATCCTTAAGGCTTGATTATAGATAAGTCCCAGCCACTGTATCTCCCCACTTAGAACTCTGCAGCACCCCACCCTGGTACTGTATCAATCTGATCTGTCAGGAGAAAATGCCAATCAAACAGCACTTTCTATCCTGTCCTACTTTATTTTTTTTATTTTTTATTGTTGGCTGTTCAAAACATTACATAGTTCTTGATATATCATATTTCACACTTTGATTCAAGTGGGTTATGAGCTCCCATTTTTACCCCATATACAGATTGCAGAATTACATCTGTTACACATCCATTGATTTACATATTGCCATACTAGTGTCTGTTGTGTTCTGCTGCCTTTCCTATCCTCTACTATCCCCCCTCCCCTCCCCTCCCCTCCCCTCTTCTCTCTCTGCCCCCTCTACTGACATTCATTTGTCCCCCTTGTATTATTTTTCCCTTTCCCCTCACTTCCTCTTGTATGTACTTTTGTATAACTCTGAGGGTCTCCTTCCATTTCCATGCAATTTCCCTTCTCTCTCCCTTTCCCTCCCACCTCTCATCCCTGTTTAATGTTAATCTTCTTCTCATGCTCTTCGACCCTACTCTGTTCTTAGTTACTCTCCTTATATCAAAGAAGACATTTGGCATTTATACGGGTGAGAAGGAAAGTTAAACTTTTCAATCAGCTTCAGTTTTAGTCCATTCCAGCTATCAGCATGGTAAGCAAAATAAAAATAGAAAGGGTTTCATAACCCCCAGCCCTGTTCTCCCCTTCTCTCAGTAAATAGCTGACAAAGAAATAGGAGAGTCAGGCGTAAGCAGTGAAAAGCCATCTTCATCAACAGTTTTGAACACCTCAGTGGAAATCATTTTCTTCATTGCATTTCCATTGCAACCCCTCTTCATGGGTTCTTGTTGTGCTAATTGGGAGATTATATATAGTTTATGTATATAAATTACATTATATATGATATATAATCCCCATTTATGTTATTTTTTTCTTGTCTTTTGAGGGATAAGTTACTTGGTTAATTTTGTTTTGTTTTTGTTTGTTATTTCTCTTTCTCTCCTTTCTTCTCCCTCTAATGACCAAGGTCTCTTGTTCTTCCTCTGTCCCATTGCCTAGTTTTTAATGTTTTTTTTCTTCTCCTTAATTATAGCCATCCATTTTTATATCTCTCCTGTTTTTTCTCTATTCACATTTTTTAACTTTTTTTTGGCCTTACTATCACATTTTATTTTCTTTTTATGAATTTCATGTTCACCACATTTTAGATCTGTTTGGTTCATATAACAAGTGTCCCCACCCTTCATGTTGTAGTTATTAGTACTGTGGATGGCATAGTTGTCATCTGTTGTTTGATGTTTGTTTTAATACCAGATGAAGTTTGTGGTTAGTTATTATATTTGCTGTTGGGAATTGCTGGTCCCACCATTCCTACGTGTGTGTGTATGTGTGTGTGTGTGTGTGGTTATTAGAGATATGGATGTAACACTGGCACTAAGCATATAAATGCTGTGAATTCTTTGTTTCTGTTGTTTCTATTCCTTGCTTACATCTATTCTGTGAAGTTATGAGATACCATAAATTCAGAGAGTAGAGATCGATGCTGCACTACATTCAGCCAAGTGGCAGCAGCCCTTGCCCCACATACAAATCAACCATATTCAAACTTCAGTGATAACTTTAAAACAAAGAATAAAAGAGAAAAAAGCCATAAAGTAACATGTATTCTCTAGGAATGGATGGCTGGCGGGCGCCTCAGCTTCTACTCATGGACATCCATTGCTACAGCAAAAAAAGAACTAATATAAAGTCTGTGAATATCACACCAAAAAGGAGTCTCAATCTAGGTCACTCTAGAACACTTTGGAAAGAAAAGACTGTACCTCATAAGGCCTACACGTAAGAATGGAAGAAAAGCCTTTTTCTACACATACATAAAAGTCAGCATAGAAGAACAAGCAATATGAAAAAAAAAAGTAACACAATGCCTCATGATCCACCAGCAACTGACTTCCAATTACTGAATTGGATGAAATATCAAATAAAGGGTTGAAAAGAATGATTATAAAAATGATGAATGAATTTCAAAGGTATACATAATGTCAAAAGAATGAATTCAGTAAGTCAATGAATTCACATAAATGAGAAATTCAGTGAGGAGATAGAAATAATGAAAATGAAACAAATCTCAGAAATGAAAGATACAATAAGTGAAATCAACCATTCACTTGGAAATCTAATAGATTGAACCTTGCTGAAGACAGCACCTCAGGTCTGAAAGACAAAGTGACCAGCTTTGGACATTCAGATAGCATTAAAAAAAAATAAAATAAAATAAGTAACCATGAACATGCAAGGTTGGTTCAACATACAGAAATCAATATATTTAATTCATCACATCAATAGACTTGAAGATAAGAATCATACGATCATCTCAATAGATGCAGAAGAAGCATTTGATAAAATACAGCACCATTCATGGTCAAAACACTAGAAAAATAGAAATAACAGGAATATAGCTCAACATCATAAAAGCTATCTATGCTAAGCCCCAGGCCAACATCATTCTAAATGGAGAAAAGTTGAAGGCATTCCCTCTAAAAACTGGAACAAGACAGGGATACCCTCTTTCACCACTTCTATTTGACATAGTTCTTGAAACACTGGCCAGAGCAATTAGACAGACAAAAGAAATTAAAGGGATATGTATAGGAAAAGAAGAACTTAAATTAGCACTATTTGCTGATGATATGATTCTATAACTAGAAGACCCAAAAAGCTCCACCAGAATACTTCTAGAACGAATAAATGAATTCAGCAAAGTAGCAGGATATAAAATCAACACCATAAATCAAAGGCATTTCTGTATATCAGTGAAAATCCTCTGAGAGGGAAATGAGGAAAACTACCCCATTTACAAAAGCCTCAAAGAAAAAATACTTGGGAATCAACTTAATGAAAGTGGTGAAAGATCTATACAATGAAAATTACAGAACCATAAAGAAAGAAATCAAAGAAGACCTTAGAAGATGGAAAGATCGACCTTGTCCTTGGATAGGCAGAACTAATACTATCAAAATGACCATACTTTCAAAAATACTATACAGATTTAATGCGATTCTGATCAAAATCCCAATGGCATTCCTCATAGAAATAGAAAAAGCAATCATGAAATTCATCTGAAAAAATAAGAGAGCCAGAATAGCCAAAGCAATCTTTAGCAGGAAGAGTGAAGCTGGTGGCATCACTATACCAGACCTTAAACTATACTACAGAGCAATAGTAACAAAAACATCATGGTATTGGCACCAAAACAGACTGGTAGACCAATGGTACAGAACAGAGGATACAGAGACTAACCCACAAAATTACAATTATCTTATATTAGACAAAGGCTCCAAAAACATGCATTGGAGAAAAGATAGCCTCTTCAATAAATGATACTGGGAAAACTGGAAATCCATATGCAACAAAATGAAATTAAATCCCTGTCTCTCACTATGCACAAAACTCAACTCAAAGTGGATCAAGGACCTAGGAATTAAACAATAGACTTTTTGATGATGGATTATAGAGGAAATCAGAGGAGAAAATTTGAAAATATCAAAAAAGAATAGTTATACAACATACCAGAAATTCTGGGACACCTTGAAGGTGTTCTAAAAGGACAATTTATAGATATGAGTGCCTACACAATAAAATCAGGAAAATACTAAATAAAAATGTAATGATGCATTCTAAGACCCTTGAAAAACAAAACAAACCAGTTCTAAAATCAGTGGGAGGAAGCAAATAATTAAAGTCAGCTCCAATATCAATGAAATAGAGAATAGAAAACAATGCAAAGGATCAGTGAAAGGAAGTTTATTCCTTGAAAACATAAAGATCAAAAATACCCACAGTAAAAACTAACCAAAAGAGAAAAGACCAAGATTAATAAAATTAGAGATTGAAAAAGGAGAAATCAAAGACATCACAGAAATCCAGAGAATCATTGGAATAATTTTGAAAATTATACTCTAATAAATCAGAAAAAGTGAAAGAAATGGCGACATTTCTAGACACATATGACCAGCCAAGATTGAATCAAGAGGACCTAGAAAACCTAAACAGATCAATAACTAGCAATGCGATAAAAGGATTAGGAGTCTTCCAATAACAAAAATAAAAAGCCCAGGCAGATGGAGTCTTAGCTGAATTCTACCAAAGCTATAAAGAGAAACTTAATGCCAATGCTCCTCAAATTATTCCATGTAATAAAAAGGGATAGAATATTTCCAAATTCATTCCATGAAGCCAGTATCATCTTCATTATCAAAACCAGATAAGGAAAGAAAACTACAAATCAATATCCCTAATGAACTTAGATGCAAAAATCCTTAATAAAATATTAGCAAATCATAATCAACAACATATTAAGATTTTTCATCACCACAGAGTTGTTTCCATCCCAGTTACAAGGATGGTATGAAATATACAAAGCAATGAATGTAATTCACCACACAAATAGAATTAAGGAAAAAAATACCACTTAGCCATTTCAATACATGCAGAGAAAACTTCAACAAAATTCAGCCCCTATTCATGTTAGATACTGAAGAAACTAGGGATAGAAGGAACTTAACTAGCATCATAAAGGGAACATATGACTAACTCAAAGGCAACAGCATAGTAACAGTGGGAAACTGAAATTCTTTTAACATCTGGAATAAGACAAAGACGTCTTCTCTCACCACCATTCAATATAGTCTTTTTTTAATTAGTGTTTTTGAGTTATACATGTCATTAGGATTCATTCTGATATAACTATAAAAGCTTGGAATATAATTTGCTCTGATTCATGCCCAGTAATTCTCTTTACTCACCCCTCCCCTCCATTCACTTTCCTCCATTCTACTGACCTTTTTTGCTATTTACTTACAGATTGTTTTTTTTTAATTAGTGTTTTGTGGAAACAGTACTGAGATTCACTATAGTATACTCATAAGTGTACAATTATTCCACTGTTTTTCCCTTATCCATTCCTGCATGCTACCCCCCACTTCAATACCCTTTTTGTACTCCATTGGCCTTTCTATTTTGATGGCATTCCCCCTTTTTAAATCATCCTTTTTTTCTCTAGTCAAAGCAATCAGGTTTGAGAAGGAAATAAAAGGAATATAAATAGGTAAAGAAGAATTCAAATGGTGGGCATGGTGGTGCATACCTGTAATATAGCAGCTCAGGAGGCTGAGACAGGAGGATAGTGAGTTTAAAACCAGTCTCAGCAACAGCGAGGTACTAAGCAACTCAGTGAGACCCTGTCTCTAAGTAAAATACAAAAAAAAGGGCTAGGGATATGGATGAGTGGTCAAGTGCCCCTGAGTCCAATCCACAGTACAAAAATAATAATTATAATAATAAGTCAAATGATCTCTGTATCTAGAGGACCAAAAATACACTCCACCAGAAGACTTCTAGAGATGATAAAAAAATTCAGCAAAATAGTAGGTTATAAAATCAACATACAATTATCAATAGCTTTCCTATATGCCAACAATAAATCTGCTGAGA
Organism: Marmota flaviventris; assembly: GCF_047511675.1. NCBI lineage: Eukaryota > Metazoa > Chordata > Mammalia > Rodentia > Sciuridae > Marmota > Marmota flaviventris. The sequence goes on from NC_092502.1 coordinate 27,559,747, forward strand.
AAGAAATTAATAAAACCCATTCACACTACCCTAAAAAGGGGGGGGGATCTAACAAAGGGGGTTAAGAACAAGGAAAAACCTGTAGACGCCCAAAGAAAGAAACTGAAGATATTAGAAGAAGGAATGATCCCTCACTTTTGTGTATAGAATATTATTAAAATGGCAATCTTACCAAAAGACATATAAAGATTTAATGTAATCCTCATCACATTCCAATGACATTCTTCACAGAACTAGATAAGATAGTGCTAAATTCATTTGGAAAAATAAAAGACCCAGAATATACAAAGAAATCCCGAGTAAGAAGATCAGTGCTGTAGGCGTTGCAATACCTGACTTCAAATTATACTACAGAGCTCTAGTAACAAAACTTGCATGGTATTTCCATAAAAACAGAACACATAGAACAATGGTATAGAACAATGGTATAGATAATACAATGCAGGCCAGGAGAGATGGTGCACACCTGTAATCCCAGCAGCTCAGGAGACTAAGGCAGGAAGTTCTCGAGTTCAAAGCCAGCCTCAGCAAAAGCGAGACGCTAAGTAATTCAGTGAGACCTGGTCTGTAAATAAAAAATACAAAATAGGGCTGGAAATATGGTTCAGTGGTCAAGTGCCCCCAAGTTCAATCCCCAGTACATAATAAATAAATAAATAAAATTTAAAAAGGAGATGACACAAAGGAAAAACCACAGAGATAAATTTACCCGATCCTTGACAAAGATGCAAAGAACATACATTGGAAAAAAGATGGCCTTTTTAACAAATGGTGCTGGGAAAACAAGTTACCCATACGCAGCAGAATAGATTAAATCCTTATTTCTCACTCTACATAAAATTTAGCTCAGAATGCATCAAAGACCTAGGAATTAGACAAGAAACTGTGCAACTCCTAGAAGAAAAACATAGGATCAACATTCCAACACATACAGGTGCAGACAATGACTTTCTATATGGTGCCCTTAATACTCAGAAAATAATACCAAGAATTAGCAAATGGGATGATATCAAAGTAAAAACTTTCTCCATAATCAAGGAAACAATGACTGTGAAGAGAGAACATATAGGGAGAAAATATTTGGTAGCTACTCTGACAGATAATCATTATCCAGAATACATAGAACACTCGAAAAATAATAAGACTCCAAATAACCCAATCAATGGGAAAAGAACTAAAAAAAACACTTTGCAAAAGAAGAAATACAAATGGTCAATAAATATATGAAAACATTTTTTAAATCTTTAGCAATTAGGAAAATGCAGATCAAAACTATACTGTGATTTCATCTAACTGCAGTTAGAATGGCAGTCATCAGGAACACAATAACTTCTGGGGAAGGTGTGAAGGAAAAAAAAAACACTCTTATACTGTTGGTGGAAATGTCAATTAACACAACCACTATGGAAACTATATGGAGGTTCCCCAAAAGACTATAATGAAGCTAGTATATGGCCACGTCATACCTCTCTTTGGTATTTATCCTAAAGAAACAAAGTCAGCATACTAGAGCAAATACCCCTGTTTACCCATGTTTATAGCTGCACACTTCACAATAACCAAACTATGGAACCAGCCCAGAAGCCCTTGACAAATGGATACGAAAATATTCATCCATAAAGAGATACTAAGTTATATCACTCACAGGACAATGGGTGCAAATGGAGAGCTTTATTGTTAAGTGAAATAAGTTAAACTCAGAAAATCAAGATTCCCATATTTTATCTCATACATGGGTGGTAGAGAAGATAAAGGAAAAAAAAGGTGGTAGGTGATCTCATGAAAACTGAGGGAAGACAGGAGAGGAAAAGACCAGGGGAAGGAAGAAAAGGAGGTAAAGGGGAACCACAGAGGAATGATATTAGTAAAATTGTATTGTTATACCATGTGCATGCACAAACATGAAACAACAAATTCCACCATTGCGAATAATAAAAACGCACCGATAAAAAAATGGAAAGGAAGCTTTCATCTCAAAGAGAGGGATGAAAAAAGAGTAAAAGAGAAGAGGAGAAGCAAGAGAGAAAGAAAAAAAGGAAAAGGATATTTCTACATAATCTCTTATGATGCTTCAAGTCTTTTAAAGATCACAAGAAAGACCCCTGAGCTCCAGTGCACTCACTCACTATCTGCCCTGGAGATGGAAAAACAAGAAAAATCTCCAGGTAACACAGCCTGGAAGGAACAGGGTCATGACATAAAACAGGAGCCCTACTAGTCCTGTGTCTTTAATGTCTACACTGACATTTACAAGTGGAAAATTTCTTCATTCCTCTCTCCTCTAAGGACTTTAGAAATGTGGGGCTAACATCAGAAGTTAGCATCTGAGTGGGAATACAACAGAAGTCAGCAAAATCAGAACAGACTGCCGTGCTATGCTCTTCAGGCGTTTACAAACCCCTACACAGCATATGTACAGGTGCCTTCAAACCCAAGTAAGATACTGGTGTGTCAGAAATCCTGAGTTAGTGGGGCCTCCACAGTGTGCATAGTCTCAGAGGTATTTCAGTGAAGAACTAAAAAGATTGCCACTGTGAAATCCATCTTCTTTTGTGTGAATCTAGAATGGCTAAATTGGGGAAATGGAAATCATTCGGAATGGATTGATTTTTGTATTCTGTGTTGTGAATGATAATGACAGAAGTGTGTCTTGAAGGAATGCTCACATCACAGACAAGGGCCCCACAATCCCAGTCAAGGTCATGACCCAATGACCCAAGAGACTCTCATGAAGGACCCCCTTTTGAAGGCCCAGAGCATCTTCTAAAAGTATGAACGTGGGACCAACCTTCAATACATGGACTGCTAGGGGATATTAAACATTCAATGATAGCATATAGCTATAAATTATATAAAAATATAAAGTGTGGATGTGGACTTAGGTCGCCTGCGTACAAGGTGTGACATCCATGTGACTCTAAAGGCATCATTGTCCTCCTACGGGAATGCAAAAAGAGGAGTTTAAAGATGTCAAGCTTGTATTTTCTTTATTATTACCATTCTATGTATTTAAAACTCTGAGGTGTACAATGATCCTCTCCGATAGTTCTCAACTCAAAATTCAGCAAGACTATTGCTCTGAGATTGTTTTTGCTTTGTGTTTAAACCAATTACCCACTTGTGTCCCTTATCATTTTAAATGTCTCACTAAGCCACACCTGATCTTTTTCAGATGAAGTTAATTCAAAACCCACTAGATGGCAACCATTCCCATTTTTTTCCAACCCCTAAAAGGCTCAAATCCAGTTTGCAACATTTGCAATACAGGAGTTACATGACCAACACAGAGGGCCTTAGTCCCTGACTCTGAAGACATCAGGATGCAATAATCTCTCTGAAAACTCAATGTCATCCATTTAATTTAAAAAAAAAAAAACAATCAATACTTGTACAAATTCTCTTTATACAAGTTCGGATGTGAGGTGTCCCCCGCAAAAGCTCATGTGTTAAGAAATGCAGGAATGTTCAGAGATGAAATGATTATGCATTCATTAACTCATCTGATGGATTCATAATTTGAATAAATTACTAGGTGGTAACTGCATGGTAGGGCTTGGCTGGAAGAAGGTTGGGAGGGGCCGTGCCCTTAGGAATTGCATCCTGTTCCTGGTTCCTGCAGCTCTCTGTCTGCGTCCTTGCTGCTGTGAACAACTTTCTTCTGGCACTGTCTTCCACGCCATGATATTCTACTTTACCTCTTGTCCAGAACAATGGAGCCAGCCAATCATGAACTGGACCTCTGAAACTATGAGCCCCCAAGTAAGCTTTTTGTCCTCCAAATTGTTCTTTTCCAGTATTTTGATCACATCAGCATAAAGCCGAGTAGCATGATAGTCAAGAAACAGCATTATTGTGATTTATAATTAAACACTGAAATAAATTTCCATCAAGGAGAATAAATCAGTGGAGAAATATAAGTTCTTCTAGTACTTCTTAGCCTCCCTGAAATACTCCAATTTCCATTTTTTAATGACTTTCTGGTGAACCATACAGAGAACCTTGTGTTTTCTCTCCTTGAAGCCCTTACACAGCTGGAGGACAGAGAGGATCACAGTGCCAAAGGTCAGCCGACAAGAATCCCCCAAACTTGGGAAGAGAAGGTGGGTTAAAAGCCTCTGACACTAAAAAGAAAGGGAAGTTCTCTGCCACGGTGTTAGTCAGTGTTGGATTTCTGCAACAAAATAACTGAGGCAATGAAATTATGAAATTTCATTTAGCTTGCTGTTTAAAAGTTTAAGTCCAAGGTCAGATGGCACCATTGATTTGCACTTCTGGTGAGGGTGGCACATCTGGCAAGAGTGTGTATTAGAGGGAATGCTCACATCACAAGCAGGTTGCAGAGAGAAAGTATAAAGAGAGATAGGGCTCCCCAAAATCCCCTCAAGGGCTTCCCCTAAGACCTGAGGACTTCCCTAAGGTCCACCTCTTAAAGGCCACATCATTTTTTAATAGTGCTACCCTAGGACCAAGCCTTTAGCACTTAGGTCTTTGAAGGACATTCAGCATCAAACTACATCAGCTGCTAGTGACTGAGATCTTGAGCAAGAATAACCTCTTTGAACCCAAACTTCCTTCTAGGTCAAATAAGGATAACAGACTAATGCACAAAGATTATGAGAATCAAAAAGACATTATAAAGTGAGCTTTCAAAATAGTGTCTGGAAAATAAGTTTAAAAAAAAAAACAGTATCTATTTCTGCTATCACTGCTACTATTACTAATGTACTGAACATAATAATTATAATCATTCTTTTTGTGGATTATATTATTACCATTAGTGACTGACCAAATAACTATTGAAATATTATTGGGATAATTAAATATTTTGCATCAACTATCTCATTTAAGCCTAAGTACCTTACAGGATAAATGTAATATCTATGTAAGGATAAACTGAAGCTCAAGGAGGTGCACTAACTTGACCTAGACACATAGCATTTGAGGGTAGACTGGGAATGCTAATAAAGCCTTTCTGACCACAGAGCCAGCATTTTAATCTATAGAACATAACTGAACAATAGGCTAAAATCCTGTGATATAGAGGAAAAATAGAGACCTTCATTTCATATTCTGAGTTTCAGGTGACCCAGAGTGATAAATCATGCTTACCACTAGAAATCAAGGCCCTTATACTAAACACAGTGTGTTCAATTATTTATTTATTTATTTATTTAAATACTGGGGATTGCACCTAGGGGCACTTTACCACCGAACTACATCACAGCCCCTTTTATTATATTTTATTTAGAGACAGGGTATTGCTAAGTTGCTTAGAACCTCTCTAAATAGCCTAGAGCCTCGATAAGTTGCTGAGGCAGGCTTTGAACTAGAGATCCTTCTGTCTCATCCTACAAAGCTGCTGGGATTACAAATGTGCACCACTGTGCCTGGCATAGTGCCTTCTATCTTGAGCTAGCATTACTCAAAATGTGCAACAAACTGATTGACTATAGAAACCTTATGCTAAATGCTATCCTGCAGGGTCAGTGTGCTATGGAACACACACATGAAGCAATCCTATATACTGGTACTTTTCTTAATAACCAGCAACTGTCAAGAGTCCACCGGATAGACTCAGTTCTGGGTGGTTAGTGCTAGCACTGCAAGGCCCTGGTTGACATTTATGTAAATAGAAATAGATGAGTTCATTGTGTCCAGCCTCTTTGACTACAACTAGGAAGAGGCTCAGAAACAATGTAAGAATATTGATGGCAAATAAATCCCAGGAAGGCAAAAATGTTGTCAAGGGATGAGGGTGGACTGTTATGAACTTTTAAAAAATTGACTTCAAAAGTTCAGAATCATTTAATCACAAAAACACTAAGATGAAGAATTCTGCTCAATGTTTTGTCTTAGATGTGTCCCCACAGAAGGCCAGAAGAAAGCCATAGTCAACATTTCAAGCTAGGTGAGCATAAAAGAACTTTCATAGAACTTCTACAATCAGGAACTGTACTTGGATTTATTTTCTTGCTTAGAATTTTAAGACTTTAGTGAAAACAGAATATTTCATAGTTGCTTGATGTGCTCTAATTCTACATGTGTATTCTTCTCAGTCACCTTTCAACTCTCCCACTCCTTTCCATCCTTTGTACAATCTTACCATAAATTGTAGCTGCAACTCCTCTGGTGCTTGCAGTCTCTCATATGCAAGAAAACAGCAAGCGTGAGCAATTACAAGTGGACCCCCTCTGCTGGTGAGCCTCAGAAACAGCACAGGGAGCATGGATTCATGGTCCATGGAAATACTCCTCGGAAATCTCACCTCTGTCTTCAAACTCACTATTTTTCATAAACTACACCTGCTTAAAAATATTTTTTCTGCCCCATTCATCTCAAGGATTGGGGAAAATATACATACCTATTAGAATTTTAAAAAGCATTAATAGATGAAGCCAGGCCTTGTTCCAGGCAGTAAAGATCTATCTCATTCTTTAGAAAACCCTGGTGGTAGGGGAGGGTAAGCAACTTTGGAACCTGAACTTTTCCTAGAAGCCACATTTTATCACTCTTGTCCTATGCTTTGGTTCATAGGTAGAGTTCACAGCAGGGTCTTAGCACAAGTGCCCAGCACTCATTAGAGGTGAGGTTTTTATCTACTGTGCAATGTCTAACTGTTTTAGATTGATTCAAAGTGTAGCTGATGATCTTATCAATGAAAACTCAATTGAAGAATTCTCAGAACCAGATTTCACCTTCCAAAAATATTCAGTATTGGAAATATTCATAGCAAGTTCTACTGAACAGTAAGAGTTAACCCCAACCTGTATTTCTTCCTCAAAATGTACACTAAACATTGAAGAAAAATTGCTGAAGAATTTTAATATACAGAAAATTGTTTGCTAAATAACTTCATCATCGTTTCTTGAATTTGAGAATTTTCTATCTTCTATAATTCTACCTCTCTGTGACCTACTAATAGGGTCATTTCAGACAAATCATTTCTAGAATAACCACACTGGCTATAACTACATCATAAGGTCATTCAGCTCAACAAGTAAGATCACTTTTATAACAGTATTCACACTATCTCTGTGTGAAAATTTTAAATATATATACGTTATGTTTACAACTGATGGCAAACTTAATAAGTTGACTGACTTACTAGAGCTGAGATTACTCAGAGAACCTAAACTACTTCTTTTCATGTCTTAGCCAACAAGACATCTCTGACTTTGGTGGTGCTGGGGATCTAACCTAGGGTCTTGTGCCTGCAATGCAAGTGCTAACCACTGAGCTACATCCTAAGCCCTGTTTTCAAATTTTATGTCAAGATAGTGTCTAAATTGCCCAGACTGGCCTACAACTTGCAATCCTCCTGCCTCAGCTTCCCTTGCAGCTGGGATTACAAGTGTGCCCCACCACTCCTGGCTGACATTTGCTTTTTATTTACACTTTATGTGGCAGGATCTGCAATTATATATAGTTGCCATCTTTCCTCCCTTTCTTTCAGTAGTCAAATCTCCTGAGTTTTCACTGGGAATATGGCTCCCTAGAGTGAGATGATGTTTGCCATCTGCCTTACAGTCAGTGTAGGCACCTGAACAAGTTTGAAAGTGATGTGCAAAACATCCAATCGTGTCCTAAAAAATGGATTTGCACTCAGGAATGTTCTTTGTTTTCCTCCCTGTGTACTGGAAATGAGGATTTTACCAACCTTGGGAGTTTGTGCTGCTGCTGATGGAGTAAGACCATTAGCTTCACGCCACTCATCTGTGAGCTTTCCCGTGCAACAGGAAGAAACTAAATGTCACCTAAGACACTATTGTGGAGAGTCTCTTTTTTCTTAAATAATACATTCTATCTAACACCAGATTTCACTCAAATAAGATTCTCACGTTCAGGCTCATTCAAAGAAAGATGACTTCAGAGAAGGACTGGGAGGCAAGGTAGCTAGAAATTACCTCCCAGGAGGAACCATGTGAAAGGCAATGGGAATATATAACCTAAGGGGGGAGGGGGATGGAGACACCAGGGGAGCCCTCTTAATATTTTTCAAGGAACATTGTGTGTGAAAAGAACCACACTTGCATCCATATATCATAAGGAAGCTGGGATTAACTTACACAAGCCCAATAGGAACAAATTTCAGCCACATTATAGAAGAGATTTCTCATGAGCACAACAGCCCACAGAGTTTCAGGGAGGCCCTGGAAAGTGACAGGCCCAGTGAATGTCCTGTCAATGGAGAAGTGCAATCAAACTTCATGAGAATTCATAGCACAGGATTCAGCTAGAACTAGGTCCCATTATGTTCTTCTAATTGTCACCTCTCATTTAACATTTATTATCCAGTCTTTCTTGATAAAATGAGACACGTTTAATATTTAATAGAATTAAAAACAATAGAAACAATACAACTGAACAACTTCCAAAGGAGATGCTAGATTATCTGACCTACCGGGGATATTGAAGGGTAGATTAATTATTAGCTAGGGAGACAGAAGGACAGACTTGATGGAAGGCCCAACAATTCTGTGCTTCTGAAATACAGAAACTTATAAACATTATACTTAATTTTAAAAAATAAAATTGGCCAGAAAATAAAGTAAGCAAATTGTTCTTCCTTCTATGCATTTGGTTTGAGTATAATTAAATTGAGGGACGCTGACTCACTCCTCATCCACATTCCCACATTCATGGGAAACTTTATAATATTTAAACAGCTTTGCTTCCCTGGAGACCCAGAAGTTGTCAAGTCAGTTTTCCTGTTTTGACTCATATTTGGTCCAAAACCTGGAGAAGTGAGGGGTTCTGAGAGACATGGGCTCTGGTTGGAAGACTGACACACACTCTCATGTCTTGAGTAAGTTTCTTCTTTCGTAGAAGTCGATCCAAAAGATAATTGAAAGGATCTTGCAAGTTCAGATCCTACAATTTAAATTCATAAAAAGTAAGATAATCCACTCCTTGGAAATCTGAATCTCTCTCCTCCAAGTGCACAAGTTACTGAAGCCCCAGGGTAGAGAACCCAGGGCAATACCTGAAAATCCAGCACACACAGCACTGCAGAGAGGGTAAAGTTCCGTAAACTGGTCTCTTTTCATTAAGCAACCGAGCCTATGTGCAAGGATATTAAGGCCCTTAAATCTCAAAAGACTTGCATTTGGGGTGTGGGCAGGAGGCTGCTCATATAGAACCAGGAGGTGACTCTGTTGGGTGCTAGCAGTGGAGGATAAGGTGTGCCACCTGGAGTGAGTCACACTGGGTGGAAACCCAAGTCCTGCTACGTGCATTTTGGGTTACCTTGGAGAAGTTACTCTCAGGGCCTCACATTTCTTCTCTGAAAAAATGAACACCTGATTGTTTTGGGCTTTGGTTTTAAAGGAATTAAAGGCAGTGACAATTGTAAAATTCTTACCACTTTACTGGGCAATTTACCCACTGGCCTCTTATGTATTGGAGGGTAGGGGATATGATCATCTCGTCCAATAGGACTCTCAGAACACAGTCCTCGTCTGGTACTCAGTAAGCACTCACAAAAGTTTTTATTTAAATAATGTCTTACAGTCTGTTGTGTTACCTCCAAAGTAAACATTATGACCATCAATCCTAGTGACCTGATCCCTCATCTGACCCACAGAAGGAGACACTACCACTGCTCCTATTACGTCCTTTTCTTCTTGGCTGCCAGTGTGTCACTACCCTCATCTACTGTGGGCATGGCACTTGGGCCCATCTAGATGTTGCACATTAACATCACTGTCCTTAGCCATAATCCAGAGTGCACCCTTAAAATTCTGGAATTTTAGAACCTGGTTTTCATGGGTTAGATGGATTCTTTATTTTGGTTGGACACTGATGGAATTCAGCAAAAGTAGAATAAGTCAGATGTAGCAGCAAAATCTAAAAGCAACAACAGGATTCATTAGAATTATAACCTGGACTTGCAGAGCATTACCACCCACAAATAGGATTCCAAGTCAACTCTGAATATATAGTTTCTACCAAGTCATTTGCAGATTCATGGGAACTGAGCTATTTCACAGAGCTGGAATTGAACACAAACAAATATAATCACATTTCTGTCTTGGGACTCAAGAAAATTATAACCATAATTCCCCAAAACATTAAAAAAATTCCACTTTTTAAACTATCAACATCACAATTATAATTATGATGTCAACAAAATTGAACACTTTCAAAGTAGTGGGCTTTTATAACCAGGATATTATTAAATATGAATTCCAAAAGGACAAATTCATAGAAGAATAAACAATGTGTTTCATTTAAAATAGTAACTTGTTAATCTATAGTACATTTAAAGAACAAAAAAACACTTAACACAATAAAAACAAACAAAAAAAACCAATTAATAAATAGGCTAAGAAACTGTACAGACACTTCACAGAATTAGGATCACTCAACATATATATGAAAAACATTCAACATCTCTAGCAATTAGATGCAAATTAAAACTACACTTAAGTAACAACCAATGTTGGTGAGGATGTGGGGGGGAAAAAGGTCCACTCATACATTCCTGTTGGGATTACAAGTTGGTGCACCCACTATGGAAAGCAGTATGGAGATTCCTCAGAAAACTTGGAATGGAGCCACCATTTGACCCAGTTACCCTGTTCCTTTGTATATACCTAAAGGACTTAAAATCAGCATACTATAGTGATGTAGCCACATTAATGTTCATAGCAGCTCAAGTCACAGTAAGTAAGCTATGGAACCAACCTAAGTGTACTTCAACAGATGAATGGATAAAAAAATGTGATATATCTACAATGGAATACTACTCAGCCATAAAGAAGTGAAATTATGGCATGTGCTAGAAGAATGGAGCTGGAGAATATTATGCTAAGAGAAATAAGCCAGTCCCCAAACACCAAAGGCCAAATATTCTGATAGGTGAATGCTGTCTTGCAATATAAGGGGGTTGGATTGTTAACCTGAATTGGACAGGGCAGAGTTGGTGGTAATGGAGGGAGGAGGGATGGGAATGCGAAAGACAGTATAATGAATCAAATGTAGCTTTCCTCTGTTCAGATGAATACACAACCAATGAAATGCCACAGCATGTACAACCACAGAAATGGAAGTTATACTCCATATGTATACGTCAAAATAAATTCTACTGTCATGTAAAACTAAAAAGAAATTTAAAAAAATGAAAAAATAAATAATGATTTGTTGACAAATTCTTCTCTTAAATAATGTGAATTATGCAAACCAATCTGGTTTTACTGGTAGTAAAGTCTTTTTGTAAAATACTTGGAAATAGTTTTTAATAACTTCACAAATATTATAAGGGAAGTCTATTTTATTTTATAAGATAAAGATGATTATGTGTTACTTTTAACTCCTATAAATGTGTACTCAATGCTCATAGAACAGCTCCTTCTCCTAGCAGCAATCCTTAGTAGAAATCCTGTCTTAATAAATCTACTGTTCAAAATGGTAGCCATCAGCCACGTGAGCTGTGGACACTTGACATGTCCACACTAGTAAATGTGACTAGTAAATGGATAAATTGAACTTATTTTTTATTTATTTTAATTTAAAGTAAAAATTTAAAACCAATGTAATATAAAAATCTTATTAAACATGACTTTGTGGTTTCAATTGAAAATTTAGGGTCTAAACTGAGCCATGCTGAAGGTACAAACACCCTTCACTCCAGATTTCAAAGTCTTTGTTTATTTCTACTATTCGAAAAGAACTGAGTTGTATATTGGTTACTTGCTGAAATAGTAATGTTTTAGATGAGTTGATTTCAATAAAATATATGATGATTAAAGGCATCTTTTCATGTCTTTGTTTTTTAAAATTGAGGCTATGAGAAAGTTTTAAATTGTGTGTGCAGCTCATATTATAGTTCTGTTTAGCAGTACTCATCTTGGAATCTAGAAATATCTACATAATCAAATTTTGAATGTAGTAAAGTTTATATCAGACCTAAAACAAGAATCATTCTATCATGAAACAATACAACCCTTGCTGATCTGAGAATCTGGCAAAGCCCAATCAGGATAATTACCAAAAGAAAAAAAAAAAAAAAGCCTAGGGTACTCCCTTCAGCTTCTGATGTCCAAAGACTGACAGGCCATCCTGAAAGCAGCCAGAGATAACAGATGAATGTTTCATCAGCAATATGAACAACAGTCAATATCTTATCAAAAACAGGAGGGTCGCCGGGTGCAGTGGTGCACACCTGTAATCCCAGCGGCTCCAGAGGCTGAGGCAAGAAGATCTTGAGGTCAAAGCCAGCCTCAGCAACAGTGAGGTGCTAAGCAACTCAGTGAGTCCTCGGCTCTAAATAAAAATACAGAATAGGGCTGGGGATGTGGCTCAGTGGTTGAGTGCCACCAAATTCAAGCCCCAGTACTCCCCATTGGGGGGAGGGGGACCTGAAGGGTAGGAGAGATCAATTTTTAAATAGTTAAAATGATTTTCCTCAGAGTCCTATGTCCAGTGAAAATTGAAGTTGAAGACAAGAAACATCTATTGAGATGAGTAGAAACTGCAAGAAGTTAATACCAGCACATCTGCACTGGGGTAACACTAATGCATGTTGTTGAAGCTGAGAAAGAGATTTAAAGTCAGAATGACAAAAACTACTGCAGACCACCAAAAAAAAAATTATAAAAAATGAGGTAAGTAAATGTCAACTTATTAAGCCATTTTTAAAACTAGACATAGCAACTCAAAGGAAAAATATTAATATTTTAACACTATATAATAGTGCCATATATCACAGAAGCAGTACATATATCAATAGTCAAGAACAAATAGTTACTGCATAGAACAAATTACTGCAAGAAAAGGAATAAATAGTTCCTGCATAGAACAAGAGAGTTAAGATGCCTCCTACCATGTGGAGTCTAAAATATGAACAGAAGTTCAAAGAACAGTGGGTAACGAGGGTGCAGAGGGTAGGGGCAGAGAGGGGTGGGAAAGGTTGCCAGTGGGTACCGAGTCATAGAAGGAGCAAGAAGCCCTGCTGTGCTCAGTAGGTGACTGCAGGTAACAATAATGAATAGCTTAATTCAAAAGAGTAGTAGAATTTCGAAAGTTTTCATCCAAAAGAAACGATAAATGTTTGAAGACAGATATGTTTACTCTGATCATTGCATGATGCATACATGTATCAAAACATCACATGGAACTTCCTAAATATGTAAATTTTATGTCGATTAAGTAAATAATACTCTGATTTCTCTTCAGATCATATAAATTTTTTGCCTTTTACTAAAGACAAGTAAATAAAAAAGAATACTTCCTGTCTACCACAGGAGAGTAACAAGTAACACCACCAGCCCACTCCCTCATAGGTGGAGATTTCCAGGGATCAGGTCAGGTTTCCTGGAATAATACTAGGTCCCAAATAGCAGGGGCTGAAGACGGTAGTGTGAATGTTTTCTTGGGGACAACTACAGATGCCCTGTTTCAACTAGATTGTTTTTAATAGTTTTTAGTTGTCAATGGGCCTTTATTTTATTAACTAATTTATATGCAGTGCTGACAATTAAACCCAGTGTTTCATACATACTAGGCAAGCACTTCACCAATGTGTAAAGTGCCATAACCTCAGCCCCCCTCAGCCAGATTATTGGTGAATTTCTCCCAGTGGAAGAAGAAAAGGGTTCTGGATTTTCTTGGGAGGATGCAGTTCTGCAATGGTGCATGCTGTACAGTGGATCTGGGGGAGGAGCAAAGACCTGGCTTCAGGGACAGTCTCTAGTCCTTCCCCAGGGCTTTCACTGCCACTGTGCTGACATCTGACTGTCTCTCCATGCTCCTCCACGTATGTGTCTTGAGCTGAGGATCAACACCCCCAGATGACCAGATGTTATTTTGTCAGCCATTTCATGACTCTTCATCAAGGCCAAGAAGCAGTCCAGAATCTCGGGACAGACACAAACTGACCTTGCTGCAAGTGGGCTAAAACAGCGAGCCCAGGATTACCTGAACACTGCAGATGATATTTACCCATGTCCCAGAGTCACATAGGGTAACCTGGATGCACATTCACTATATATACACAAATTTCAACTCTGTATTACAGAATAATTCATCCAATAACAAAACTCCAAGTTCCTAAATTTCTCCAAGTCTCTCCTTGAGAGTTTTATTTGAACAGATACAGAACATATTTAATTTCAACTAAAAGATTTTAGACCAATATAGGAAAAAAAAATGTTGTCTCACATTACATTTCTGACCTGATCAAGCAGTTGCTCTATCCAAAGTCGTGGAGGGACTCAATGCTCTTTAAAGTCCCTGAAATAGACATACGGAGGCCTTTACAGATATACTTCCGTTCTACTGGACAGGGCATGGTTTTGTGCTGAATGCCAAGAGGGACTGAACGGGTTTAATACTTTTTGCTAGACATTAGTCCACCAATGATTCCTGTCTAAGAGGTCCATGGGAGATGGTGAGTGTTACATCCATTTAAAGTGAGCTAGCAAGATAGAGAAATTCAATAACACAACTGCCAGCAGAAATTAATCTCAATGTTAATATTTCCACATCCCAGATTTTTCCAGGTCTGGGATTGAAGACACTGTGGCAGAGCAGAATGTTATCAAGAGAATGGCTAGAGCAATGGCACCCAGAGACAACATCAGAAAATCTCTTTCATGACAGGATGGAGCTTGGTGAGAACCTGGCCACAGGTGTGATGGCTTTAAAGTAAATCAACACAGGACCTTTCCTGACACCTGTGCCCAAACTCCAGCGGGGGAGCAGGCTTCAGTCTAGAAACTTAGAGAAATGGCCATTCCTAACTGTGTGTCTCTCCCTCCCTGAGCACATCTGTCAATCACAAGCATGGCTGGGGAACCACGGACCTGCTTAGCCCTGGAAGTCAGCAGAAAGTCATCAAACTCAAAGGACACTGATAGGATTCAGCATTTACAGACAAGTTTCACACAAAATATTCTATTTCTGAGTTTAAGAAAATTTGTCTGTAAAGTCGGCATGGGAGAATGAGAACAGATGATGAATATTGCTAAAACAATCAGCTGAAAATATTTGACTATAAATTTATATTTTGAACAGCATGAATTGGAACTATGTTAAATTGATTTGCACATTAAATTTTCTCTATTTAAAACATATGGGATGCCGACGACGGTACACTGCTGGGAGCTACTGAAGACACAATGATTAGCTTAATAAAAACAAGAGGCTAAGCTCTGCTCTCATGAAAACCATGCTGTGGGTTGGGAAAGACAGTTATTAATCAATTATCCTACTGATGAAGGCACATAAAACTGAAATGAGTGTCCTTAAAAGAAAAGAGTTTTGTTTAGAGGATGAACATGACCTGGTAGTGGATGATGGGAATGCTACCCTAGGCAAGTCTCACTGTGCTAGGTAGGAAAGGACAGATATGCCTGCCCTCAGAAAGACCTGTTATCCAGATCGCCCCCTCAATATTACAGAAACAGATTTCAAGGTTAAGAAAACTTTTCTAGATCTTAGTGCTGGTAAGCAGCTGAACTCAAGTCCAGGACCCTCCCACCCCAGAGCCCTCAACCTTAACCATTCCACAATGCAAAAATACCCCTGGACTCAGCAGAGGTTCTCAAAGGGCACCCCAGGATGCACACATCAGCTGCACCTGGAAGCTTGCCAGAAATGCTCGGTTTTCCTTCCCATCACAGCCCTGCTCAACTAGAAAATGTGTATACAGTGGGGAGCAGTGACCTGTGCTCATCCTTCCAGAGGACTGTGGTGCAGTTGGGTGGAGAGCAATCACACCGTGATGTTTCAAGGGCCACAAGAGTAAAGAAGATCACACAGGCTTGTCTCCCATGCTGACTGGTGTCCCTGAACCTCCTCTCATCATAGGACTGAGTGAAGCTTTTCCTCCTGGACAGCTCTTCTCTCAGCATCTGGCTGAGTTCTGTCTGAAAACAAATCTACCTGTTTCCTAAAAAAAAAAAAAAAAAAAATGCTG
This sequence comes from Marmota flaviventris, assembly GCF_047511675.1. NCBI lineage: Eukaryota > Metazoa > Chordata > Mammalia > Rodentia > Sciuridae > Marmota > Marmota flaviventris. The sequence goes on from NC_092502.1 coordinate 27,575,666, forward strand.
CTTCCTTGTAAAGTAGAAAGAATTCTGATAATCTATAAAAAATAGGTGGCCATGACATGAGGAAGCCTTGTGACTTATAAAACAAGAGCATCAAAGAGCTGGGTGGATCAGAGGCCTTTGAAAATTCAACATGATCCAAGAGCCACAATCTTGGATCCAAGTCTCCCCAGGTTTATCACTGGTAATAAGAAACAAGAATTCCAAGTGCAATGTTTTATTTAAGGTTGATATCTATGTCAGTTGTAAGAAATTGGCTGTTTTCATTTGAGCCATAATACATTATACAAAATTGAGTTTACTCACATGGGCTTCAGTTGAGCTAAGGAGCCTGTGGTAGTGAAGCTGCTTCTCTAAACTCCTCACTTGTACTGACATAACAGGACATACCCAGCACACCCAGGGCATGTTCTCAGCACAGGACGCTCCAACTGGTTTGCGCCTGCAGCCATGGAAGTGATCCTTCCATTAAGGAGGGCAGTTTGACAGTGTTCAAAAGCTTCAAGAATGTTTGTACCCTATGAGCCAGTAGTGCCTCTTCCAAGAATTCATCTTCAATATTTGAACAGAGAGAATGATATTTATACGTACAAGTCAATTCCTTATAACTCTTACAGGAATGAAATAAGGTAATCTAAATGTCCACTTTGTGAACCATCAAAAAACTAGAACATGAATGCAGCTACTGAATACCATCCAGCCCATGGGAAATGGGAAATGAAGTGGGTACACATATCCACCATGACAGCTGTACCTCCCTATGAGCATATGAAATTAATTTTTTTGAAATTACGTTCTGATCTTTGGTCTTTAAGGGCTTTGCACACATTATTACACATGTTCTTTATCCTGTTTACACAGATAACCAAGGAAAATCATTTTAAAAAACTCAAGAAAATGACATGGGCTCTTTGAGGAAGCAGGATAGATGCATTGGTAATTGTCGAAGGTCTTCAATGATGTGCAGTGAGGATCACAAATTACAGTATCATTTCCTTTATCCTCAGGACAGCACTAAGTATTATTTGTGTCATCACCTTGTATAGATGAGCTCACCACAGACAGGTTAACCAAGTTGCCTTCTAACAGGATAGGTTTCACCCCACCTAGGGCTTCTGACCTTAAAATCATCATGTTGACAGTGACGTCATTTGCCTTGTAGGGTCAACATGTAAGGAACTTAGGAGCAAAGCAAAGTGGGAAAAATCAGAAGACATATGAAAGCATAGTTATATCTCTGCATGGATAAATTACAAACAATTTAGTTTTCCTTTCTTACAAATTTTAAAATGTTACTTTTAATAAACATGCCCCCCCATCGTGTGCTAAGGAAATATAAAATGTGCTTTCTCAAGAAGGCCCTAAGCTTTTAAAACAGAGCTCCACAACTGTCAATTACCTCATAATAGAGTTTTCAGAATTATGGCTTTTATTTATTATCCATGATAGGTTGTCCTTAAAAATTTTCCCATGTGTACTGTCCAAGAAGCCTAAGGGGGGGCTGGGGCTGGTGGGGCTCAGGGCCTTCCCTCAGCAGGAGCTGCTGCCCTGACCACCCTCCTGGCAGACCCTACTCCTGCCCCAGACCCCTGACCTCCTTCCGGGCTCAGCACAAAAGCTCCATCTTGAGCGGGACCTTTCTTTCCAGGGAAAGCCCAGGATAAAAATGCTTGAAAGCCACTGATCTGAAGCAAGTCCTGCAGGTCTGGTGAGAAGACAGCAGCTCACACAGCAGAGAAGCTTCCTGAGGACAGTGCCCTTGGGACCAGGAGCACCAGGGAGGCCCTGGACCCTCGACCAGGAGAGTAGGCCCAGTGGGTTCCCATGTGCTGCAGTAAGGACCTAAACCCTGGTGGCTTAAAGAATGCAGATATCAATGTTGTACTTCTAAGCTCTGAAGACTGACTTGAGTTCTCCAGGCCGCTCCTTCCTGGAGGCTCTAAGGAAGGAGCTTTGGCCCTACCTTTCCCAGCTTCTCAGGGCTGCCTGCCCTTCTTTCTGTGTGGCCCCCTCCTCCATCTTCATTCAATATCAGTGACCCTAGAGAGTTCTTCCCAAACTGCTGTATCTCTGGTTCTTTCTTCCAGAGTCATGGCTCCTTCTGACCAGAGCCAGAAAAGCTTTGCCTCTTTTAAGAACTTTGGTGATGAGCTTGGGCTCACCCAGATAAGCCACAGCAATCCTTCCTTCTCAAAGTCCTTAATTTAATCATCTGAAAAAAAAATTATTTTGTTAAATAAGTTAACATTCACAAATTCTGGGAAATTAGGACATGGGCCCATGTTTGGGGACAGGCCAGTATTCTACCAACTAGAGTATGTATCAATATGTTCTCTTGTCCCTGCACAAGTGAGAGACACCACACACTGATTCACACCAACATGCCAAAGGATGACGGTCAAACAGAGAAATGCTCACCATGCAGAGGCCCATGAAGTCACGTGGAGGTAAGAGTGAGAAACGAGCTTTCAAAGAGGTTCCTTTATCACAGACTATTTTCAGGACACTATAACCCTTGACACAAGGGCTTTACCAACATTCATGCTTGGTATAGTCTTACACACTACTGCTATAAAACATATACAAAGAAAACATTTTACAGGTATAGATACCTATAGAAAGCAAAAAAGCAGGGATTGGAATATTTCGATAAACAGTCATAGATTTTGATTTGGGGCTCAGCAGATTAAAATGCCCTTGCTGTTCACTATCACATGTGATTTATTTCAAATAGATCTTTTGGGAGAATGTGAACTTCATTACCGAAAAAACACATCATCTTAAATGTCTATGGAATATGTCGTCACTTTTTTAAAAAACAAACAAACTGGTAAGCCAAATTCCTGAGTGCAGAAATGTCAAGTCTCCAAGCCAAATAGACCTTTCCATTAATAAGATGTTCTGGTAACATTACTCAATAAATAAGAGGCTGTGGTAATGCTCAAGCAGAGGTAGAAATGGTCCACTCTCATCTCCTCTGCACAGCCACAGCCCCTCAGCACAGTCTTGGCCAGTGCTATACCCAAGACAGAGGTGGCAGCCACTTCCATGGTCCCCTCTGGCCTTCGTTTGAAATACCCAGGTCTTTGATCCTCTCTCCATCCTTCTTTCAACCTCATAAAACACAGCAAGGCTTCAGTGATGCACGCCTGGAATCCCAGCCACTCAGGAGACTGACTCAGGAGGATCATAAGTTTAATGACAGCCTGGGCAATAGAGCAGGACCCTGTCTTAAAAATAATAAAAATGCTCAGTGGTAAAGCATTAGCCTAGCACGTGTGAGGTGCTGGGTTCCATCCCCAGGACTATGAAAAAAAAATGTGCTCTATATGTGTAATATGAATTGTAATGCATTCTGCTGTCATGTATAACAAATTAGAATAAAAAATGAAAAACCAAACAACAACAACAATACTCATAGAATATCTAAATATGCTTCCATAAGAAAATTCTTTCAGATCTGCTCTTCTTTTCTGTCAAACACAAGGTCTAAACCTTGTACAATTATGCTTATTAGGAGGTACAATTATGCTTCAATTTTTATTCATTTCCATTCAGGATATTTCTGCAAAACTACGGAGGAAGATACAAATACACCCCGAGAACCTATTGTTTTTCTAACACCCACAGCAGCCCTTCTCAACCTTAACTGCTTCAATATGTCTCTCTCTACAAAAATACCTGTTTAGGTGATGGAGGAGGAAGCACATGCCAACAGGGGGAACCTGTGACTCCAAACCTAGAGATTCAGATAAAAGTGGAGACACCCTGGGATATGGACTGGAAGGAAATGTCCATGGTTTTCTACACACCACTCCCTTCCTGGTGGATTCTGCCTTGTGGAGGAGAGGGGTTGCAGGTGACTCCTAGGTGGGCTGGGTGATCCTGCTCTCAGAACACACTGGGAGAATCCATGTGGAGATGAGAAAGAATTGGGGGGCAGCAGCCACCAGATGAACAGGAAGGTGCCCTCGTACGGGCCTAAGAAATCTTAGGGCCACCGCACAAGTTGAGAACCAAAGTGCAGGCATAAGACCTAGGCCCCCACCCAACAGCAGGGAACGAAGTGATTTCCTCAGGGACAAGAGCGGGTAAAACAGCAGACCTGGAATCCAGACCCAGAAGTCCTGATTCCTGTCTGTCTCCACAGTGTCTCTCATTTCCTTCACTATAAATACCCCCATGGAATCCTGGAAACAGGAGCTAGTCCACTGAACAGAGAGCAGACTTACAAGCTGATCATGGGCTTTCTGTCCTGCTGAGAAGACAGCGATTCCAGAAGGAGACAGAGACCTGCATTCTTCGCCCTCATGTAATAGAGAGGGTTTTCACAGAGAAGACCCTGGAGCAGGACTCTGGGCTGCTCTCCACTAGGGGTCAAGAATGTGCAGCCACTGTCCACTCTACTCCTCAAGCAGAGGAAGGAGAAAAAGCTACAAGTTACCAGGTTAGGCCTCACTATTAGAGGGTTGATAAACATATGCATCTAATTTTGAGGCATTTAAATCAAACTGTTCTCTGTGTGCATAACAGAAATTGCCACTTTAGATCAGTTTTGAAGAACAAAAACGTCAAAGTTGACAAAAGCCTTTATATTTTATTCAATCTCTATTTAATCTTTGCATATTTAACTCAAACAGTCCCCTGCTGCTGGATCATGCCCTACAGTGAACACCTACTCCCCAAAACAGCAATTGCTTCAGGGACTTGGTTCTCCAGGCTAATGACCACTTGCCCCCTTATCAAAAGATAAAAGGAAAAGGTATTTTAATGTACTCTATCAAGTAAGAGTGGGAGCCATGGGACTTAGGGGTAAAGTTTCAAGAAGCCTCTTGACTAATAAGGATGTGATTCCGACAGAAAAAACCCTTTTTCTGATAATTTGGTTAATACCTGCTTCTAAATTTATATACCCATCAACCTAACCCTGACCACTAGACACCTTTTGCTGAATGTCCCCATGTGGATGTCTCCTGGGGTGGTGGTTCACAGGGGTGAAGTTTACAGCAGCAAATTCATTGTGGTACCATCAAGAAGCAATCTCTCAACAGGCAGATGGAAACGAAAATGTCTCTCTCCCTCCAACCAAGGATGGGGAGAAGGGCCTTTCACATCCTCTCTTTTCTTCCCAGGGACAGGAAAGTGAGCCAGATAACATCTATTTTTCTCATTCACTTGTCCCATTTAGGGCAGTCCTGCTTGGAATACAGCCATGGCGCCTCTCCAGCTTTTCTTGTCACACCTGCCTGACCCCTTCCACCATCTCATGTCACAGTTTCCTAATGATCTTCTCTGCAGTGTCTAGTTTATTACTTACCCATAATCCACCCCTAAGCTGCTCCCCTCCTGTGCTCCTCTTCACCCTTGAACTCTCCCCTCCTTCCTTTCCATCAGCCTCAGCTCCTCTGTCTTTGGAGACCTCTGGCTCCACTGCCAGCTGCTCTCTGGTCCTCTCCACCCAGTTCATCTCCAATATTTTTGGAAGCTCTGCTCCTTGCCCACCTCAGGTCACGCTTCAGACATGACCAGGCCTTCTGCCACCCAGAAGAGAATCCCATGGGCCTCAGCTGTTCCTTGGTTGAGAGATGACAGTGATTCCCCACCGAGTCACTGAGTCAGCAAGAACCTGCACACAGGGAAGCTGGATGAGCCCCTCTTCACTAACCCTGAACTCAGGGGCTTTTCACTCAAATCTCACATCAGGCTCCTTGGCAAAGGTTTCCTCTATCACAGCCAAAACAGATAGCATTTTATAACTATAGTTTGTTATTTGTAAATGAATTAAGTAAAAATCATCTCAATAAAGGATACATCTAAAAGGTCACGACTGCACCCATCGAGACTCTCTTTGTTTTCTCTTCCCTGTTAGTTTGCACTGACAGGGGGAAGGCAGCACCTGATCCTACAGCATCCACAACCCCCCCCCCCCCCAGCTAATCCCGTTCTCTTCCTGTGTGGACCAACAGCCCTTAGCCTGCTTCAAAGCTCTAATGACATACAATCCTCTTGCCAGTGGGACCTGGCAGCAAAGTACCATGTGCTGGCTGAATGACCTCAAGATAAAGCTGAGATTTCAATACTCAGCTCTCATGCTGTCAGGCATCTGCCTCAAGGGAAGGAGGGCTCCATGGAACACAGTCAAGCACTCAGTCACCCAAGTGTCACCCTCATCCCAACCCCCACACAACAGATGTCCCCAGTCAATCAAAATTTCAACATGTAACAGCATGAGGTTCTTAAAAAAAGTTCCTGATTCCAGATAATTCCAAACATATGAGTACTTCACTATCTCTGAGACTTCCAAAGACAGCCCTGGTTGCAGTCATTGCTGACTGACAAGCTGTCCAAATCTGAAGCATGCCCACAATGACTCCAATTCCTGTAATTCTGTTCACTTAGGGAGGCTCCCCACTGCAGATTCAGTCTACCCCACAAAGACCTCCATGTCCCTCACCTGTGTGCCCATGCAGGTGGGTTATTAAGACTTCTGTATCAGAGCCAGGAACAGAGTGGGCCATTGCTTACCTGAAAAAAAGGTAGAAAACTCCAATCTCCAGCCCAGAAAATCAAGGTCTCAGAAGTCTCCCCACCCTGACTGGAAGGCGAGAAGGTGAGCCTCAGATTTCCTGGTGACTTACACTAGGTGTGAGGAGGCCAGGGTGCCTCAGAGAATCCCTGTATCTCCACAGTGAACAAGGTGAGACTGCAGGGTGGTTTTCAAAACCCCAGTGTATAAGCATCACCTGAGTTAATCACCTGTGGATTTAGAAGCTTCACTCACAAGATTCTACTCAATGACAAACACTTGGGTGACTTTCCAGCACTAAGGAATAGACGTAGAATAAGGAGGAACCCCCCAAGGCAGCCCTTCCACCTCATGGGAGGCTTCTGTTCCCACCTGCAGGGCATCCTCACCTCCTGGCTGCCTCAGAGACAATAGCAATAAACAGCTGGCATTTTCTGTCCTTGTTCTGTCAGGTGCCCTGTCAGGGTTTTGACAGGAAATATTTAGTTTATCTTCACCAGTAGATGCAATATCATCCCTGAATTATAAAAGAGGTCTATTGGGGATTTTTCTATGCCTGAGGTCACACAACTCAAAGTAACTAAAACAAAAGGCCTCTGACCTAAGTCCTTGGTGGGGTCACGAGAGATCACAGCCCAGGAGAATGAGCTCAGGCAAAGCTGTGGAAGGTGTTGGTGTGAACATCATCTTGGTGAAAGTCCCTACAGATGAGATGCTGAGTTCTACATGAGGTCACTCATTTCACATTGACTCCTGTATCACATCCTTGTTGTAGATGAGGATTCTCTGAGGTTCAAAGAAATTTTCAGTCACATGAGACTGAATATACAAAGGCAGGAGCAGATAATAATATGATCTTGACCACACCTGCAGCAACCTGCCCTGGGAAACCATCTCAATTCACCACCCAGGAAGCCAGCCTGCTACCACATAGACTTATGAGGATTTTCTTTGCTACTCTTATAACAATGTAGAAAGCTAAACATCAATTTATGAAAAAAAAAAAATCAACCTCAGACAGCCAGGATTTAATGGCTGAGAACTTCCAAGCCTCTGCCCCCATTTTCAAGTTAGGATGAATATCAGATATGAACCCTAACCAACCCCTCAGAAGGCCCCTTACTAGTCAGCCTGACTCAAGCTGCTATGCCAACATCTCAAGTCAAGCCTTCCCTGTCCTTCACTACAAGACACTCCTACCCTTGTCTCCCTTTTGAGTCTGCCAAACACAGGTGACGATAGTTAAATCTCACACTGCAAACTCTCAGTGAAAATCCTTGCTTGTTCTCATTGGTTGGTCTCGATCTCCTCAGTGACTTAAGACAGCCAGGAAGGTCCCAGGAAGACCTGGGACTCAGGACCAAGCTCTGGGGCCCCAGATTCCATTCTCTCAGCTCTGGCTGAGAATGCACAGCCAGCTCCAGAACCTTCAGCTGGACTCTCAGATAACCAGCTGCATCTGCCAAGCCTTTACAGGTGGATGGCTCCCAGACTAATCTTCCAACTTGGTTAGCCTGAGGTTCTCAGCATGAGCACTGTTTACAATATTGACTTGCTAATCTTTTGTTCTAGGCTGGCATCTGTCCTGCACTTTGCAGGATACTAGCACATCCCTGGCTTTTGGCTACCCAGGTGCCATTACCATCCTCCCAGTTATGGCAACCAAAGCTGTCTCCAAACAGTGATCTGGTTGGGGTAGGTAGAGCAAAAGCTACCCTGACTGAGGACCACAGATCTAGAATGTTGCTTCACAAACCTCTATTGTGTAACTAATCACATGGAAATCTTGTTAGAAATGCAGGGTTTTCACTAGGCCTGGGTGGGGCCTGAGAGTCTGCCTTTTCAACAGCTCCCAGGTGATGACCCTGTATCTGGTCTGAGGACAGCACTTTACAGGCTAAAAATGTACATTACAGTGTTTTCCTTAACCTGTCGATGGCTTCAGCCAGCCTAGAAGATGCTGGTTCAGAGGACCTGGGCTGGGGCATAGGCACCTATATTTTAACAAGCACAGTTAGCCCTCCTCATGTTCTAGTAACCATGGTACCAATGCTCCCGGTTCAGTTATTCAGAGCAGAGCCTGGAATCCCATGGAAATGACATCCTAAACAGTGTGCAGTTGTGACAGAGACATTGTCCCAGCAGTGGTAAGTGGGCTTGGCTTTCTGCCTCAAGGGGAGGCTCTTGGTTGACACAACTGGAGAGAGGCCCTGCAGGAGGTGGTGTCCCAGGGCTCTGACTGCAGGCAGGAGGAACTGATTCTGGCTTCCTGGGGCAGACATGGGCTGTGCTCAGGGTAAAGGGGACTTCACAGAGGCTCAAGGAGGAGGTAGGGCAGGGGATGCCACAGCAAAGCCATTCAGGAAGGCTCCTTGAATTAATCCATTTCCAGTTTTTCTTCTCTAGAAGTGTACTTAGCTTAAGACTGAGGAAGAGACAGAGAAGCAGAGTGACCAAAACACATATACCAGAGAAAAATATTTGCCTGATTTGGTATTGGGCATATAGATTGGTCATCAATTATTCTGCATTTTTCACCCTAAGGGAATGGATTTTCTATCAGGAGAATTAATATAATGATTCACTCTATTAAGATCTTTTAGTTAAGCTGGGCACAGTGGTGCATGCCTGTAATCTCAGTATTTTGAGGAGGTTGAGGCAGGAGGATCGCAAATTCAAAGACAGCCTGAACAAAAGTGAGGTGCTAAGCAACTCAGTGAGACCGTATCTCTAAATAAAATAAATAATAGGACTGGGGAATGGCTCAGTTGTTGAGTACCCCTGAATTCAATCCCCAGTACCCAAGGGAAAAAATAAAAATAAAAATAAAAACTTGAATCCTTGAGTTAAAATTGAGTTTATTCATATTCAGTGTAATAATCTAACAGATGGGAATATGAAAACAGAGAGGACGGATCATAGACAGACAAAACCTAATTTTCTCTATTGTTAATCTGATTTTCCAGTAGGACCACATCTTAAATCCTCCTGTATACAGGAGTCCAGAAGGAATTACCATTTAAAGATATCCCTGTGGTAGCTACTTTATTTACTTTATCTAATTTATCTTGGAACCACCCTTATGTGATAGATTTTTTTTTTAACCTTCATTTTTCAGAACAGGAGACCAAATTTAAGTAATCCTTCCAGAATTTAAGTAATCCTTCCAAAATCCCATGGCCAATGAGACTGAATCTGAGGGTCTGCCTTAATATCTCTCTCCACTATGTTCAATCAATTAACAACCTGATATTTGCTGTTCTACTTATGGCTCTAATGTCCACAGGTGGAGCAGCAAACCAGGCACCACAGCTGAGAGCCTCCTAGTTGGTCTTCCGTCTACTGGTTTTGCTTGCTGTCCACCAGTCTGCTCTCCCCAGAGCCACCAGAGTGGCATTTCTAAATTGCAAATGTGATCGTGTGACACAGCTCCCTTCTTCCCCAACCCTCACTTCATGCTCAAATGTTTCCTACTGTCCTTGATATAAACCTGAGCTGCTTATTTGCTTGCTAAGCTAGGATTTGCCCCCTACCTTACATCTTCTCCCAACAGCCCCCTTCCTCCCTTGTTCCCTGTTCTCACATGCTGTCTTCAGACGGCTCTACTTCTTTCCTTTCAGCCACTCTAGGCTCTGTGTCTTTCATGCCGTTTTCTGTGCCTGAAATGCTCTCCCTGGTTTGTCTCCTCCCCTGGGTAAGTCTGACTTCTCACCCTAAGCATCCCTTCCTCAGGGCCAACTGTGGCCATTGCTCTATGTTCTGCTAGAACCCTTTGCTTCCCATGATACACAACACACTTTGTCATGGTGGCCATGCAAAGTCACCTCTGGGATCCCTGAAGGAGGAGTGTGAGATTCAGTGACGGAGCACTGTAGACACGTGCCCACCAGCTGCCCCCAGCCCAGGACACCACCTGAGCCTTACAAAGCAGCCCTTCCTGGTGGGTGCAGGATGCCTCTGACTGCTGACCTGGCTGCAGGACTCAGCAGCTTTACCAACACTTCATGAGAACCACATGGAGAGACATTTCTACACGTGTTCCTGGCCTCCTCTCCTCCTCAAGCGTCAGGGTTTACTGTGGCTGATGACTCTCCAGGCTCTCCAGCTCCTCCACTCCCTTTTCCTTCACAAGCACGTTCTCCAGTAAATCTCCAGATGCCTGGTTGTCAGAGGACCAAAACTCACAAGCTCATTAAATTCCCTCTCCTCCCTAGAATATGCATCATGTGAAAGAAGGAGAGAAGCCTGCCTGTTGACCACTGTGACCTCTGTGCTTAGCACATAATAACCTCTCAACAAATATTTGATAAGTGCATGTCATTAAATGAAAGTTACATTGAATGCTACTTTCTGACTCCAAAGCCCATTCCCTTTTTTAAATCTCAGTGGTTCTTTCCCACTGCTCCTGATCTATACACACACACACACACAGAGAGAGAGAGAGAGAGAGAGAGAGAGAGAGAGAGAGAGAGAGCTAGGTATGATAAGATAATCAGAGAAAGTAACGATCTTTACTCACAAAAAGGTTCTTGGAAAGTGGCACTTAGTAAGATCAGCAAAGTCCCTTTTTGAGGTGAGAATTAGGGAGAAGGGGAAAAAAATAAGTATCTGGATATTTTGTAATAACATACGAAACCACCAAGACTGTTTAGTTCTGCATTCCTAATGCCAATAATGATGCTTGACATATTTAAGTGTCATTGAATACATTTTTTGCAAAAATGGATGAATGAATTAATTGAACAAACCACATTTTAAAATTTTCTCTCTTTTTTTTTTCATACATTTCAATGCCCTTTGGACAAAAGTTATAGAACTGACACAACACATTCACAATAGATGAGTGTAAACTTAACTTGTATTTTCCATTTTGTTGATGACATTTCTCCACATTTTGTTCTGGAGGAAACACAACACTCCACAAAATGTCTCTAAAGCCCTTGGAGTGTTTCTTCTGACACATTAGAATCTTGTTCTTGAAAGTTTAGGAGGTATGCTTCAGATATTTCAAAGTAATAGTTTAGAAAATAAACTACTACCAGTTTGTCCTCAAGAAAGTAATGAATTTTGCTAAATCAAAGCATCCCCATTAAAGTCATCCAACCAAAGCACCATCAGCACACACCATGCCCAAGGCCTGTGCTGAAAATTGAGCCATAAGAAGAGGAAAATGTGTTTCCTGTCACTGATACCTGATATGGAGAGGACCTCACAGATGCATAAAGTCCCAATCATCTTGGAAGATGCAAATATGTTGCCATCTTCTTTTATTATTTGGAGAGTAAGGGTCACCTTATAGCTCCTGATTTAATGCAGGAATATTCAGAGGTGAAATGATGATTTTATTGAGAGCTATAACCTCATCAGTCGATTAATCCATGTGATGCATTAATAATTTAGATATAACACTTTGTGGCAACTGTATGCAGCAGAGTGTGGATAGAGGAAGTAGGTCAGTGGGGGCATGACCTTGAGGAGTATGTCTTATTCCCCTGGTAACACTCTGATCCCTGGGTGCAATGAGCTGACAGCTTTTCGCCACCATGACATTGCCACCATGATATTCTCTCTCTCCTCAGACCCAGAACAGTGGAGTCAGCTTACCACAGACTGAGACCTCTGAAACCATGGCCTCAAAATAAGGTTCTCCTTCTCCAAATTGTTCTTGTCAGGTATCTTCATCATAATTATGCAAAGGTGACTTATACAACCTCTATTAAGTCTTTTCCAAAAGCCTAACTTTGGAATTAATCTTCTCCTATTTCTCTTTGCATTTTTGATAAGGAGTTTGTTGGTCATGTGCTTATTATTTATCCAGTGTTTATTTATCCAAGATACATTTCATTTGCTAGGCATATAAATAACACTTAATAATTTTAGAGCACTGTATAGTTAAAATAATTACTTCCAATTCCAAATTTCATTTTCTTCTCTGAACAAAACACTGTGAAGCAAAAAAAAAAAAAAAAAACTAAGACATCAATAAACACTTTACAGATTATTTTGTTGAAACTGGAAAAGGTTGGGCTTTGATTTGAATTATAGCTCTCCCATTCACTAGCTGTGTAAATGTTCATTATATTGCTGTGACCTTTGGTTTCTTGTAAAATGTGAAATTATGTTATGTCTTATTTGATATAGTTATGAAAAGCAAGTGTATTTGTTTATGTAAAGGTCTCATCATAGAGTGCCTGGTACATAAGAAATAATTATTTAATAAACAGCAGCAATCAATGCATAAAAGTTTATCACATGGTTAATTTGAAGACGTGTTAAAACCCAGATCTAGCTCCAAGTCCAAAGTTCTGTTGAGGACACATAGCATTATCTAGAATCAGCTGCTTTGTGGAAGAAAAAAATTTTCATTTTCAAATCTTCAGAAAAGTCTGGCAGAGTATTTTTTCAGTTTAAAAGAAGTAAACATAGTTAATTTCAATAGACATAGTTATTTCACTGAATTGCTAATCATCATTAGGCACTTCTTGAACATCCCAGAGAACCCTGTATACAGCACCACTGCAGTGTGCCTTAATTAGCTTTGCATTTGGCAGTGAGCAACAGCAAACATGACCACAGCAGCTCAGATGCATAGGGGATTATCTCATGCAAACAAAGATGGGGCAGGTTCTGGGCTTGGGCAATACAACAGCACTGCCGAAGGAACCAGGCAATCTGAGAAACTCAGGAAATCTGAGAAAGTTGTTCCATATTAAATTGCGTAACCTATTATATTATTTTATTATTCCTTAATCAAGAAAAATGTACATATGTTTTAAAACCCTCACCTTCCAGGGTGATTGTTCTAATTAGCTTTTTCTTTATAGGTCAAACTCTATGTGCCTTGGCCAGACAAACTCCATTTTACCCTGAGGCTCCATTTCATATAAGAAATGCTTTTCCCATGAGAAAACCCTACCTCTGCTATCCTGCTTAGCACACCCTGTTTATGGATGCATGGGGGTTGAAAATTGTTTCTGTTATTCTTATACAATGTATTGTTAAGAAATATATTTGTAAGATGTTCTCATTTTAATTCCCATTTTTCTGGGGGAGTGTACTATACCCTGAACTGGGTATCATTGTGACACACTTCCTACATTACTATGGTATTGGCTTACTGGTGACTTGTGGGTTTTGGCTATAAAGGAGATGTCCTACCTTGTACAAGTGGTCCAAGTTTGCAGGGGTGACTTGCCACCTGCCCTTCCTTCTTGCCACGGAATAAAAGTTCCATGTCTTGCTTCAAGACTGACCTGGTGATTTATTTCAAACACACAGCATTTTCACCTCTGTGACCAAAAGATCTGCCAGAATGATTTTAAGGAGGAAAAATTTTATTTTGGGAGATCTCCGTTTCAGAGGCCTCAGTCCATAGACAGTAGCTCCATTTGCCAGGGCTCCAGGTGAGGCAGAGCATCACAGTAGAAGGTGTGGTAGAGGAAAGCTGTTCAGAAAATGATCAGGAAACAGGGAGAGACTCCACTTGCTAGACACAAAATATATACCCCAAAGACACGCCTCCAGGGACCTACCTCCTCCAGCCACACCCTAGTTTCTGCTCAATTAATTTCTCTCAGGGAATTAATTCACTGACTTGGTTAAGGATCTAATAACCCAATTATTTCATCTCTAAACTTTCTTTGGGGGGGACACCTCATATCTAAACCATAATAAAGTTGATAGATTAAAAATCAGTCTCATTTTGTAATACCTCTCTAAATTCATACATTTAATGCAGTCCTGGGTGGGGGAGGGAGTAGACATACCTTGTGCCATTAAAAAAAAAAAAAATTCTCTAGTTTTCTATCCTTCATGTCTGTCATTAATTCATTCAATACCTGGACTCGTCTCAGAAACATTTTGCTAAGTAAAGGATTCCAGAACCAAATGTCTACATACATTATATAACTACATTCACTTATCAGTCTGAAAACGTGCATAACCATAGAAACAGAAAACGGATCGATATTTCCCAGGGGAGGGTAGACGTAGAAGTAGTTGGATATAAAATGGATTGGAATAAGGATGAAACATATGGGGAGAGAGTTAGCCAATATAGTGTTTCTGCTTTAGGAAGAAAGTTTGCAAATTGTTTTTCTATTTTAAGTTGCATCCAACATTAAATTATTGGGGCTGGGGTTGTAGCTCAGTAGTGGAGTGCTTGCCTAGCATGTGTGAGGCAGTGGGTTCGATCCTCAGCACCACATAAAAGTAAATAAATAAGCCAGTTGTGGAGGTGCCCTCCTTTAATCTCAGCAGCTGTGGAAGCTAAGCCCAAAATGGGCTCCCAACATCCCAAACTGGAGAAATTAATGCAACAAAATATACACTAACATCTGGGATCATAACACAAAGTATAAACTATCGAGCTCAAAGCCAGCCCCAGCAACAGAGATGTGCTAAGCAACTCAGTGAGATCCTGCTCTAAATAAAATACAAAAGAGGGCTGAGGATGTGGCTCAGTGGTTGAGTACCCCTGAGTTCAACCACTGAAACATAATAAAACTAAATAAATACAAATTTATAAATAAAATAAAGGTATTTTCATCTATAACTAAAACTATTTTTAAAATATTAAACAATTATATTCTTTACAGGAAATTGTATGGTGATAGAACTGTTTGATATGGTATCAGAATGGTGGACATAGGATTTCATGCATTTGTCAATATCCAGAGATTTCACATCCTAGAGGATGTTATTCTATGTAAGTGATAAAATAAAGAAATAACCAGAGAATTGGGGGATTCCAAGATGAAATGTAGATGGTGAAAAATGAATCTAATCATATTATAAATATATGACATAATGACACTATAGAGAGTAGGGAAAGAAAGAGATGACCTAAGAAACTTAGGGAAGTTGTGTTTATACTAGAAATTGATAAGAGAAGGTAAAAAGGAACTCTACAATAAATCCTGTTTTAGTTGGTAAAAAGCATGAGGTACAGGACAACAATTCTGAAACTACTTGATGTGTATACTGGTATTGAAAAAAAATGGGTAAATAATTGATACTGGTAGATTTCGGGTTTTCCCCCACTGGAGAGGAAAATTATGAATAAGCAAGAACAAAAGACTACACTATACTTGTGCTACTGGATTAGTGACATTAGTATAAATCCATATTTATCTTAATGTGCATGTAGAGATGGACAGGTACAGGAACAATAGTAGGTAAGGGTAAATGCCTGGCTTAGTGTACATACCTGTGTTCCCTGGTTCTGTCTCCTGAAAGAGCCTGGAGCCATGGTGTTCCAGCAACAAGGATCACTCCCAGCATCCAGACCTTGGTTTCAAAATACCATCCTCCAATCACAGGAATCTGGGCTCCTGAGAGAAATGAATGACTCAGGGCGATGGTAGGGGAAATGCAAGTTGAACCTGGAACATTAGGTATCACCAGTGAGATAGGAAGTGCTCAAAACGTAATGATGGAGCATCTCAAAGGGACACAAGAGCTGAACGAAATGGGCTCCCAACATCCCAAACTGGAGAACTTAATGCAACAAAATATACACTAGCACCTGGGATCATAACACAAAGTATAAAATAAATATAAATGAGAATATGCTGACATAAATGGCTGAATACATCAATAAATGGGGAGATCAGACATATCTCCTATACAAAAGCATTCCAAATATGTGTAGAACACCCTACAATACAGAAGGCTGAGCTTAATCTCCCCACCTTTTGAGTATGAGTTGATCTTAGTGAAATAATTCCAAATGCAGAGTATTAGAAGGAAAAACAGAATTTTACAGTAGATAAAATAGTCCAACACTACATCTGCAAGTGCTCAAGGGCATTGTCAGTGATGTCATGTGAAATGACTTGTGTTCGGAAGGGCACTTAGTCCCTGTGGTATTTTCAAAGCCTATATCCCTGGTCTATTCATTGGGAGAGATTAGACAAACCCCTGTTTAAAGCCATTCCATAAAATCTGTCCAGTACTCCTCAAAACTGGCAGGATTATGAAAAATAAGGAAAGAGAGAAAGGCTCACAAATATAGGGACAATAAAGAAACATGACAACTTGAAAGTGGTCTCTGAATGCGATGCAGAATCATAAAAAGGACACTAGTGGCAACATTGGAGAAAGACAAGGGAAGTTTAGAGCTTAGCAGTATGTGCCTCTGTTTGTTTCTTAGTTTTGACCAACACACCACAATGTGCAAGGTGACGTTAGGACCTTGTACAGGACCTGGCACGTGGGAGGTCATCAGTGAACATTCACCATGTGCGTAAAGGTAACCTTAATATCAAGCTCCAAGACCTCCGTCTCTCCAGTTTGGCTTTGCTATCAGAGCCATATTTGGAAACACCTGGTGAATTCCAGACTCACTCATCACTACTGAAATGAAAGATACCTGAGTTAGTAGGTACTGAGGTACCAAAGTGCTGGCAGCCCCCTTCTGCCCTCCTGCACAACACTGGCTCTGTGGTCCTGAATGGTGCCTCCATCAGGATCTGAAAGGTGTGACCTTTCGTGCAGATAGCCCCCACCCTCATGCTCAGCACTCTGCCCAGAGCAGGGGAGGATGGGGAGCAGAAAGGAGGCAGGGACAGGAGTCAGACCCTCTTCCTAGGTTCTTCATGTCCACACTCCCCGTTCCCTCAGCAGTGGACTGGCATGGCTCTAATGTACTATCTGTTAAAACACATCCAATATTTCTGTCTGTCTTCCTGTGTCTCTGTGATTACTATTACTTGAGTGATGTGGCGCTGGAGTGAATGGAGATGAGCCTTTAGCAGCTCGTGGGGTGGCTATAGATCCCCATTTGGTCATCTCTATTTCTTTAAAATGAGCCTGTTTTTTACATGACGATATTCATGAAGGTCCCAGGTTAGCAAATCCATGGTCCACTTCCTTGAAGAACTGACAGTCTTGTTGGCTGTCCTCTGTTACCATCACAGGCTGCCCTCTGAGCATCACAAATGTGCACGATGGGTCACAGAACTGAGGGGGACACCCATGGCACCCTGTAGTCCTCTTACCCCCCTAGTGAGGCCCAGGTGCATAGCCTCCTGAGATGGGAGTGTTTGTATACAGAATCACAAGCTACTAGAGCAGAAGAACCCTCGGTTAGTAGGTACTAACTAGGTATCACCAGTGAGATAGTGGTGACTTCTTCCCTCTTCCCTGAAAGATGAGGAAACAAGGCCCCCAAAATGGTCCAACCAAGAGGCAGACTAGCTGAGCTGGAATAAAAAGCGATTATTCCCATCTCTTTCTTTGACAAATTCTGCTTCTTTTTTTCCGCCCATACAGGGGATTGAACCCAGGGGCACATAACCATTGAGCTACATTCCTAGCCCTTTTTATTTATTTATTTTTTTTTTGAGTTAGTGTCTTGCTAAGAGTATATGGGCCTCAATAAATTGCTGAGGCTGGACTTACAGGTCCTCCTGCCTCAGCCTCCAAAGCTGCTGGGATTACTCATGTGAGCCAACATGCTCAGCAAAATTCTGCTTTTTAAATCAGTCTTTCAAAGAATCAGGCTTGTGTTCTTCATTGGGAAGGAAATTGATGGAAATGTAGATGAGCCTGAAGATCTCTTCCACTGAAAACATTAAACTTGTTTCAGTCATTTGAAGCCAGTGACCTGAGCCTCCTAATGAAGCCTGGGTCATGTGGAAAGTGCTGTTGATGGACCTGAAGCCCCAAGGAGATGGGCAGCTTCAGTGCCAGGAGCTGGCTCCTCAACAGGATCAGTCCCTCAAAACCACTGGCACAAGGTACCCTTTGATATATTTCTTTCCTTTCCTTCTAGAGTTCAAGTGTTGTTTACAATGAGTCTTGGTGACTTCATATCCATAGGATGATATCAGAATATTATTGTGACACTGCTTTAGTTAAACAGGAATAGTGAATCTGGGAAGATTCATCTGTTTTGCTAGAGCAGATGATTTATTTGTGTTTTGTACTTCTTTTTATAGTGGTAAAGGCTGCAGATCCCAAGGGCTTCTTGTATGGGAAGAGACATAAAATTAAAACTGATATTTTAGATGCTCCAAGAGTTTCAGATACAAAGATTGACTCCCTGTTCACAACAAAGCCCCTTAAACCTGTCTCAGCTTTTGTTTTCGGACACATACATCAGGGTCAGAATTGTGTATCTTGTTGGGATTATTATAGGGAAGAGAGCTGGGCAAGGGGCTGTCACCTTCCTAGACTTCACTGAGCACCCCATGTGTGTTTGTGTGACTAAAGAAATGTTCCTTACCCATGGGAACAGGTCAGCTCTGATTTTGTATTTTGTATTTGACATTCCCACTGAGGATGGCAGATGAAAATGGAAGAGAAAATCGACTTGGTCAATGTTACGATGCACAAATCCGGAAACCTGTGCTTTGGTCTTAGCTGGGTTTCAGTCTAGCCTTGCGGATTTTGAAAAATTCTTCTTAATATGCCCAAAAGAATGGTGTCATTCCTCAATTGAAAAATGTTTCATTGACCCCCCTTTGCTGTTAGAATAAATTCCAATATCTTCAACGTATTCTGCAAGATCATGCAGTCTGGCCCCTGCCCATTTTCCTACTCATTTTTCTATCCCACCCAAAGCATTTCAGCAGCAGACTTCATTCAGTACCAACCTGCCTTTTGTCCTGCCTGAGGATCTTTGCACAGGCAGATCCTTCACCTTCAGCCCTGAGTCCTTGAAAACCTGCCTTCTTTTCATTGTTTAATTCTCATCTTAAATGTCACTTGTTAGAGAGACTTTCCCTCGGCCCTCCCATAAAGCAAGTGCCTGGTATATTTTCTCTCCTGCTTTTGGTTTCTTTCCTTGACAGAAATCTCAACTTGCAGTTTTTGAATAAATATTTTCTTTTATTGTGTTTACTTGATTTGTCTTATTGGGTCAGCCTACGCTTTTGGAATATAAACCCCGTGAAAGTGGAGACTGTATTTATTTTACTTATGGCTGTATCTCCAGCATCCATCATACTGACTGGCATGTGGTAAGCACTTAAAAACACTTGCTAAATAAACAAATGAGTGAATGAATAACTTATTCTCTATCCAAGTCTTAGTTCATCTTAGATGAAAATATGCTACCCTGTTCACTCTAGCTACCCTGTTCACTCTCCTAACTTCAAAGTAAGAGGTGATTCTTCCCTTCTGTGGCCATCACTTCCCAGCATGCTGCTTCTCCTTTGTATTTTTTTTCACATTTTTTTCTCCCTCAGCTTGAGATAAATGTTCAATTTGCTATGTAGATATTACTAAGTTAAAATTGTAGAGATGAAACTGTATATTGAAAGTCAAAAGATCTGAGTTTTGCATTAAATATGCATATGTAGTTCACAATGTGAACCAAGAAATTAGCTGTCTAGGGGACCTCATTTCTTTACTTTTTTTTGGGGGGGGGTGTAACAGAGATTGACCTCAGGGGTACTCAACCACTGAGCCACATCCCCAGCCCTATTTTGTATTTTATTTAGAGACAGGTCTCACTGAGTTGCTTAGCACCTCACTGTTGTTGAGGCTGGCTTTGAACTCATGATCCCCCTGCCTCAGCTTCCCAAGGCACTGGGATTACAAGTGTGAGCCACCGCCGCAGGCATCCCTTTCTTTACTGTTTATGTTGAAAAGATTTGAAGATATGCTGAGCCCCAAAT
This sequence comes from Marmota flaviventris, assembly GCF_047511675.1. Taxonomy (NCBI): domain Eukaryota; kingdom Metazoa; phylum Chordata; class Mammalia; order Rodentia; family Sciuridae; genus Marmota; species Marmota flaviventris. The sequence continues at coordinate 27,595,814 of NC_092502.1, forward strand.
ACTTTTTGCACTTGGGACATCACCTTGTATTTTTTGTTTACCTTTCATTCATTAACCTAGGAGCCTCATAAGATGGCTACTTAGTTTAAAATAGCAATGGCCACTCAGATTCGTGTTTGGATATATTCACTAAAAATAGAAATCTGATTAATTAGTTTATATTTCAGTTGCAAAACTTATAATCTCAGAGGAAAATCCAAGATTCCAGATGCCCTGCCAGTGAGCAAACATTCTACATCCTTGCTGTGTGCCTGCTGCTTTCTAGAGTGGCCTGGAAGCCATGAAAGTTGGAAAAATGGTGGAACAGAATTACATCCTCATGTGGTTCTCCATCTGCGTATTTTTATAGGTCTTCCAGAATTCTCCTAGCATGGTTTTCCAAAATCATTCCTGTTATTCCCCGATTATACACAATTCCACCCTGGCAGGATGGTCTGCATTGAGAGCCAGTTTTGGAGAGTGAAGGTGTCAGACATGCCCGGGTTCTTAGCATTGTATCCAAAGGCAGAACAGAGGGTGAATGGACATGTGGTTGAGAGATTTCAGAGCTTGGAGTTGACTCTCATGTGATTTGGGATAATGGTTTAAACATTTTAAGGTGAATTTCCTTATCTTTGAGAGAAGCATAATAATAATAAAAATTGCACAAGTTGCTGACTGGGTTAAAGAAATAATCACGTAAAATATTTAGTGTACCCTTGGCCTGTGGCCCTAATTCAATAAGCATTGGTTTTGTTTGTATTTTTTCTATAACTTGACTAAAAGCTAAAGAATTCCAATCTAGATCAAGAAGTTCTATTTTGTATTAGCTGTACCCAATATATTGATTTTCTTTGTCAACATTGTAAAGTTGATGTTTAGATATAATCTTTAAAGTTCTCTGAAAGTCAAAGTCAAAAAATAGGCTAAATTATATTTGGCATCAGAAGAGGATAAGCTGTAGATATCTTAGTTTTTCTAAGTTACCTAAAGTCTCTTGAGTGCTGATTATATAAAAAGTGCATATTATATAAAAATAGCTTTGGCTATTTTTATATAATATGATTTGGATATGAAATATCCCCCCAAAGCTCATGTGATACGTGCAGGAGGTGCAATGATTAGATTAGGAGCTGGAACCCAACCTGTTCATCCTGATTTCAATGATGTTCACTTGGGTGTTCACTACGTGGAGTTGTGATGTGACTGGAGGAAGTTAGGTCACTGGGCATTTACCCTTGGTGATTATGTCCTATCCCAGGTTCCTCCCTCTCCCTCTCTGCTTCCCAGCATTCATGAGCTGAAGATTCAGCCTCATCTCAGGCCCAGGGCAGTGGCACTGGCTGACCATGGACTGAGACCTCTATGTATGAGCCCCAAATGAACTTTTCCTCTTCTAAATTGCTCTTGTCAGGTATTTTGGTCACAGTGACAAAAAAGCTCACTAAGACACAGAATCCAGAAAGATTCACAGAAGCCAGAAAGCAGTTGTGCAGCAGCACTCTGAGGCAGGTGACATTTTTAGGAACTCCAGGCCTCTCAGGGGTCCCCTCTCCTGGATGTTTCCTGAGCATCCTAGCTTTTCTCTTGTGCTGTTTGATATCCTCCCTTTGCTTATCTGAATTACTGAATTATATGCCTCATGTCTAGCCATAAAATGCAAGCTCTTGCTTCCTTTTAAATAAATTTCATGCTCGAAGCAGGCAAGAGGCTATTTCACCTGAGCTCTGTGAGAGTGTCCTGCTGTCCAGGGCCCTGATATGCTGACCTACTGGCAGCTACTATTATCTCTCATACTTGGCAGACAGATCAGAGAATCACGATGCCTCTTTCATACCAGTGAAGTGGCCAGTTATGTAATCTTTACACATTGTGCTTCTGGCTTCAACCACTAACTAATATTCTATCTCATTCTCGAGGATCCTGGAGTGTCTTCTAGACTCTACAGTAAATGATCTGAGATTTCCAGCTGCAAAACCCTCATTTTACTGATGGAGAAAGAGTAGTGAAGGAGAGGTGGAGAGTCAGATGCTAAGACACACTTTACATCCTCACAACTACATAGTCACAATGTGTGAACTATTATTACATGATACACTATTTGGAGTCTCACTTTTGTGTATTGATTGATTATGGTTTAATAGGAGCCTGCTACTAAATTTGCTTTTCTGTAGGATATGGAGCATGCTAAATTGGCAGTAATTAATACTTTATCAGGCTAGCTGAGAATGAGTTGTTAGAGCAGAGCAAGACCAAACAAAATCCCTGGGCCTGAAGGACCTGACAGGATATGAGGAAGTGCAGAACTGACTCTGGGTCAGTCAAGGTGGAGTTTGTTGTTGGCCCTGATATAGTGGCTCCCATACAGTGGTGAGGAGAAAATGTATCCACAGTGGGTTAAACTGTAAATCGAATATGAGGGAGGAAAATGATACCCATGTTTTCTGGAGTTTTTCTCTGAAAGGAAGTTTACAAATGAAATAGCTGGAGAGAGATGTCAGGCCAAATGGGCAAATCATAGTATATCTGCCTGCTGTTGAAAGTGATTCAATATTTAGAAGGAAATTTATAACAATCAGAAAGAGATATTGATCACAAGAGCAATGTCTTGCATTGGAAATTGGTGTTGTGACCCAGTGCACTTAATGAGGGCTTAGCTTCATAGAGTTGAAATCACAGAGCTTTTTGGCAGACAGTTGAGACGTTCTGTGACAGAAAGACACAATGGTTCTTTTTTTTTTTTTTTTTAATGACATAAAAAGTGAGATAGGAACTGAGAGTAAAGGGAGAGATTCAGAATGTTGGAGATTTCAGAGATTAAAAAAAAAGTGTGGACATCTATCTCAAAATTGAAAAGGAAACGATTGGGGAAATAGGGTAAAATTGCTTCATAGACCTGAAAGTCCACTTGAGTTCCATAATCAGAAATTTAAAGAGACAAAGTTGACCTTTAGTGATTTATTTTTCTCTAGCCTTCGTCAGCTTCTTGAGTGTGGAAGAAAAATGAATGGAATATTTAGGTAAAGTTGGGGTTTTGGCAAATACATTAAAGGAAGATCAAGGGGCTGGGAGCTTATAGAAGGAGTGGCTAAGGAGATTGAGCATGGAATTTAGGAGGAAGGAAGGGACTGAAGACCTGAAGCAGATAACAGACAATGCAAAGGGGTGGGACCTGTGGGTGGAAGTCTTGATGAGAGTGTAGAGGAGAAGGTAAAGTTGATAGCATTGTGAAACCAAGAGCCTGTGTTTTGTAAAGGTTTCATAAGATTTGAGTCTTCAACAACAATGATGTGTAGTGGTTGACCATGGTGCACGGTGACTGAGAAGGAGGAAAGGACACAACTGGAGGTCAGTGAGTTAAAGGATGAAAATCAGATGTAGATATCAGATATCAGATCATATCATTGGTATGGAAACATCTAGAATGCTGATAGAGTACAGGGTAGAGGAGGAGGAGACCAGCCAGAGAGAAGAGGTAAGTAGTGAAGAAGTAGAGAGTCAGGCAGTGACTTGCAGACTTTGTCTTCAGTGAGTGAGGAAGCCCATGAGGGAGGCTAAGGACTGCCACAAGGTGGTATAGTAGGAGACAGAGACTGACTGTCAGCACAAGCTTCAGAAGAGGTAGGGATGGAGGAAATAATCACATTACATGATTGTGAGGAGCTGGGAGGCCACCTAGCCTCACCTCCAGGCTCTGTGGGATAGAAGAAGAAACAGCCCTCACTTGAGAGGCCTGTGAAGGAGCAATTTCCATGGAAGGAACCAGGATTGGCAGTGACACACCACTGTTGGAGAAGCTAAAAGGAGGTTGGAAGAAATAGGTTCTTTGTCTTTCTTTTCTCTTACTAGACCACCATTTGTAGAGCACCATTGCACAATTTGGGAGAGAGAATGTTTAATAGTAGCTGTGACATCACAGTAGAGAAGGTGCACAACTATATGGGTCATGATATGTGATCGAGAGCCATGCTTTCAATCTTTAATGAATATGCAAATCCCTTTGGGATCTTGTGACCATTCAGATTCAATAGGTCATTAGGAATGAGTGAGGGGATGCTGAGATTTTGCCGAAAAGAAACCAATTCCCAGTTAAAGCCATCACTGCTGATGCCTAGAGGTTCTCTGAGGAGCAGTGTTTTAGACTTGGACCAGCATGAATAGTGTAAGGGTTGGGACCTGGGGAGAAGGGCCAAAGACTCATTTAGTCAGGAATGTTTATTTTTTTTTTGAGCCAACATTTTTGGAACCTCAGTTTTACCCCTCTGTTCTTCATCTTTCCATCTCTGAAACTGAAGCTTGTGTATTTAGCATATATTTCCTCCAGTATGTATACCATTTTTGTTCCATTGGTGGGTGCCCATTATTCAAACAGGATCATTTGGTGCTTAGAGACAGAAATGTGGCCAAGAGTGGAACACTTTTGCATCATGAATTATAGCACCTAATTTCAATTCCCATTCTGCCATTAATCATCTATGGAAAGCAGTGGAAAAAATAATTTTCTTTCTGATCATTTTTATGTGTGAGTTGGGGATAATCATGTTTAGATGCCAGTGTAATGAAATTCAAATTAGATACTTAATATAAAGGTGACTTGCATCCTGAAAAACAATATAATAACAAGCTGGATGAGTATTGTAGGTATAGCATTTCTCTGGAACATAGTAGCATGTCATACTGGCTGGCGCATTGTCTGACTGGTCAGTGAACATGTCTTATTAGGAGCGAAATACTTTTAATATGAAACCTGTGAATATGAGGTTTCACAAGTGTTGTTATTTATTCTGTTTCTTCATAAAGTACTAGCAGAAAAATGGCAAAAAATAAATATCAATTAAAGAGTTGCTTTAACAAGGTAAGTAGAATATATGGACCCCTGAGACAGGTGAGTAAAAAGTGCAAGTACTTACAAAGTTTATTTGTGCATTCTTTGTAAAGTTGACTTTATCTGAAAGCTCTAATGTGTTAATTCTGTTCCCCTCAAAAATTTTTAAAGTGAGCTCAGTCATTTCTTGCACTGCTCTCTCTCGAGGTCCCACCTCTCTCTCTGCAGTTGATTGGAATCTGAATCCTACAGGCTCACTTACCCAGAGAAGAATGCCAGACACAGAAAAGCTGTGATTGCCTCCCCATCTATTCTGCTCTGGAACACTCTGTTCCAAAATATATTGTGGGGACTCAGGTCAAAACTTCTTCAAAGACTACAGGAGCTCTTACACATTGCGGGTGAGGATGCATGATTGTAGAATAACTTTAGAGAAAGACTGTCAGGGATCTAAGATGGCAGGCCAGAGGGAGGCAGTGACATGGGACTCAAGTAGTGAGAACACTGCTTCTCTGTGAGTGATATTCCTGATCCTATGCAGGAATCATGGCCATTGTGCCCATCTAGGGCTTCAGTCCTCAGCGTCAGAGTAGGTCTCCCAACTACTCGCCCACACAGGACTACCAGGTACCAGAGCTGGACCATCAGCACCCACGCAGAACTTTCAGACACCCACCCAAGCAGCAACCAGACACCCCTCCCACACAGGACACCTGGCAGCTTCCCACATGCTCTGGCTGTCACTCCCGTGTGGACCCTCAACTACCAACATGGGGCTCCCCTGGTGGCCGCCATCTTGGGACTCTGCAGCAGCAGAGATAGTCCCTTATTGGCAGTTTCCTGCCTGCACCCAAGAACTTCACATAGGCTCTGAAGTCAGCCAACAGTCACACACTGCATGCCACAGAGCTTGTCTCTGAACTCATTGTCCAATGTCATTGCTCAGCTCCCCACACCTGACCCGACACCCCATGTCCGAAAGCAGTCACCTCCATCTTAGGTCACCTTCATCACCATGTTCAATGGGGGCAACTCCCAGTTTGGAACTCCAGCTGGCCAAGTACCCAGTTTCTAACTCCCCCTCTCCCCAGCAGCCCCTAGCCCTGCACAGTGACACCCTAGTTACCTTCACCATTCTGAAGGTGGAGATACCAGCTAATAGATGACCCCACCTATTGGATGAGAAGGGAAGCAGGAAAGATACAGATCTCCAATCAAAACAATCCCTATTTCTTCCTTCAAGATTTTTTGTCCTCTTCCTCTCTCCCGCCCTCACATCCCCAATATTTATGAAACCAGGTACTTTGCATGAATTAGAATTTTGAGGATTGGGAAGTCTGAATAGTATATTATAGTTGTCTTGAATATTCTTTTTTCCCCACAAATTTCTACTATTTTAACATTTTTAAAAAATTTCTCTCTCTCTCTCTCTCTCTCTCTCTCTCTCTCTCTCTCTCTATATATATATATATATATATATATATATATATATATATATATATATGTGTGTGTGTGTGTGTGTGTTTGTTTTATGTACTCTACTATCTTCCCACTTATTCATCTACACAAAATTACTTCCTCTCCCTTCTCCTACTACTAATCTTCCTTTTTTAGATTTCTCTTTCACGCTTCCTAAGACATAATAACTATATCCTAACCTCCTACCTCCTCAGCATATCATTCTATCCCTCACCCCCAGTACTTTGTCCACTATCAGAAACTGTAAACTCTTTTAAAAACCTATTGAGTATATTGTAGATGATGATTTGAATTCACCATTTCTGTACATTGTGACCAAACTGTAAACGTCTTAATAGCAAACATTTGTTTTTAGGGTGTATATTGTTTATATTGGGATCTGTATTAAAAAAAATCACCTCAAAGGAGAGGTATTGGATCCCTAGAGAAAGATTTTCAGTTTCTTTCAAAACTGCACAAACCACTTCCATATGTCCCACCCACCCTCTTTCTCCAAGAGAAATATTGTGCAGCTCTATGGTGCTTTATATACAAATGTTCACGTCTTCTTGTCTAACAGCCTCAAACTGGAAACAATCCAACTTTCCACAACACTGAAGAGTTAAACAAATTGTGGCTCATCCATGTATAAATACTACTCAGCAATAAAAGAAACTATTTATGCACACACTAATACAGGTGAATTTGCAAAGAATTTTGTTGAGTGAGAGGACCCAGGGAGAAACAGTGTACTTATATGATTCCATCTATCCATAATTATAGAAAATGCAGAAATTACATAAAGCAGATCAGTGACCACTAGATGGGAAAGGAGTGTGGAAAGACAGGAAAGTTTTACGGGGAGACAGGAAGTTTTCAAGAGAATGGATGTGTTCATTAGTTTGATTGTGTTAAGCCTAGTGGTAACATCACAGGTATATATATATATGGGTACAAACTTATCAATGTGCACAACAAACATGTGGAACTCACTGTGTGAATTACACCTAGAGGCAATTCTTGAGAAATAAAGAACATACAGTGGCGCCCATCTCCCTTTGCCTTCCCTGTGCCTCTCAATGTGGAAAGCTCTCTGTAATCCGGCCCCATCTTAGTGTGAATCTTGCTGATTACTGAACCTTCTACTTATTCCAGACTGTTTTCTTCACTCCCCCTTCTGCAAGGCCAGATGGTGTCTGCCTTCTGCCTCTGTTTATGTCATTTCCCTGGGTGAAAGGCCGGCCCTTTGGTTATCCTGATAAACCACATTTGCCCAAAACATTTCTGAACTTGTCATTAAACACACATCCACTGGGAGCCAGTTAGGAAGCCGACGTGAGGATGGGGCTGGGCGTCCATCAAGGAGGAAGGCAGCAGTGGCTCCTGTTCTCCTGGGGCCCACAGTCTGGCCAGAGACACCATCAAGTCAATTTCCGTGTAGTTAAGCAGACATTCATGATTTCTGCCTTCTTAGCCTTTCTGTTATGGAGCAGGTCCCCACTGGGGATTGCTGGGAAGCAGGACCCTCTTCTCCCTGAAGCTCTTTAATTAGAGCAAATGATCCTTTCACCATGCTCCGGGTACAGGCATGTGACCTGGAATTGCTAGTTAATGCTCCTGCCTTGATTTTGAGAGTTTTGGTAGAGTAAAGCAGATTTAGGTTGAGTCAGGTGAGGTGATTGATGACAGTGATGGTACTTAGCAGCAGAGCAAGTGCCCCCAGTGGGCACTTGTTCTCCATTCTCTGATAGCTCCTGGTAACCTTCTCATTCATTCCTTTTCTTTCCTGTTTACTTTAGCTTGATGTATTCTTGTCATTTGTGCAAAGACCCATGACTGTCCCAGTGGTATGGGACTACCATTGGGTATGGTGGGGAAGTCATTAACCTCTGGAGGAGAGGGCTCATCTTCTCTCTGACTCCTTGTCATTTGCCATCCTACCATTTCTATTTTAGCTAGGAGGAGAATGATTAAAAGCCTCAAAATTTGGCACCTGAGCTTGTGGTCTTCTTCCTGAACTTCTAAAGAAGGTAGAAAGAGGACATATCCTAGAGTAGGAATTACCCTATTTCTGCTCCATCCTTCTCCATTCACATCCAGGAGTAAACATGTGCTAGATATTGGTGACAATTATCAGCTACCCTCTTCTTCTGTCATGGTGGTACTGCTCAGACCAGTGTCTGGTGGCATCTGCAGTAGTGGAGGATAAACAGATAAAGACGTCCCTGTTCTCTGAGACTTTTAGACTAAAGGACAGGGGCAGAAGGCACAGCACATGTAGTCGATCAACTTATTAACATCGTCATTTTGGGGGCCAAATCCCAACTAACACTGGGCCCATTTCCTTTGCATTTGCTTCTCTGAGTCCTCCGAGTCCATGTCAATCTAGATACAGATACAGATCACCTGTCAGTATCTCAGGGACTCATACGAAGGCAAGGTCATGACTTGAGACACACATATTAAATAATAGTATCCAAGTCTCTTCGTGTTTTTGTTTCAAAACATAATGCAGTGGGAAATAGATTGGAGGGACCCATAACTCTGACTTGGGTGAAGAGCAAACATTTCTTAGAGGAAGGGTAAGGATATGAGAGATAGGGGGTGTATCCTATGCAAATGGAGTCTTGGTGGAGGAGTTCAAGAATGGAAAAAAAATTTATCCAAGTGAATAAATACCTGACTTGGTTTGAAGCTAAGAGTAACTCAAGAGTTCAAGATCAGTTGACACTTATTTGGGCCTCTTGCATTTAAATAGAACTTCCAATGTAGTTATTCACCTCCCTTCATTGGGGTTTTCTCCCATTAGTCTTACATGGTTCCATGCATTTTTTTTTCATCATCTAATAAGTCTTTTCAACAGGAAGGGTAGCATAAGAGTTAAGAGCCTGAATTCTGAAGTCAGACTGTAGGGACTTAAATCCCAGCCCTGTCACTTGCTGATCTACTTAACTTCTCTTAGTTTTAGCTTCAGGGCATAATAGTGTCTGTCTCATAGACTTGCTGTGAAGGTCAGGGAGATAGGGACTGACAAGAACAAACAGCAACCAAAATACACAAGGTGTGCAACCTGGATCCTGAGGAAAACCAGAAATTGAGGTTGTCACAGTTCAACCAAGGCTCAGGAAGCCAAGCCAGCCTACAACGAGAGTCCTTCTCAGGCTAATAAGTCAGGGTCACTTTGGGTGATGATTATGCAATGGGAAAGCTAGACTCAAGTGACATCTGTCTCAATGCTAAAAATTAATTTAATTCAGAGCTCAGCCGTTTGCCTGCTGAGGAGAAGCATGTGGTTCTCCACTGGAAAGAAGTGGATATTGTGAGACCTGAGCCAGCTGCAGGGAAGTGACTCTTGAGACAGAGAAAGGCAAGAGAGTTGTGCTGACTAATAGACCAAAATACACAGAAAATGCAACTTTATAAATTTGTCCTTTTTACACTTTTCTTCTTAGTTTTTTCGCATCTTAAACTGGTGACCCAGTGGAAATTGGGATAGAGTAAAACATTCAATATTTTACTGGAACACTGTAGCTCATTCTCTGAAAACACATTAACTTCATTGGACAGTTAATGAAAATAACGAACCCTGTTCAGCAACATTATCCCAGGATCATGATGTCACTTTTAAAGCCAATATGTAAAATATGCAATGCTTAAAAAAATTAAGAATGATGGGACATCACTGTCCCTCTTAACGAGCAGAGCCAGAAAGAGTTCTATCATTGTTATAGTTCAGATACAAGGTGTCCCTCAAGAGCTCATCTGTGAGACAATGCAAAAAAGGTTAGAGGTGAAATGACTGGATGACGAACACCTTAACATAATCAGAGCATTAATCCTCTGATAGGGATTAACTGGGTGCTAGATGTAGGTAGGTCCAGTGTGGCTGGATGAGCGGGTCATTGGAAGTATGCCTTTGGTGTATATATTTTGCCATTGGTGAGAGGAGAAATCTCTCTTGCTTCCTGGTGCCATGTCTGAGCTGCTTTCTCTTCCATACCTTTCCACCTTGATATTCTGCCTCATCTCCAGCCCAGAGCAATAGAGCCAGCCATCTATCAACTGAGACCTCTAAAAAATGAGTCCCCAAATAAACCTTTCTTCCACTACTTGTTCTTGTCAGGTCTTTTGGTCACCACAGTGAAAGAGCTGACTAAAGCAGTCATCGTGCTAATTATCTCCTTGGCCTGGGGACGGATGGGCAGTGTTTTCCCAGCAAGCCTAGGGGAACACCAGCTGTCCCAGACACAGCCCCTTCCACACTGGACAGCAGGTAGGGGCAGCAAAGGGAAGTACTTGGAGTGCTCCATGCAGCAGATATTTTTGCAGTGATGGAATCCACTGTGTGCCAGATCCTGGCTACTGTCCCCGCATCTGGATATCCCTCTGTCCAGGCTTCTGCTGGGAGAACCAACATCAGCAGATAGGAGTAGGAAGGAACTGAACGTGGACTAGAGGAGACAGCTGTCAGAGAGGATCATTCATGCTGAGGCTCAAGTTTACCCTCACCCTAGCTTCTCAAAGTAGGCCACTGACTCCTTCAGGCTCCCCTGTTGTTAGCCTTTTTTCCTCTCTTTGGTTTCATCTCTTAAACTGTCTGCATTCATCTCTTGTTCGCCCTCCTGTGTTTCCCAGTCTCCCTAAGAACACTGGGTACTTGAGAGTTCAGAGGATGAACAGGAGTCAGTCCCAGCACTGAGGAGCAGGGCACCATGGCTTACAACAGTAACATACATTGGTCTAGATGATGTTGAGCACATTTCTATATTTCTTGGGCCTCTATATCTTATTAAAAAAAGAGGAACTAGGTTTGGTGTTGTAGCTCAGTTGGTAGACCATTTGCCTTGCATATGTGAGGCATTGGTTTCGATAGCACCACATAAAAAACAAATAAATAAAATAAAGGTATTGTGTCTGTCTACAACTAAAAAGAATATTAAAAAGAAAAAGCTAGGAATTAGAGATGTTTTCTAACGTTTTCTTAGCTCTAAAGTTTACTGACCTCTAGATACTATAATGGTCTAGACACTCAGATAAGAATGGTGTTTAATTCTTATAAACATGAGTTTAAATAAACTGCAAAAGGTAGCTCAGCCAGCTAGTAAGTGGAGAAGTAGAATTTGATCCCACGTAGTCTGATTTCATACAGGGACAATATATCATTTGGCCTGTTTTGAAGTTACTGGGTTTATTTTATAGCTGGCCCTAAGAGACATGGCCTAGGTGCATGGGCTCTGGTGTCAGAATCCCCTGTTCAGACTACGGTTCCATCTCATTCAAACTGAGCATCTTTGTCAAGTTGCTTAACCCTGGTGTGCCTGTGTATCAGGCTATCAGTAAGCAATTAACACATTTTGGACTAAAAATCATTGCCATGCTAGGCTATGCTTTAGTAGCCATCCATTTCCTGACCTCTAGAATTTTGCCATCCTCTCTGTTTAAGTACCATATTACCTAAAATTTCACTGTTATGAGGTCAATTCAAGCAAAGCATTATCCTTCTAGTATGGACTTCTTATTAATAAGGAAAACATTGGCAAAGCATTAAAGTGTTGTCATATGCCAGGATTTAAAAACTTGCATGTCCATCATCTGATTGTTTATTCACAACAAGCAATTGGCATTAAGAGAGATTTACTGCATGATTTCTCTGTGTGGCGCTTCATACAGAGGGATGAAGAGGTGGCTGGGTAAAGAGTGAGGCATGGAGTCTAATGGGGAAATTGAGGTTCAAATGTGGAAAGTGTGTGTAGGACAGTAGAGTTGCCCCTGGTCTTTCACACAAGTGCCTGGCCTTGGATGCAGCAGGATTGTTTGTCAGGGTTGATCACTTGACTATCCCATGTCCATCACACCTCAAGCTCTCAGACTTAAAGTTCTTATGAAAGAAGCATGTACCCATCTTGTGGACACTCCTGCTCTGCAGCACGGTTGTCCCTTGAGAGTGGAATTGGGGGGGGGGGGGGGTCTGCACATTCAAACCTGCTATGCTATGCGGTTCTCTGTCTTGCAGAGGGGATAAACCCCTGCCCTGCTCCTTGTGTCATTTGCCCTCCCCTTTCAGGTTCTGTCCTCATCTTTTCTCTGATCCTTAAAGCATTGGCCCAGGTGCTAAAGTATATTTTTTCATAATTCCATTCCCTTATTCACTCACTTCTTTGTTATTTCAACCATTATTTACCAAAATTCCTGTGATGTGTTTGGTCCGTCCTGATGGGGCTACAAGTACAGTGAGCAGACAGTGTGTGACCCCATGGGGAAGTCTGAGTAGGGGCCACCAGACACCAGACACGATGGTGAGAAAGAGAAAGACCCCTTTTGTATTTCTCTTTCTCCTTATTTCAAACGTATTCAGATGCATGGTTTCTTTAATACAGCAGTGTTTTCCTTCATATTCATGTTTTAATTCATGTTCAATTCACCAGATTTCACAATGTCGTTGTATTTGGCATCGGACACTTGGTTTTAAGGCCTGGCTCTCAGTGACATGTAAGATCTTGGGCAAATTTCTAAGACTCTCTAAGAATGAATGTATTTACTTCTGAAATCTCTAAAATCATCCCCAAAGTGACAATCAGCAGGTACAGCCACTTCCAGGCTTACGTGCCACCAGTCAGGGATTTTCTAAGCATGGTTTCTAGATCACCTGCATGAGACTGCAGGTAACTGGTAGAATTGCACATTCCTGGGCCCTGCTCTCAACCTCCAGATGTAGAATCTCTGACAGTGGGATCTCAGAGTTTTCATTTCTCCAAGTGATTCTCTCATGTATTGAAGAACCACTAAGTAATTTGGAATAGTGTTTAATCTGTTATAAGGCATGGCTTATATAAATGTGTTTTCAGAATTTTTATTCCCTCCTCTCCCCAAATTGTCCTGGTCTTTACCTATCTTTGATTCAAAATCTCCCTAACAACCTACATTAACAGGGTCCTTGACAGCATGTGGCTAGGGTAAGGACACTTAGCTAGAGTAAAATAGCTGCAGGACGGAAGTTCAGTGGTTTGTTTTAAGCTTGATTCACCAGCCTTTTCAAAAAATTCTATGATGCTTTTGAGTGTGTGGAATAACTGGATGGGGATTCAGACAGAAAGACAGAGATGCGCTGTTGAACAAGAGAAAAGTCCCTGAGCTGGAGAAAAGCAGAATGAAGTTGAGGCCAGGGTTTCAGGCAGACGCAGGACCTGTGCTGTCATATTTAACACGTCTAGTTTGCTCACACGGAGAGTAGACACCATGTTTCTGCCTCATCATCTCCTGACTAGGTTGCTGTCATCCCTCAGTGGTCCTCCAGCTGCCTGACCTCCCTTGAATCTGTTTGTGGCTCTGGTGGGGGAGGAGAACCCAGGTTAATTTCTTCCCATGACTCTGGCAAGAGGATGCTGGTTTGGTTGAAGTGGGACATACCTCCTGTGACAGAAGTAAGCAGGTACCAAGGCTGAGGCCCCCAAGCCACAGACCAGCACTGCCTGCCCCTCAAGAAAGAAGTGACCTCAAGATTTGCCAGAGTTTGTGCTGCATGAGGACCTGGTACACTGTCAGGCCCGCAGACTCTGAAAGCTCAAGAAAGACCCGTGTGGGTTCTGACAGCCCATGAACAGGGTTGTCCTGATGGAGGCTCTATCTTTGAGGTCTACTTTTGCATCCTTCTTTTTTTTCCACTAAAAAATTAGAGTTTTCTTTGAATGAGCACCAGAATAGAACAGGGAAATGTCTGCAATAGCTGGATTATCTTAGAGGTGATTGCTTTTCAACTCATCTTGGCTAAAATTACTGCAGTCTTTTTCTTAGGGCCCTTTTGGAATTTACTTTCAATTTAGACTGTGTACCTGTCAAAATAAGATGCAGAATGATATTGCAGTTTTAGGGAATAGTCTGAGACTTAGACTATGCCATGCTGATAAACAAAACCAAACGCTTTTGTTACAAAGTCTGGTTTAGATTCCAATACCAATTTTCTAACCACTTTACACAAGAACTCTATTGACTCTTTGCTCTGTAAGCCCCACTTCAGGGATCTTTATAGACCTCAATGTTACTTTTTAAGACTTTCAGGAGATCCAAAGTTTCAGCACAGAAGAACAGTTGTTACAAGGAACCTAAATTTTAGTTCTGATTCTGCTTATATCTTTATCTCATCATGGTCAAAGTTTAGCCTCTTGGGCCTCAACTTTCTCATCAATCAAATGGGAGGGGGTTAATTAGATCAGCATTTTTGACACAGTGTTTTCTGGAATACAAGTAAAATCCCTAAAAATAATTGCATACCTCTATCAACAACGATGGTTTTATTTATTTGTTTATTTATTTAATCATTCATTCATTCATCCATCCATCCATTCCATCCCAGGGATTGAACCCAGGGTTGCTTAATCACTGAGCCACATCCCTAGCCCTTTTTAATTTTTTTTTTTTTTTTAATTTTAAGACAGGCTCTCTCTAAGTCACTTAGGGCCTGGCTAAATTGCTGAGGCTGACTTTGAACTTGGTAGCAGCTTCAACCTCCAGAGCCACTGGGATTACTGGCATGTGCCACCACACCTGGTCTAAGATACTAAGATATTTTTAATACATCAGATTCTTTCCTCCTGGTTCCAGGATTAAGTATTTAAGAAATTTGTAATACCAAAATCAAAAAGAGAATACATTCAAAAGCTTGTGATTTGATTGCAATTCAGGGGCAAAGTGGAAAAAAGGAGACCTAGGTTTGCTCAGTATCTCTGTGGACTTGGGAAAGTCATTTAACTCATTTCCCCTCTGTGTTCTCTAATCTAATGGAGTTCATCAGAGTTCTTTGGCTCCCATGAAATTCCAATTAGCTTTATACACAAATAGCTCTCTTAGTCACATCATTTTGATAAGTGTGCAAAGCAGATTTCAAATAAACTTTTAAGTACCTTTAATTCTTATTATGAAATATTATCAGGGAAGGCAAGAGTGAATTAATGTAAGAACAAAAAACTGACAAGATTTTCTTGATCTGGTGTGTTTATGTCCTAAGCAAAGCCAGGTCTTAAGTGGCAGGTTAGTTTCATCAGAAATTTCAGTCAACAGCAGTGACTGTTGAATGTGGTATTGAAAAGAAATCTAAGAGAAGTCTGGGATCCATTAGCCATGCCTGGCAAGCAGCTGGGAATCTGCAGTGGCAGAATGAGCCCCACCTGTAGTCTGATGAGAGTCTGACAAGTCCACCTGTTTGGGAGGACCCGGGCACACAGATGGAGTTTGAACAGAGTTTAGAGAGCCTGTCTTTTATTGGAGTCTTTGGAGCATTTGGAGAGTTCTCAGGCTAACTCAATGAAAAGCATGAATTAGGCTCATGCACCTGTGAGAAACATATGTGCCATGATGGAAAAAGGTGAAGTTCAAATCATCTGCATTTCCTTAACCTAGAATTTCTTACCCCTATTTCTTATTTTGAAACCCTTTTTCTGATGTTTCCCTGTCATGATCCAGTTCATATCCAAGCCTTTCCATGAAGCTCTTGGAGGGGATCTTACTAATCTGTACTCTGTAGGTGTCATGGAAACTTGCAAAGGATTGTTTAATGCAGTAGGTCATCAGTAAAGGGTGTGTAGGGTCATAGTAGATGATTCAGTAGCTGTGTATAGGCAAGGAATAGCATATGCAGCTATAATGTAGAGAATACAAATGAATATTATCAGCAGTATCATGATAAACGTATAGTATTGATCTTATTCTTAATTTTTAATTTTTTTTTCATCTTGAGAACAGGGTATGACTAAAATGCAGAGGGTTTTGTTAAGTTGTTGAGGTTGGCCTTGAGCTTATTATCCTCCTTCATCAGAAAATCCATACCCACAGAGTGAAAGAAGTGGAATAAATGATGACCAACCCATAATCAATACCAAGCCAGGAAAATATTTTTCTCTGGGGTATGCATGAATTGGTTTTTCTGCTTTTCTGTCTCTTACTTAGTCTTAAGCTAGGAAATGCTTCTACAGAAGAAGGCCAGAAATGGATTCATTCAAGGAGCCTCTGTGAAGTCCGATTTACTCCGAGGACAGTCCAATTCTACCCATAGAATCCAGAATCAGTTCCTCCTGCCTGTGGTCAGAGAACCCTAAGACGCCACCTCCTGCAGGGCCTCTATTTAGTGGTGTAAACCAAGAGCCTCCCCTTTGAGGCAGAAAGCCAACCACACTTACCACTGCTGGGACAATGTCTCTTATCACAGCTGTGCACTGTTTATGATGGCATTTCCACATGATTCCAGGCTCGGCTCTGAATACCTGAACCCTGAGCACTGGCCACATGGTTACTAAAACATGAAGAGGGTTATCACACTTGACTGTGCTTGTTAAAATACAGGTGCCAAAGCCCAATCCAGATCCTCTAACCAGCATCTTCTGGGCTGGCTGAAGGCATCTACACATTAAGGAAAACACTCTAATATAGATTTTTGCCTCTAAAGTGCTGTCCTCAGATCAGATACAGGGTCATCACCTGGGAGCTGTTGAAAAGGCAGACTCTCAGACCCCACCCAGGCCTAGTGAATCACTCTGCATTTCTAACAAGATTTCCAGGTGATTAGTTACACAATAGAGGTTTGTGAAGCAACATTCTAGATCTGTGGTCCTCAGTCAGGGTAGCTTTTGCTCCACCCACCCCAACCTCCTCACTGTTTGGAGACAGTTTTGGTTGTCATAACTGGGAGGATGGTAATGGCCCCTGGGTAGCCAAAAGCCAGGGATGTGCTAGTATCCTGCAACGTGCAGGACAGATGCCAGCCTAGAACAAAAGATTAGCAAGTCAATATTGTAAACAGTGCTCATGCTGAGAACCTCAGGCTAACCAAGTTGGAAGATTAGTCTGGGAGCCAGCCACTTGCAAAGGCTTGGCAGATGCAGCTGGTTATCTGAGAGTCCAGCTGAAGGTTCTGGAGCAGGCTGTGCATTCTCAGTCAGAGCTGATAGAATGGACTTTGGGGCCCCAGAGCTTGGTCCTGAGTCCCAAATTTTCCTCTGACAGGCTGTCTTAAGTCACTGAGGAGATTGGGACCAACCAATGAGAACAAGCAAGGATTTTCACTGAGAGTTTGCAGTGTGAGATTCAACTATCATCACCTGTGTTTGGCAGACTCAAAAGGGAGACAAGGGTAGGAATGTCTTGCAGTGAAGGACAGGGAAGGCTTGACTTGAGATGTTGGCATAGCAGCTTGAGTCAGGCTGACTAGAAAGGGGCCTTCTGAGGGGTTGGTTAGGGTGCATGTCTGATTTGCATCCTAACTTGAAAATGGGAGCAGAGACTTGGAAGTTCTCAGCCATTAAATCCTGGTTGTCTGGGAATGATTTTTGCATAAATTGATGTTTAGCTTTCTAGTTTGTTACTAAAAACAAACAAAGTCCTTACAAGTCTATGTGGTAGCAGGCTGGCTTCCTGGGTGGTGAATTGAGATGGTTTCCCAGGGCAGGTTGCTGCAGGTGTGGTCAAGATCATATTATTATCTGCTCCTGCCTTTGTATATTCAGTCTCATGTGACTGAAAATTTCTTTCAACCTCAATGAATCTTCGTCTACAACAAGGATGTGATACAGGAGTCAATGTGAATTGAGTGACCTCACGTAGAACTCAGCATCTCATCTGTAGGGACTTTCACCAAGATGACGTTCACACCATCACCTTCCACAGCTTTGCCTGAGCTCATTCTTCTGGGCTGTGATCTCTCGTGACCCCACCAAGGACTTAAGTCAGAGGCCTTTGGATTTAGTTACTTATAGCTGTGTGACCTCAGGCATAGAAAAATCCCCAATAGACCTCTTTTATAATTCAGGGATGATATTGCATCTACTGGTGAAGATAAACTAAATATTTCCTGTCAAAACCCTGACAGGGCACCTGACAGAACAAGGACTCAGAAAATGCCAGCTGTTTATTGCTATTGTCACTGAGGCAGCCAGGAGGTGAGGATGCTCTGCAGGTGGGAACAGAAGCCTCCCATGAGATGAAGGGCTGCCTTGGGGTTCCTCGTTATTCTAGGTCTATTCCTTAGTGCTGGAAAGTCACCCAAGTGTTTGTCATTGAGTAGAATCTTGTGAGTGAAGCTTCTAAATCCACAGGTGATTAACTCAGGTGATGCTTATACACTGGGGTTTTGAAAACCACCCAGCAATCTCACGTTGCTCATGTGGAGACACAGGGATTCTCTGAGGCATCCTGGCCTCCTCACACTTAGTGTAAGTCACCAGGAAGTCTGAGGCTCACCTTCTCCCCTTCCAGACAGATGTGGAGACTTCTGAGACCTTGATTTTCTGGGCTGGTGATTGGAGTTTTCTACCTTTTTTTCAGGTAAGCTGTGGCCCACTCTGTTCCTGGCTCTGATACAGAGGTCTTAATAACCCACCTGCATGGGCAGACAGGTGAGGGACATGTAGGTCTTTGGGGGGCAGACTGAATCTGCAGTGGGGAGCCTCCCTAAGTGAACAGAATTACGGGAATTGGAGTCGTTGTGGGCATGCTTCAGATTTGGACAGCTCGTCAGTCAGCAATGACTGCAACCAGGGCTGTCTTTGGAAGTCTCAGAGATAGTGAAGTACTCATATTTTTGGAATTATCTGGAATCAGGGTTTTTTTTTTTTGAAGAACCTCATGCTGGTACATGTTGAAATTTTGATTGTTTGGGGACATCTGTTGTGTGGGGGTTGGGAAGAGGGTGACACTTGGGTTGCTGAGTAGTTGACTGTGTTGCATGGAGCCCTCCTTCCCTTGAGGCAGATGCCTGACAGCATGAGAGCTGAGTACTGAAATCTCAGCTTTATCTCGAGGTCATTCAGCCAGCACATGGTACTTTGCTGTCAGGTCCCACTGGCAAGAGGATTGTATGTCATCAGAGCTTTGAAGCAGGCTAAGGGCTGATGGTCCACACAAGAAGAGAAGGGGATTAGCTGGGAGGGTTGTGGATGCTGTAGGATCAGGTGCTGCCTTCCCCCTGTCAGTGCAAACTAACAGGGAAGAGAAAACAGAGAGTTTCGATGGGTGCAGTGGTGACCTTTTAGATGTATCCTTAATTGAGATGATTTTTACTTAGTTCACCTACAAATTATAAACTGTATTTATAAAATGCTATTGGTTTTGGCTGTGATAGAGGAAACCTTTGCAAAGGAGCTTGATGTGAGATTTGAATGAAAAGCCCCTGAGTTCAGATAGTTATGTAAAGTTGAGAAGCAGATACTAACCAGACTATATATTAAAAACAGTCTTTCTTCTGTGGGAATCACAATTATTATTATTAGAATAATAATAATATTATTCTTATTATGCTATTAATTTAGTGTTTTATTTTCAGAAGCCAAGAGACTTCTTGAAACTCCTTGTTTGTTTTGCTTGCTTTATTTTTGTTTTTGTTTAAGAGAGAGATTGCTTATTAATCACTGCAATGGTGAATTTGCTGCTGTAAACTTCACCCTGTGAACCACCACCCCAGGAGATGTCTGCCTGGGGATATTCAGCAGAAGGTTAGAAAAGTGGGCAGAGGTGGGTTGATAGTTATGTAAAGTTGAGAAGCAGATATTAACCAGACTGTATATTAAAAACAAACTTTATTCTGTGGGAATCACAAGTTTATTAGCCAAGAGGCTTCTTGAAACTCCTAAATTTCCTGGGTCCATCACCCTAAATTGGTGGAGCATTAAAATAACTTTTCAATTTATCTTTTGATGAGGGGCCAAGGTGTCATTTATCTTGAAAAAAAATCACTAAAACAATTGCTGTTTTGGTGAGAATATGTTCACTGTCAGGCATAATCCAGCAGAGGGGGAATGTTTTGTTGTAGTTATTTATTCAACTGCTTGACCTTTAGGATAGGCACCTATATTGTTAGTGTGTTAACCTAAGAAAAAAGAAGATACAGCCTCTTTAGAACCTATGTACAAGAGTTTGGGGGAGATCACTGTGGACATATCTGTCACCTGAAACCTGGAAAAATTTATTTGAAGGAGTTATTAATGACACAAAGAGGAGGGAAGAACTACTCTGTATCAATATCTGCTAAATTAATCCAGGGAACATTTAAGTATTCAGGTAGCAACTCTAACCTTAATGGTTTCCCCTTACCCCTCATAAATAGAGAAAAGAGCATAAAACATATATAATAAGAGAAGCTGTGTGCTGCAACAAAACTCTTTGAAAGCATGCTAGATAGAGTAAATTACAATTTAATTTGAGGTTTGATGGATGAATGACAGCACAGGCTAGGGTCTTTGTGCTTCCTAGGATATTCCGGAAACATATGAACAGCTGGCCTCTGAGAAACTGCCCAGAAGTAAAACTTACCTAGAGAGTATACTATTAAAAAAAAGTCAATAAAGTTTAAAAATTAAACTTGGAGTTAAAAATGCAAAGATTAAATAGAGATTGAATAGGGTGTGAAGGCGTTTGTCAACTTTTCTTTGACTCTTGTTCTTCAAACTGACTTCAAGCAACCATTTGTTATACGTGAAGCATGTACATGGCAATCTGACTTATTTTGTGTATGTGAATTTAATTATTTAAGAAAAACAACCCCAAACCAAGCATCCTTCTTCATTCATGCAGATATACAATACCACTATTTGCAAAACACACTGGATCTTGGATATTTGAATGTAAAAAATACCTTTAAATACAATCAATTAAGATTATATAATGACTAAATATTGCCTGTATTGTACACATTATATAATAGAATACATATTAATATATCAATTCAGAGGAGTAAATACTATGCAATTTACCTCAGTTTTGTAATATTGTTTTAAAATCCTCAGAAATTCAGAGCATCATTCCAAATGATTAGATGGGTAAGTTGGTATTATTCTTATTATGCTATTAATTTAGTGTTTTATTTTTAGAACTAGATTATATAAGAAAGTTTTATTGTTTTTTAGTGTTTTATTTTTAGAACTAGATTATATAAGAAAGTTTTATTGTTTTTTTGTTTTTTTTTTAATTTGGCATTTCAGGGAATGAGGGTATAGCTCAGTTGGTAGAGTGCTTGCCTCACATGCATAAGGCCCTGAGTTCAATCTCCAGCACCACCAAAAAAAAAAAAAAATTGGCATTTCAGAAACAATCAAACTAAACTCCTTTTAAAAACAACAAGCTTACTCTTTTTTATTAGTTGTTATTTTTATACATGATAGTAGAATGTATTTTGGCATATTATACATATAAGAGAACGACTTCCCATTCTTCTGGTTGTACATGATGTACAGTTACATTGGTCGTGTATTCATATACGCACGTAGTAATGTCTGATTCATTCTACTAACTTTCCTTCTCTGAATCTCCCTCTCTTGCCTTCATTCCCCTTTGTCTAATTCAAAGTACTTCTATTTTTCCCTATCTCTGCCCTTGTTTTGAGTTAGCATCTGCATATCACAGTGAATATAAGGTCTTTGGTGTTTTGGGATTGGCTTATTTCACTTAGCATGATAGTCCTCAGGTCCATCTACTTACCTGCAAATGCCATAATTTCATTTCTCTTTATACCTGAGTAATATTTCATTATGTATGTATACCATTTTCATTATGTATGTATACCATTTTCTTAATCCATTCATCTGTTGAAGGGCACCTCAATTGTTCTATACTGTTGCTATTGTGAATTGAGCTGCTATAAACATTGGTGTAGCTGTATTTTAAAGTTCTTTGGGTATAAACCAAGGAGTACAATAACTGGGTCAAATGGTGGTTCCATTCCACATTTTCTTAAGAATCTCCATAGTGCTTTCCAGATGGTTGTACCAATTTGCAGTCCCACCAGCAATTTATGAGAAACTTGTTCCCCCACATCCTCACCAACATTTATTATTAATTGTATTCTTGAAAATTGACATTCTGACTGGAGTGAGATGAAATCTCAGTATAGATTTAATTTATATTTCTCTAATTGCTAGAGATGTTGAACATTTTTTCATGTATGTGTTGACCAACCATGTTTCTTCTTCTGTGAGTGTATGTTCAGTTCCTTTGCTTATTTGTTGATTGGGTTTTTTGATGTTAAAATGTTTGAGTTTTTATATATCTTAGAGATTAATACTTTATCTGAGGTATGATAAGGTAAGATTTTCTCCAATTCTGTTGGCTTTGTCTTTCTGTTATGTAGGTTTCCTTTGCTATGAAAAAAACATTTAGTTTGGTTTTATCCCATTCATTGATTTTTTACTTTACTTCTTGCACTTTAGGAGTCTTGTTGAGAAAGTCAGTTTCTAAGCTGACACGATGTATATTTGGGCTTACTTTTTCTTCTATTAGGCACAGGATCTCTGTTCTAATGCCAAGGTCCTTTATCCACTTGAAGTTGACATTTGTGCAGGGTGAGAGATAGGGGTTTAATTTCATTTTGCTGTGTATGGATTTCTAGTTTTCCCAGCACCATTTGTTGAAGAGGCTGTATTTTCTCCAATGTATGTTTTTGGAGTCTTTGTCTAGTTTGAGATAACTGTATTTATGTGAGTTTGTCTCTGTGTCTTCTATTTTTTTTTTCTGTCTTCTATTTTATACCATTGGTCTACATGTCTGTTTTAGTCCTAATACCATGCTGTTTTTGTTACCATTGCCTTAGTATAGTTTAAGTTTGGGCACTTTGATGCCTCCTGCTTCACTTTTCTTGCTAAGGATTGCTTTGACTATTTTGGTTCTATATTTTTCCAAATGAATTTCATGAGAGCTTTTTTAAATTTCTATAATGATTTCCTTTTGGGTTTTAGTGGGAATTGCATTAAATCTGTATAAAGCTTTTGGTAGAATGGCTATTTTGACAATGTTAATCCTGCCTATCCAAGAACATGGGACATTTTTTCATCTTCTAAGTTCTTTTTTTTAGAGTTCTGCAGTTCTCATCATAATGTTCTTTTATCGATTTTATCAGATTTACTCCCCCAAAATTTACTTTTTATTTGAGGTTCTTTTAAATAGGGTAGCTTTCCTAATTTTCCTTTCAGTAGATTTATCACTGATGCATAGGAACATATTTGGTTTATGGTGTTAATTTGATATCCTGCTACTTTTCTGAAATCATTTATGAGTTCTGGAAGTCTCCTGGTGGGATTTTTTTGGGTCTTCTAATTATAGAATTATGTCATTGTCTGCAAATAGTGATAGTTTGAGTTCTTCTTTTCCTATTCCTTTCTCTTTAATTTCTTTCTTCTGTCTAACTGCTCTGGCTAGAATTTTCAGGACTATGTTGAATAGAAGTGGTAAAAGAGAACACCCTTGTTCCCATTTTTGAGGGAATGCTTTCATTTTTTTCTCCATTTAGAATGATGTTGGCTTTGGGCTTAGCATAGATAGCTTTTACAATGTTGCGGTATGTTCCTATTATCCCTAGTTTTTTCTTTCTTTTGAAGATGAATGGATGCTGTTTTTAGTCAAATGCTTTTTTTTTTTTTTTGCATCTATTTAGATAATCATTATTCTTTGTCTTTAAATCTATTGACATGATGAATTATGTTTATTGATTTCCATATTTTGAACCAACCTTGTATCCCTGGGATGAGCCAACTTGATCATGGTGCACTATCTTTTTAATGTATTTTTGAATGTGATTTGCCAGAAGGTTATTGAGACATTTTGCATCTATGTTCATCAGGGATATTGTCCTGACCTTTTCTTTCCTTAATGTGTCTTTGTCTGATTTTGGTTTCAGGGTAATACTAGTTTTATAGAATGAGTTTGGAAGGGTTCCCTCCTTTTATATTTCATGACATAATTTGAAGAGTATTGGTGTTAATTCTTCTTTGAAGATCATGTAGAACTCAACTGAGTACTTGTCTGTTCCTGGGTTGGTAGGCTTTTGATGGTGTCTTCTATTTCATTGCTTGAAATTGATCTGTTTAAATTGTATATTTCCTCCTGATTCACTTTGGGTAGGTCATATGTCTCCCGAAATTTGTTGATGTCTTCAAGATTTTGTATTTCATTGGCATATAAATTTTTAAAATAGTTTCTCATTATCTTCTGTATTTTAGTAGTGTCTTTCATGATACTTCCTTTTTCATCACAAATTTTCATAATTTCAGTTGTCTCTCTCTTCCTCTTTGTTAACGTGGCTAAGGATTTATGAATTTTATTTATTTATTTTTTCAAAGAACCCACTTTTTCTTTGGTCAATTTTTTAAAATTGTTTTGTTTCAATTTCATTGATTTTTAGCTCAGATTTTAATTATTTCCTGTCCTTTGCTTTTAGTGGTAATTTGTTCTTTCTTCTAGGGCTTTGAGATGTAATGTTAGGTTATTTATTTGCTGACTTTCTATTGTTTTAATAAATGAGTTCAATGCAGTGAACTTTCCTCTTCACACTGCCTTCAGACTATCCCAGAGGTTTTGATACGTTGTGTTGCTATTCTCATTTACTTCAAATTATTATTTTTTAAAATTTCATCCCTGATTTCTTCTGCTATCCATTAGTCATTCAATAGCATGTTATTTAGTCTCCAGGTATTAGAGTGGCTTTTATTTTTTTTATTTTATTGTTTGCAGGAAGCCATCTGTGAAATGTGTGAGGACCTTTTCTTGGCATCACAGCCAGGGAAGAGATATTCTGTCATTGGGAACTTCCTGAGACACTCCCACTGAAACAGACCACCTGTCTGCTCTGCTAGAAAGGTCCTTGCAGCAGTACCAGAGATGGGCATAACCCATTAGGAACTGAGCACCTACCTGCCCCAACCTTTATCCTATTTTGGTGAAGAACTTTATATGGAAAGCCTTTGATATTTTGCAATATAAATAAAGAAAATGTGGGCTGCTTGCTTTGTTAGAAGCTAGACACACCTAGGTATGCTTCCCCTTTGTGTCTCAGTTTTGAAACTATTTTCTGTGTTCTGTGATTATTTTGCCATTCTGTTTTTCCTAGCCTTTATTTCTCAGCCAGCCCATACCACCTAGGGGGTCCCCAAGTCCATCGTGGGCGGTAATTGTTGATTTCTAGTTTTATTCCTTATGATCTGATAGTCTTCCTCAATTTCTTTCTTCAGTGTTCTGTAGTTTTCACTGTAGAGATCTTTCACCTCTTTTGTTAGATTGATTCTCAAAAAAAATTTTTGAGGCTATTGTGAATGGGGAAGTTTTCCTAATGTCTCCTGCAGTTGATTCATCACTGATGTTAGGAGCACAATTGACTCATGAGTACTCATTTTATATTCTGCACCTGGCAGTTTGGTTTGAATGCTTCAAAATAACATTTACATTTTCATCAAACTTCTTATAGCTCAGCCTAACCTGATAACTTTGTAGCCTTTTCTTCATATGCATGAGGAGGAGAGTGGGCAGGGGCTGCACATTTTTGTCCCCTAATAAGAGAAGCCCAGAGTTAGTTTTAGGCTCCATGAGGAGGGAACCAGCCTAGTAAGGGCCTTTCTGTCAAAATGCTCTTTATTAAATGAGAGGCAGGTCTCTCTCTCTCCTTTTGGAATTGCTCTCTTCTCAGCAGGACAGAAAGCCCATGGTCAACTTGTAAGTCTGTTCTCAGTTCAGTGCAATAGCTCCCATTCCAAGGATTCCATGGAGTATTTATATCAAAGGAAATGAGATACAGTATGGAGACAGGGAGGACAGGAGTTGGGACTTCTGGATCTTTATTCCAGGTCTTCCACTTACTCACTCTTTCCCCTGAGAAACTTACTTTATTTCTTGCTTTTGTGTGGGGCCTGAGATCTGTGGCTTTTGTTCTCACCTTGTGCTGTGGCTCTAAGATTCCTTAGTCCCATATGACAGCAACTTCCTGCTCATCCTATAGCTGCTGCCCCCAAATTCTTTCTCATCTCCCCTTGGATTTTCTGTGTGTTCTGAGAGCAGGACTTCGCAGCCCACCTGAGGAGTTAACACTGTGCCTATTCCTGCAACCCTCCTCTTCACAAGACAGATTCCATCAGGAAGGGAGTGGTGTGTGAAAACATCCAGGGCATTTTTACTTTTATCTGAATCTGCAGGTTTGGAGTCACGGGTTCCCCCTGTTGGCACTTTCATCTAAACCTTCTGGTATAGAATAGAAGACAAAGACACCACATAAATATGTTTACCTCATACTAGAAAAAGGCACCAAAAATACACATTGGAGAAAATATGGCATCTTCAACAAATGGTGCTAGGAAAACTGGAAATCCCTGTGTAGGAAAATGCAATCAAACTTCAATCTCTTACCTTGCAAAAAAATGAACTCAAAAGTGGATCAAAGACTTGGGCACCAGAACAGAGACCCTGTGCCTAAGAGAAATAAAAATAGGCCCAAATCTCCATCATGTCAGCTTAGGAAATGACTTCCTAAACAAGACTTCTAAAGCACAAGAAGTAAAACCAAGAATCAATAAATGCGACAGATTTACACTAAAAAGCTTCCTAGCAAAGGAAACAATAATGTGAAGAGAAAGACTACAGAATGGAAGAAAATCTTTACCACATGCACCTCAGATAGAGTATTAATCTCCAGGATATATAAAGAACTCAAAAAACTTAACATCAATTAAAAAAACAAAAATCAAAAAACAAAAAACAAATAACCAAACAATAAATGAGTCAAGGAACTGAACAGACACTCGGAAGAAGAAATACAATGGATCAAAAAACATATGAAAAAGTGTTCATCATCTCTAGCAATTAGAGAAATACAAATACATTTAGAGAAATACAAATCAAAACTAAGATTTCATCTCAGTTCAGACAGAATAACAATTATCAAGAATATAAGCAACAGTAAGGATGTGGGGGGAGAGGCACACTCATACATTGCTGGTTGGACTGAAAACTGGTGCCACCACTCTGGAAAGCAATATGGAGATTCCTCAGAAAACTTGGAATGGAACCATCATTTGACCCAGCTATCCCACTCCAGAACGTGTTTGAAAGCTGGGTTCTCTCCTTCCCCTCAACTCTGAGAACTCTGACAGGTGTGCATTTCTATACTTAGTTGTCATCCTTTAGCATGTTGGTGTGAATGAGTGTGTTTTGTCTCTCAGTTGTGCAAGGACAAGAGAAAGTATTGACACTCACGCTGGTGGGCAGAATAAATCCCTGTCCCCTCACATGGGCACATGTCCTAATTCCCAGAATTTGTGAATATTACTTACACAGCAAAAGGATTTTTCAGATGATTAAATGAAGGACTTCAAGAAGGGAGGATTGCTGTGGCTTACCTGAGTGAGCCCACGCTCATCACCCAAGTCCTCAAAAGTGGAAAAACTTTCCTCGCTCAAGTCAGAGGGAGCCATCACTTTGTAAGAAAAAAATCAAAGAGATGGCGGCTTGGAAAGGGCTCACTCTAAGGTTGCTTGTGCTGAATAGAGATGATGAGGAGGGGGCCATGCACAGAGAAGGGCAGGCAGCCCTGAGAAGCTGGGAAAGACAGGGCCACGGCTTCTTTCCTAGAGCCTCCAGGAAGGAGCAGCCTGGAGAACTCAAGTCAGTCTTCAGAGGTTCAGAAGTACAAGATTGACAAGTGTCCTTAAACACCAGGTTTAAGGTCCCTGCTGTAGCACTTGGTGCCTGCTCTCCTGGAGGAGGGTCAGGGTTCTCTCCTGGTCCCCAGGGCACTGTCCTCTGGAAGCTGCTCTGCTGTGTGAGCTGCTGTCTTCTCACCAGACCTGCAGGACTTGCTTCAGATCAGTGGCTTTCAAGCATTTTTACCCTGGGCTTTCCCTGGAAAGAAAGGTCTCTCTCAAGATGAAGCCACTGTGCTGAGCCAGGCAGGAGTTAGGGGTCTGGGGCAGGGGTGGTGTCTGCCAGGAGGGTGGTCCTGATGAGAGGAGGCCCTGGGTCCCACCAGCCCCAGCTTTGAATATGAGCATTTGGCTTCTTGTATAAAACACATGGGAGAAATACAAAGGTCATGTCAGGTGGATAATCAATGAAAACCATGATTCTGAAAATTATATGATGTGGTAATTGACGATTGTGAAGCTCTGTTTTAATAGCTTAGTGTCTCAAGAAAGCATATCTTATATTTCCTCAGAAGACTAGAAAGAAAGGTGGGGGGCATATTTATTAATGTAACATTTTTAAATGTATATGAAATAAACACTAAATTATTTGTAAGCTCTCCATCCAGAGATATAAGTGTATTTTTATGTCTTTCATTTTTTTTTTCATTTTTCTTTCCCCCTCAATTCCTTATATATTGACCCTAGGAGACAAATGATGTAACTGTCAACATGATGGATTTTTAGTCAGAAGCCCTAGGTGGGGTGAAGTCTATCCTATGTTACAGGAGGAAACTAAGCCTGTCTGAGGGGTGCTCATCTATATAAGGCAGTGACACAAATCATACTTACCACTATCCTGAGGATAAAGGAAATGATACTGTGATTTTCCATCTTCCCTGCACATTAGAATCACTCAAAATCTTTGACATTTACCAATGTATGTGTCCTGCTTCTCCAGAGAGCCCAATGTCATTTTCCTGGGTTTTTAAGAATGCTTTTCCTAGGTTACTTGTGTAACCAGGATTGAGAATATGTGTAATAATGTGTGCAAGCTATTGCTTCTTAAAGAACAAAATGTACAGTTTTTAAAAAACAATGGATTAATAAAACATGTTCCATAGCAAGGTACAGGTAACAGCTTTCATGGTAGATATTTGTACTGATTTTATTTGCATTTTCCATGAACTGGATGGTATTTGGTAGCTACTTCATTCTAGTTTTTTGATGACAAATTGTAAATTTAGATGATTTTGATTATTTCACTCTTCTAAGGATTACAGGAAATAATATATACAATAAATGTATATTTATTATATATTATATATATTATATATGTATAGCATATATATTATATAATACATAACCATCCTTCTCTCTATTCAAGTATTCAATGTAAATTTGTAGAAGAGTTACCATCTAGGGGTGCTGATTTTTTTATCTCCATTCAGCAAAGAATTGAAGAACAGGACACAGAGATAGCAAGCAAGAAGCATGTTTATTGCAAAGGCAACAGAGATACAGAAACAGACTTTTCTAAAGAGAAAGGATGCCAGAGCTGAGAATCTGGTGGGAGAGTTGCAGCCTGTTCTTTTTAGTCTTCGAAATTTCCTCCTTTCCTTACCTCCCCCCATGTCCGTGAGCTCCTCATTATTATTGATGGATGCTCCTTCTGTCCAAGTCTGTTTCAGTTTTTCTATGAGATACCCCACCTAGGAGTCTAAGTACAGAAGTATCTGTCTGATTGGGTCCCCTGCTTGTGTCCATGAGCACCTCTGTCAAGCAGGAAGTTGACCTCATCAGAAGACCCCTCCATGCTCCTGTGTTCTCACCCTGCCTCCAACCACCTCGCTCGCCATTTTGCCCTGACTGCTTAAGCTGTTCTACATCTCACTCAGAAGAAGAATTGCTGGCTCATAGGGTAAAAACATTTCTGAAGCTTATGTAAAATGAATGGAATGATCAATAGCATGTTGCATGTATTAGGGGTAGAAAAAGAAAAACACTTAGTTTAAATTGACTTAAACCCTAAAAGAGATTTACTGGGTCTTGTAGCAGGTAAGGAGTGATTATGCAAGTTTTGAGCATTTCAATAATATCCTGAGGACCTGTCCATGTCCCTGCATCTCTCCCTTAGACCACTATAGTTGGTATATTTTCTGTATTAAAATAGAACTGCCAGCATTTCCTGGTGCAGCCTTTTTCCTGAGACGCATATGGAGAGACAGGTCTCCTTAAGAAGCTCCCCAGAAGAGCAAGGAAGGTGCTTTCCTCAAAATTCTAGCAAGCCATGCCTCCCCTCTTACTGATCTAGTTTTGATTGATCAGGCATGACAATGTGCTGATTAACTCAGCCAGAGGGTTGGCCCTGCCCCTAAAACAGAAGCCAGCCCTATGGGCATCCTGCAGGGCTCCTAGATTGCAGGGGAGCTGACATGACCCGAAGGAAGGGGTCAAGAGGAGGACAGTGTAGACTGAGGAGGCACCTACAGTGTCCAGGTGAATGGCATTTGAGAAAGTGAAAGCCCCGTGTGTTCAGGGTTGAAAAGAAGGGAAGAAAATGAAGTGGGATTTAGCAGTAGTCCAAGAAAGTTTACCATAAGCAGCTTGTAGAAGTTTCCACTGCTGCACGGGCAAACTAGTTGGAGTGTCCTGTGCTGAGAAACAACCTGGGTATGGTGGGCGTGTCCTGTTATAAGCCATACAATTGGGGAGTTTAGAGAAGCAGCTTCACTACCACACTTTCCTTGGCTAAACTGAAGCCAACGTGAGTAAATTCAATTTTGTGTAATATTTTATGGTTCAAATAAAAACAGCCAGTTTCTTATACTTGACATAGTAGCAATTATAAGTAAATTGCATTTGTAGGTCTTATTTCTTACTAACTTCTAGTAAACCTGGGGAGAAGGACTTGAAAGCAAGATTGTGGCTCTACTTTAATTTTCAAAGGCCTCTACTATACCCGGCTCTTTATTGCTCTTGTTTTATAATTCCTGCATCTTTATAAGGTCATGGTCACCCATTCTACCAGAAAACCTTGTACTTTGGACTTTACAAGGAAGCAGTGATATTAGGAAAGAGGCAGGTTTGTTTTCAGACAGAACACAGTGAGATGCTGAGGGAAGAACTGTCCCGAAAGAAGAACTTCACTCAGTCCTGTGATGAGAGGAGGTTCAGAGATGGCAGTCAGCGCAGGAGACAAACCTGAGTGATCTTCTTGACTCTTTGTGGCCCTTCAAACACCATGGTGTGATTGCTCTACCCCCAGCTGCACCATATCCTCTGGAAGGATGAGCACAGGTCACTGCCCACCCTCCAAACCCAATTTCCAGTCCAGCAGGGCTGTGGTAGGAAGGAAAAGACCAAGCATTTCTGGCAATCTTCCGGGTAAAGCTGACATGTGCATCCTGGGGTGCCCTTTGAGAACCTCTGCAGCAGTGCAGGGACATTTTGCATCATGAAATGGTTGAAGGTGAGGACTCTGGGGTGGGAGGGTCCTGGATTAGAGTCCAGGTGCTTATCAGCCCTGTGATGTGGGAAAGACTCCTTAATCTTGAAGCCTGTTTCTGTAATATTGAGGGGGCGATCTGCATAATAGGTCATCCCAAAGGACAGATATGCCTGTCCTTCCTGTCTGGCACAAGTCTCTTGCCCTGAGGAGCCTACCATCCACTATTAGGTCACTTTATGTCTTAAACACAACAAAAATATTATTTTAAATTCATTCCAGTTTTATGTGCATTCATTAGTAGGGTAATTTGAGTAATATCTGTTTCTACCAAAGTATGTTTTGCATGAGAGCAGAAGTTAGACTCTTACTTTTATTAAGTTAACCATGGCGTCTCCAGTAGGTCTCAGCAGTATAATGAAACCTGCTTCACATATATTTTAAATTGGCAAAATTTAGTATACAAATCAGCATAGTTCCAATTCATCCTTTTCAAGATATAAATTTATAGTTAAATATTTTCAGCTAATTGTTTCATGAACCTTCATCATCAGCTCTCACTTTCCCATCCCCAATTACATCTAAATTTCTTAAGGATATTGGAATGTTGTGTGTGAAACTTGTGTATAAATGGCTGAATCTTATCAGTGCCAGGTAATTGATGGCCTATGGAGACTTCCAGTGCTAAGCAGGTCAGTGGTTCCCAGTTAAAGCTTGTGGTTGGCAGGTGTGCTCACGGGGAGACACACAGTTAGGAATGGCCATTTCTCTAAGCCTCTAGATTGAAGCCCCCTCTCCTGCTGGAGCTTGGGCACAGGTATCAGGAAAGGTCCTGTGTTGATTTACTTTAAGGCCATCACACCTGTGGCCACCTTCCTTTTAGGTTCCACCTATCCATGAAAAAGATCTCCTGGTGTCTCCTCAGCATGCTGTTGCTCTAGCAATGCTCTTGATAACATTCTGCTCTGCCAGTTTCTTTAAGTCCAGGCTCAGAGGCATCTGGGACATGGAAATATTAATATTTAGATTCATTTCTCCTAGCAGCTGTGTTATTGGATTTCTGCCTCTTGCCAGCTCACATTAAATTGGTATAACTCTCACCATCTCCTCTTAAACAGGAAGCACTGGTGGGCTGATGTCTAGTTAAAAAGATTATACCCGTCCAGTCCCCCTCAACAGACCTGAAATACATCTGTAAAAGCCCCAGTGTGTCTATTTCAGGGAACTTTACAGATCATTTAGTGCCTCCAGGACTCTGAATAGAGCAATTGCTTATTGCTCTATTCAGAGTCAGAAATGTAATTGTCAAGATATATGTGAGCTAACTTTTTTTTCCTATACTTTTTCCTACACTGGCTTAAAACCTTTTAGTTGAAATAAAATATGCGTGGTGTCTGTTCAAATTAAACTCTTAAGGAAGAGTCTTGGAGAAATTTGGGAACTCTGAGTTTTGTTACTGGATGAATTAATTCTGTAATATAGAGTTGAAACTTATTTGTGTACAGGGAATATGTGTTTAGTTCCACATACTGAAGTGCAAGAAATACAGTTCTCTGTATCCTACTAATTCAACTCTGAGTCCCATTTTTCCAGCTTCAAAGTTTTGGTGGGTCCTCCATTTCCCTTCTCTCTAGGATCAGGGTATTCTATGTGACTCTGGAGCATGGGTAAATATCATCCACAATGTTCAGGTAATCTTGGGCTCACTTTTCAAGCTCTATAGATCACTTAAAGCAAGTGAGTTGCTGTCTGTCCTGAGTGATGTTCTGACCACCCTATGACAGCTCCTTAGCCTTGATGAAGAGTCACAAAATTGCTAACAAAATAATACAATATGTGTTTATTACAAGGTCATTTGGGGTGTTGATTCTCAACTCAAGGCACGTGCATGGAGCACTGAGCGATAGTCAGATTTCAGCATAGTAACAGTGAAAGCCCCAGGGAAGGACTGAAGACTGTCCCAGAAGCCAGGTCTTTGCCCCTCCACCAGATCCACTGGTGCAGTATGTCCCATTGCAGAACTGCACCCTCCCAAGAACATCCAGAACCCTTTTCTTCTTCCACTGGGAGAAATTCACCAAGAATCTAGCTGAGACACGGCATCTTTGGTTGTCCCCAAGAAAATATCCACACTACTGTCTTCAGCCCCTGATTGCTATTTGGAGACTGGTTTTATTCCAGGAAACCTGACCTGATCCCTGGCAATCCCCACCCATGAGAAAGTGGGGGCTGGTGGTTACTTGCTACTCTCCCTGTGATTAGACAGGAAGTATTATTTTTATTTATTTGTCTTAATTGACATAATATTTACATGTTGATGGTGTTCCATGTGATGTTTTGATACATTTTCACAATGTGCAATGGTCATAGTAAACATTTCTCTCTTGAAGCACTTATCCTCTCTTTGTGATGAAAACTTTCAAAATCCTTTTTCATTTGTTTGAAATACACAGTTCATTATTGTTATCCACAGTCACCAACTGTTCAACAGCACAAGAGAGCTTCTTGATCTTATCTATGACTCAGTACCCACTGATCTTATCTGTGACTCAGTAACTACTGGTCAACATTTCCCATCCCTCTGCTGGACCCCCACCACCCATCTGCCCACCCTCTGGCACAGGCTGTTCTTTCAACTTCTATTAACTTTGTTGGACTCCACGTAAGAGGAGGTGTTCTTATTATCTTGATCCACCCTTTGCCTTGGACCCTGTGTATTGAACCTCAGGCGTGAGATTTCTCTGAGTTCTTGTTCACCCTCATGGTGAGCAAATTCTGCCTTGTGCATTTGCCCCTTTGTATGCAGAGGTTCCACATCCCAGAGATCAACCAACTGCAGATGAAAAATATTTGAAAAGGTGTGTCTTTACTGAGCACATGTAGATTTGTTTTATATTATTCCTTAAAACACAGTATCCCAACTATTGACTGAGCATTGACCATGTATTGGGTGTTATAAGTAATCTAAAGATGACTTTTTAAAAAATGTGTGGTATTTGCACATAACTTACAATTTTATGAAGGGACTTGAACATCTGTAGATTTTGGTATTGGCAAGAAGTCCTGAATCAAAGGGAGGACTTTCAGATTCTCATGTGAGGGTATCTCTTGTCCCTAGAGGCAAGAGACAAAACCGGGCATTGTTCATGGCCTGGACCTGAGGAGGCATCCTGGCTGTCCTTGAGCATATGGCCTGGGCTTGAGAGGTAGAAAGGTTCCCTAAATCTACCTAGCAGTGAGTAGCAGTTTTTCTTGTTTCCCTAAGAGTCCCCATTTTCTCCCTTTTTTTAAAAATCAAATTACAAAAAAATTCAAATATTTAATTTCATGTATGTTTGCATAAAAGTATTTATTTATTGTGAGCTTATGTCCAAACACAGTCCCTCTTATACATTGCTGGATAGAATGTTAAACAATCCAACTGCCATGGACAGGGAATGTGATAATATCAGAGAAAACTACAGATTGATTTTCTTGATAATTCCAGTCCTAGCAATCTGTCCCATAAACACTGGGGTAAATATTAAACAACATTCATGAAAAACAAAATTTTGCAACATATTGATAAAACAAGATAATGGAAACATCAAGTAACAGAAATGTGGTTGGATAAACAGTATAGTTATTCAATAGTGTTGGCACTCATTAAGTATGTTGTCAAGGAAGGGGTAGAGGGCTTATGGACAAATAGAATTATATTCAGGTTCTGTTATCACAGGGAAACCCAGGTGCAGAATTCTGAATAGGTTAGAATGTAGAAGCAATGGTTAATGTCACAGGTCCACTCAGCTCAGGTGTGCCTCCCAAAGCCTGGGTCCAACACTAACCTAGATAGTGCTTGCTGTGAAGGCATTTTGTAGATGTGGTTAATGTTTAT
The DNA here is from genome assembly GCF_047511675.1 of Marmota flaviventris. NCBI lineage: Eukaryota > Metazoa > Chordata > Mammalia > Rodentia > Sciuridae > Marmota > Marmota flaviventris. The sequence continues at coordinate 27,630,814 of NC_092502.1, forward strand.
AACCAATTGGCTTTAACTGCAGCATCTTAGATGAGCCTCATCCAATCAGTTGAAAGACTCAGGAGTGAAAACAGGTTTCCTAGAGAAGCAAGGATTCTGTCTGAAGTTGGCAGCATAGAAATCCTGCCTGCCTGTGGGTCCTGCTGGACTGTCTTACATGCTACGAACTTACTAGCTTGTATGTCCTTGTAAGGCAATTTCTGAAAAGTCTCAAAGTCGGTATTTACTTATCTATATATCTACCTCTCTCCTATTGATTCAGCCTCTCTGGAGAACACTGACAGTTATAGCAAGTAGACAGATTGGTAGACAGCATCTATTGCCTATAAGGTGAGAAAGTAGAAGGATAAAGTAGAAAATACTAAAATTATTAGCTAGAAGAGGCAATGGAAATAATTGGGGGAAAAAATGAAAATGGATTCATTTAAATAATATAAGTACATTATTTGTCTTTATAAGAAAGTGCAAGTTTTTGCTGATCTTTGATTTTGAAACTGGGAATGCTTTTTATCTCTTCAGGAACTAACATTTCTTTGCCTTTTAAAAAATTGCTACATAAATAATTGTGAATATTAGAACAACATACTGATTAGCTTATAATATTTTGTGTTTATAAAAATGGCATCCTTATTTAGAAAGGGGAAAAAAGGTGCTATTTCTGAGATAAGTCTATGTTAATTTTTGTTACCTTTTCTGATACCTAGTATAGAATTATGTGACTCTACCAGAGGTTCTTAATTTTTCTATTAATTACATTTCAATAAAATTTCTTAAGCAGCTAAGTTATTGAACAAGGGCAAGGTCCCTAGTCTGTTTGCCTAAGGTCAGAATGACACAATTGCTTGGGGACAAGAGTGTGAGCCCCTTGGATTGATTACGTAAAGTCAATTTCAATTTGCAGTCCCAACAGGAATGTGAGTCCTCATTGCTCTGTGTCCTTGCTCATACCTGTGATTGACAGCTTTTTACAATTTTGACAAACTGATATGTATAAAACTGGTGAACTTTAAAGTTCAAGGGTTTATTGGTATATAGGCAACAGTTCAGTGACTATTTTTCTCATTTTTTTCTGTTTTAAAATGTTTTTTCTTTTTTAATTGTCTTAGGAGTTTTATATACATATATAAATCTAGGTATGTGTATGTATACAAATATTTATGTATATATTTGATTTCCTATTATCTAAAATTCTTTCATATTTTTTACCCATTTTTTTTTGTTTTAAGGTAAAGTATTCTTTTTTTCAAACTTTATTTTATTTATTTACTTTTATGTGGTGCTGAGGATCAAACCCAGTGCCCCACACATGCTAGGCAAGCGGTCTACCACTGAGCCACAACCCCAGCCCCTCCATTTTATTTTTATTATCTCTCAGACGATTTCCTGGCATGCTTTATATCTTTTATTATCTGCTTATTCCAGTGGTGTTTTATCTGTAGCATTCTTTGCTACATGAATTCTGTGTTTTTCTCCAGGGTAGTTTGTGATAGACACTCCATGAATCCCAGCAGCTGGGGACCAGGTTTGCTGAGGTACTTGAGTTGGGGGTCTAGGAACCACTTGCAGAGTGTGTCAACCTCTCTTCCACAAGGAGCATCCATTATGGTGATGGTTTCTCAGTGGAGAGTCTTTGCCTGAATCCATGGCCCAGGACAAGAGAGAATTTTCTATTGCTTCCTGTGCTCGTCTTTGCATCTCTTTGTTTCATTTTGTTTTGTTTCACTTAATCCCCTTTTGCTGAGAAGCCTGAGCATCCTAGCTTTATGTAGTGGTCTGAGTGCCAATTTCTTGCCTTGCTTAGATTTAGGACCTAAACTTCTATGTCTGGGCACTAAAATTCATCCTCTATTTACAAGATTGACTGCGCCCCATCTTCCCTGAGAGCAGCCACCACTTCAGTGCACACGGTTCTGTTTCCTCTCAGTTTCCAGCATTGTAGCAGGCTATTATTCATGACCTCAGGCATGCATATGGACATAAGAGGATCACCATATTTTGTGTGCTTCTATTGAGGAGATTCAGTGTGATCCAGACTGATATCTGAAACTTGAAGTCTCTTTATTGTGTGTGCCTGGTTATTGACTTGTTTTTAGTTTTATCCTTTGTTTTTTCCTTGCAACTGGACCTTCCTCTCTTCTGCTCAGCTCCGTCAGCTCACTCAAGCTCCAAGTTCTTATATTTTCCCTCCTCTGGGCCCACTGGGCTCTGTATAAGGAATGGAAAATGCTAGTCTTTTAAAAACAAGAATCCTGCCAGCTCTGACCTGATGGATCCAGGGACTCTGGATTTAATGTTTTGCTTGGGAAAGATAATGGGAAAGGAGGAATAACAGATTTCCTTCTTTCTCATTCTTTATATCAGTGAGAGTATCATAAATTTATATATGATTACATTATTTACTAAAAACTTACTGATATTACTGAGGCAAATTCATTTCAAATAATTCTACACAGACACACGCACACACACACACACTTTAAGGAGCACGTATAGACAAAAGTAATGTGCCTCTGAAAAACAAGGCTTTGATGCCAAAGCTTTATGCTCTAGGGAAAAAAGGAAAGATGCTTGTCTGGGGATGGAATGTCTCAATGTCTTGATGCATCTATCTTGATATATATCCTGGGAAGAATTTTTATTCCAACTAGAAAAAAAAGTAGATAATGGATCTTTAAATCTGTTCCCTTTAAAAATTATATTCTAAAGGCAAAATTATATGAAACATTAATACTAAATTTATACTATTTTTAAAGTTTTGTGCTTTTTAAATTTTCTAAACATTATAGATACACGTATAGAGTTAAAACGCTTATTAGTATACTAATAGGCTTTTTTTAAAAAAATCATGCATTTAATTATTTATCAGGAACTAAAGAAGTGCTGGATGATTATTTTTAAACGATTCCTTATGATTTATTCAGTGGAGAACACTAGAAATATAGATTTATAGTAATTAAATTGAAACCAAACCAACAATGAAATATCCCCTAGGGAGACTAGGTCCAAAGTTCAAGTGCAGGATGTGAACTTTATGGTCACGAGAGAGTTTTTTAATGTTCCCTTTTAGTGCATCTCCATCCTTTGTACTCTTTCCTTGGTGAAAATTATAAGAGTCTACACAGACATTTGCAGAATTCTGCCTTCAGCAGAAGGTCTCATGCATTTTTTCTTATTTGTACTAATTTAGGCCTTGACAAGTTTATAATTTTTCTTCCAGGCTGTGTTACAGGACATTATATTAAGACCTGTGTGTAAGGAGTATTTTTTCCTAAAAATAGTGTGGCTCTTAAATTTCAGATTGTTCTGTAAAACATTCTTTCAGGAACTGTTTTTCTGCTTCTCCATCCTTCTCAAAAAGCAAAAGTTTACTTGTAAATTCACGTTAAAAATATAAATCAAATAATCTGAAGGTTAGTAACAAAGCAAACACATTTAAGAAATAAAATAAACATTGTTGAACAGGCAAGAACTGTTTTCTCCTTAGAACCCTTTCTTTATAAAACTGCACAATTTTAAGAACATTGTCCATTAGATTTCTTTGCCTAGAGCCAGTGAAACACAACCAGTTATAACTGGAATCAGACACCCGGACTCACAGACAGGACTGGCAGGTGAAAACCAAGGGCCGTGGGGAAGCTGACCCAAGAACAAGACCATAAGTCATTAAAATTAAAATAAGGCTAAAAGCAAGCAGCTGTTCACACAGGATCACCCCTAGGTTTTGAGGGACCCCCATATGTTAGTCTGTTCTCATTGGGATGTTACTTGCGTCCAGATCATCCCTGCCTCACTTGGTCCCACTATCTTGAAGTGACCTTGTTATAGCATCATCACACCCTTTCAACATTTCCTGGTTATTTGCAGCTGCTACTACTAAGTTTTGAGCTGTTATTGGAAAAATATTAAAACCATACTGAACACTAGTTCTTACTGGGAGTTTGTGTGTATGACTTCACTCTAATCCTGACATCAGTTTATAAGGTAAATATTACAGTTATCTCCATTTACCAACTAAGAAATTATAGACTAAGTAATATGCTTGAGAATCCATAGCTGAAAATTTTCTCTCTAGAATCTGGGTTGTAGCCATTACTTATTTTTTTAAGTGGTTCAAATAGTTCCCTTTTGCATTATGCAAAGCAGGCATCTCCAGCTGAGAGGAAGAACAGTTATCCAGGAGAAATGATTTGGAGAGAAAAAAGTGTGTTCAGTATGTGACAATGTGTGTGTGTGTTACCCTTAAAATAACAGCCCGGTGGGGGTAATATCCTACAATGCTTAAGAACTCTGTCACTGAAGATTCACAGGGAAGGTGTATTATCTTTTGATCTCCCAAGGTATTCTGTAAATTCTTGTGATAATTGCTTTACTCTAACCAACTGGGCCCTCAGAAGACTCAACTACTAAAAAGCCCTACCACCAGCAATTTGTGCAAATTACACACAGACAACAGGAGAGGAAAATAGTCAACTGAGGCTCTCATGAAAAGTCCAAGTCTCTCCCTGAGATGATGATTCCAAGTGATGATGGTGCCCATTTATACATCCTCACTGACCACTGATTAGCTGTATTCAAATTTCATTATCACTTAATTTAAAATTCTGTTAAATTTCATTGTGATTTATTTGACTCCTGGGTTATTTATATGTTTGTTATTTAAATTCCCATGAATATAGGCCTTGCATAGATAAATTACATTTATTTAATTCTAATTTAATTCCACTGTGGTCAGGGAACATTTTCTAATAGAGCAATTCTTTGAAATTTATGAGAATTTTTTTTAATTTGTAAGTCCAGGATATGGTCTTTCTTTTTGAACATTTTCCTTTATATATGAAGAAAAATTTGTCTTCTGCAGTTGTTTGGTGTAGTGTACCTCAACTGTCTCTCAGTCAAGATGATTAATGTTCATTTTTTATTTGTTCTTGCTGATTTTTTTTTTTTTTGCTTTGTTTACTCTAAAACAGAGAGGAGTACTAAAGTGGCTAATGAGTACCATGGATTTATCTATTTCTCCCTTAAGTCTTTTAATTTTGCTTCATGATTTTTGAAATTTTCTTAAGAAGGCCATAATTTTATAATTATGGCCTTTTTGAAAAACTAAAATTTTTGAAATTACAAAATATTTCTCATTATCTATTATAATACTCCTTGCTTTAACTTCTACCTTGTGTGGTATTAATATACTAATTTTAAATTTATTATATTTAGTATTGGGTGGTAAGTTAAGGTTCTCAGCTTTTTTTCTACTATCTGTGTAGACAGCATATATTTTGTTCTTTATTGCTTATTGGTGCAATATAGTTGTACATAATAGTTGGGTTCATTTTACCATAATCATTTTTAGTATGCTATCTCCAAGAGATCTCACCTCATAGGCAAGACATCCACAGACATCCACAGACTGAAGGTAAAAAGATGTGAAAAAAACATAGTATTCACATGGATCTCATGAACAAGCAGTGGGTTCTATCCTCATATCAGGTAAAGTGGACTTCAAGCCAAGTTAATCAGAGGGCAGAGAAGGACATTTCATACTGCTTAAGGGAATTGTATATCAACAAGCCATAACAATTTTAAATATACCCCAAACATTGGAGCTTCTGTGCACATCAAACAAACCCTTCTCAATTTCAAGAATCAAATAGACCACAACACAATAATACTGATTTTAACATGCCTCTCTCATCACTGGATATATCCTTCAAACAAAAACTAAATAAAGAAGCTATAGAACTAAAAAGTACAATTGATAATTTAGACTTAACAGACATATAAAATATTTCATCCTTTGATGACTAAATACACTTTGTCCTCAGTAACACTTGATCCTTTTCTAAAATAGACTATATCTTAGCCCACAAGCAAGTCTTAGTAAATACAAAAATATAGAGATACTACCCTGCATTCTATCAGATCATAATGGAATAAAATTAGAAATTTTATCATTGATAAAATCAAAAATAAAAGTTATTTCAACACCTAGAGACTAAATAATATGCTATTGAATGACCAATGGATAGCTGATAAAATTAAAATAAAAACACTTGAAGGTAAATGAGAAAAATGACACAACATATCAAAATCTCTGGGACATTATGAAGGTGGTTCTAATAGGAAAATTCACTGCATTGAGCTCATTCATTGAAAGAATAGAAAGTCACCAAATAAATAACCTAACATTATATCTCAAAGCCCTAGAAAAAGAACACCAAAAACAGTAGAAGACATCTTTAGATTACTTATAACACCCAATACATGGTCAATGCTCAGTCAATAGTTGGGATACTGTGTTTTAAGGAATAATATAAAACAAATCTAGAAGACAGGAAATAACTAAAATTAGAATTGAAATCAATAAAATTGAAACAAACAAAAATTTTTTAAAAAATCAATGAAACAAAAATTTGGTTCCTTGAAAATATATATAAAATTGATAAATTCTTAGCCAAGCAAATGAATAAAATGAGAGAAAAAAACTTAAATAACTAATATCTGTGATGAAAAAAGTATTATTCATCCAGCGTATGGGGGCTGACATGTGATGGCCTTGAACAGATTGTCGAGTGTTGTGACCTGTTGAAATGCATGTGGGTGATTGGATGCTTTTTGAGAACATGGGCACATACACTGTTGCTGCTACTTCTACTTTCAATGGATTCCAGAGGCCAGCTCTCTATCATGTGATGTCAGGACCAACATGGCAATGCATGCAGCCAATCCAGAACCACAGCTTCCCACATGAAGTGGAGGAACAGGACGTGGGCACTCTACCTGTGCCTTGTGCTCAGAAAAACAGCATGAAACCTCACTTGGCAGCATGCACCTCCACTAGATTCAGTGTGTAGATGCCACTCTGTAGCTCTTCATTGCAAGTTTAGCTTAAGGGATCTGGGGAAGGAGGATATGAGACCATTGAAGTTAATTACTGCTAGTTTTAAAATGTCTTTGTAAGAGTAGCGTTGGAACAGATGTAGCAATATGGAAGACAAGAAAGTGGGGTCACACTTATGGAAACAATTTGAATGTTTGTTTTATATGTATTTTGATTCACTTTTCAAACAAGCTATTAAAGAATGCCCCCCCTCAGCTGCCCAGCAAGCATTTGTACTTTGTACAATGGCAGAATGAGCCAAAAGCTTAATGTTGTGACCTGTTTTGAAAATAAAGTATCTTAGTAATTTAAAAAAAAAGAAGAAATAATAATAAATTCTGGAGCAGATTGTGGGGGAAAACTAGGTCTCCAAAAATTTCCTACCATTCTCTTCATACTATTTTTTATTTCTTTTCCTATGAAGAAGCTTTTTAATTTGATGTCATCCCACTTGTTAATTCTTGGTTTTATTTTGGGGGCTTTAGAGGTATTTTTCAAGGAAAGCTGTGCCTGTGTCAGTATGTTGTGGCCTTAGCCCTATCTTTTCTACTAGCAGATGCAACCTTTCTGCCCCTCTACCTAAGTGATCCACTTTGAGTTGAATTTCATGCATGGTGAGAAATAGGGATCTCATACCATTCTTGTACATATGAATATCCAGTTTTTTCCAGCAAATTTTGTTTAAAATGCTGTCTTTTCTCCAACATGTATTTCGGCACCTTCGTGAAGTATTAGATGGCTATAAGCTTGTGGGTTTGTCTCTGTGCCTTCTATTCCGTTCCATTGATCTGTAGGTCTATTTTGATGCCAATACTATGCTGTTTGCTACTGTAGCTTCATAGTATAATTGGAGATCAGATATTGTGAAGTTTTCAGCATCACTCTTCTTGGTCAAGATTGCTTTGGCTATTCTGTCTTTTGTTCTTCCAAATGAATTTTAAGACTGTATTTTCTGTGAAGAATGTCATTGATCTTTGATGGCAGAATGCCAGCTTACTGATGGAAAGTAGTGTGTAAAAAGGAGTAAAAGCCTTGACTTAGAAATTTTGTTAATTCCTTTACTGTAAATATTTCCATAGTGGCTGATTTCAACCTATAATTCATTTGATAACAGGCTTGACAAATTCTTAAACATTTTCATAAGATTTGTTAGTCAGTCTGGGCCAGTCACCAGCACACCACTGAACAGCTACTACTTAAAGATACTGGATTTGTATGTTGCAATAATGATGATAATTTTCCTGCAATGCCTTCATTCAATTGAAGCTCATCTGTTAAGTTATCATGTCTATGTAAAGACTTAAAAGGCAATAGTGGTTATAATTTTAAGTCATAACTTTGAAAAGCTCATAAAAGCTGTAAGCATTCTCCTATAGAAGGAAAAGTACACATTCAAATCCTTTAATACAATTTTGGAAGAACATTCGGCTTCCTGATATTTCTTCATGGGACTCAGATTTACCATTTCTTTTATTTTTTCAGGTTGGATAAACTAATATGGCAAGCACCCTTTTTCTTTCTTCTATCTGTAATTTTTATTGGTACCTTATAATTACATATGATAGCATTAATTATGATATATTCATACATGTACAATGCATTATTTGGTCTCTTTTATTTCCCCATAACTATATTTCCCTCCCTTCATCCCCATCCTCTCATCTACTGGTCATTCTTGTATGTTCTTGTACATACATGAAGTCCCTTTATTTTTTTTTCCTCTCTAGCTGCTAAATGAGAGAAAACATATGACCCTTGACTTTCTGAATCTGGCTAATCTCACTTAGCATAATGTTCTCAAATTCCATCCATTTTCCTTCAAATGACATAATTTTCTTATGGCTACTGAAACTCTATTGTGTATACAAACCACATTTTCTATATGCATTCATCTGTTGATGGAGATGGGGGCTGGTTCCAAAACGTGATAATTGTGAATTGTGGTGTCATAATCATAGCTGTGCATTTGTGATTATAGTTATGGTATCTTTAAATCTTTTGGATAAACACCTGGAGTGGTACAGCTGGGTCATATAGTGGTTCCATCTTAAGTCTTTTGAGGAACCTACATTTGGATGTTCACAGTGGTTGTGGTCATTTTAAATCAACATTGTGTTAGTGTTCCTTTAACCCCATATCCTTGCTAGCATTTTTTATTATTGTGTTATTGATGATTGCTATTCTGAGCAGAGAGAGAATCTCAATGTAGCTTTTCAAAATCTTTGTATTAGTGCATCATAGTTATACATATAACATAGCAATATAGTTTTGCATTTTCTGATGGCTAAAGATGGTGATAATTTTTTTTACCATTTTTTGGGGGGTCATTTGTGTTTCTGCTTTTGAGAAAGGTCTGTTTAGTTCATTTGTCAATTTATTGAGTGGGCTATTTGTTAGTTTTTTTCTTAGATTGTCTGAATGTTTTATATAGTCTAAATATTCATCCTCTGTTGGAAGAATACCTGGCAAACAACTTTTCCCATTCTGAAGGCTCTTTCTTTGTGAGCTTAATCATTTCCTTTGCAGAAGTTTTAGTTTGAATGCTATTCAATTTATTAATCCTTGGTTTTCCTTCCTGAGCTTTAGAGGTCTTATTGAGGAAGTTGATGCCTGTTCCTATATGATAGAGCAGACTTCTAGCTGCTATAAAATTTCTGCTCTAGTTCCTGGGTCTTTGATCCACTCTGACTTGTATGCAGGGTGGGAGATGAGAATGTAGTTTTATTCTTCTATATTGATTTTCAGTTTTCCCAGGACCATTTGTTTAAAAGGCTCTCTTTTTCTTTAACATGTGCTTTTGGTGCCTTATTCAAGGATCTGGTAACTTAAACTATGTTGGTTTGCCTGTTTTCTAGTTAATTCCATTGCTCTACATGTCTATGCCAGTGCCATGCAACTTTTGTCTCTATAGCCCTGTAGTATAATTTGAAGTTGGAAATTGTGATGTCTCCAGCATTTTTCTTATTGCTCAGCTTTGCTTTGAATATTTTGGGTCTTTTATATTTCTATATAAATTTTAGGACTTTTTGGTTTTTGTAGTTCTATCATTACCACGAATGCCACTGATAACATTATGGAAATTGCACTGAATGTATAAATCACTTTTATTAAGTTGGCCATTCTACCAATATTAATTCTGCCTGCCCAGGAATATAGGAGATGTTCTTATTATTTAGTGTCTCCTTCAATTTCTTTCTTTTGTGTTCTATAATTTTCCCTGCAGCAGTCTTTCACCTCCTTGGCTAGATTTATTGGTATTTATTTTTTAAGGCTATTGTGAATGGATTTTTTTTCTGCTGTCTTTATCAGCAGACACATTATTGGTGTGTATATAAAAGCTATTGAATTATATATTGATTTTGTATACTACTTTGCTTTAATTTTAATCAGCTCTAGAAATCCTCTGCTGAAGCCATTAGGATTATCTAAGTACAGGATCATATCATCTACAAATAGCCATGTATTTGACTTCTTTATCACTAAATCCATTTTATTTCTCTTGCCTAATTTCTCTGACTAAAATTTCAAGTACTATATTGAAGACAAGTAGTGAGAGTGGACCTCCTTTTCTGGTTCCAAATTTTAAAGAAAATGCTTTGTTTTTGTTTTTTTTTTTTCTTTCCCGTATACTATAATGTTGCCTTTGGGTTTGTCCCTATTTAACTTTTGTGATGTTTAGAGAAGTTCCTTCTAGCTCTAGTTTTTTAGTCTTTTTAACACAAATTGGTGCAAATTTTGTCAAAGGCTTTTTTTTCTGTATCTAATGCCATGGTCATATGATTTTTGTCCTTAATTATGCAGCTTTGAAATCCAGAGGATTATCGAGGATCTCTTCATAAACTTGTATGCCAGTAAATCCAAAAATCTAGAAGAAATTAATAGGTTTCTAGACATATGACCTACCCAAATGTAACCAAGAAAATGGTAAAAAACCTAAAGAGACTGATATTAAGCAATAAGACTGTAACAGTCATAAAAACCATCCAAGAAAACCTGGCATCAGATGGATTCCCAGCTGAATTCTACAGGATCCTTAAAGAATTAATGCCAATGCTTCTCAAATTGTTTCAAGAAATAGGTGGGTTGGGGGTAACACTCCCATGTTTATTCTATATAACCCGATTCACTCTTATACTAAATTATTAGCTTCAGAATCCGTGGTTTCTTTTTCTGTTCATGCACTGACAGCAGTAGTACTTTTAGTCCTGGTCATTAGAGGTTGATATTAAAGATATTAACCTTAGTAGATTCTCTTTCAGAATGGTTCCACTGTAAAAAGCACAAGGAAAATTTACTTTTCCTCATATCTGAGATTTGTTTTTGAGTGTTTGCAATTCTTGAGCATTATTATGTTCACCATGATAAAACCATCACTGGAGAATTCTGATTCATAAAGGTTGGATTGTAATTGGCAAGGAGGATTTTTTAAAAATATTGAATCACTTTGGATATGTTTATTATATTGTAAATGATATCAGATACAATACTCCCATTTATCAATGGGATTGTTCATGTAATTTACAGGCCATTCAAAAACTAAATGTTAGAACTAGCATGATTCAGCATCAGTAAGTCCATTCATACACCACAGACCAAATGACCAGTTGAAGTCCAGGTATCCCTAAGAAAAACACAACCTTAATCTTCTGGCTCTTAATTGGTTCCGTCTGGAATTGTCCTATTGCTCAATACATTGAAATGTAAAACAAACTCGCTTGATGACATATTTATTAAACACCTACCATTGTGATACAATGCTAGGATTCCAGTAAGAGAAAAATAATGAACACAAGATACTTCATGCCTTTTACAAACTAACATTCTTGCCAAGCAATACTATAGATCACTGAAATCAAGTGGAGACAAAGCTTAACAAATGAAGTCAGATACATATTTACTTGAAAAAAATCAAGCAAGGTCCATGGAAGGAAGTACCATATTCAAGTGAACACTGAGGGACAGGTAGGAGAGAAACAGATGGAAATTGGAGATAAAGAAGGTATTCTAAGTGGAAGGTGTTTGTTTTAGTCAGCTTTCTCACTGCTGTGATTTCAAGATTCACCAGCACAATTGTAGAGGAAGAAAAGTTCATCTGAGAGCTCATAGTTTCAGAGGTCAATGGAGGGCTCCATTCTTCTGGGCTGGAGGTGAGACAGGACATCAGGAGAGTGTGTTGGAAGGAAGCAGCTAACATCACAGTGATCAGGAAGCAGAGAGACACCACTCACCAGATACAAATATATACCCAAGAGCCACGCCCCAATTCCCATCTCCTCTGGCCAGACACACCCTACCACTTTGGTTAATCGCATCAGGGATTAATTCACTGGTTAGGCTAAAGGCTATGACCCAATCATTTCTCCTCCAAACTTTCTTGCATTGTCTCACACAGGAGCTTTCTGGGGATACTACATCTAAATCTTAACAGTATTCTATGTGCAAAGATGAGCAGGTTGGGAAATCTATAGGCTACATCCTCATAAGAGTAGAAAATAATCTACTTTGAATGGGATATACATTACTTGTGGTAGAATAATGGAAGATGAGTCCAGGAAGCCAATTTTTTGCCTCTATTATATGAGTGCAGAGCATTATTTAGGTGATGAAGGACTGAGTGTGTTGAAGTCATGATTTTGGGACCAGTAGATGACTTTTAATTTGTCTGTGTCCCAAGATAATAGACCATACCTCTGTCTGTATATGAAACATGATGTTAGAAATCCAAGTTTGGACCAAATTATAAACACGACTAAGATTTTCTTTGGTGGAGTTTAGATCATTTTCAACCTACCTCCACACCTTCTCTCTCTTCCTATCCCATTCTTTTCTAAATTGAACTTGTGTCTGATCCCATTGTCAGTGATGAGTGGACTGATAATGAGTTGGAGACTGGGGTCCAGGGCTAACTGCTCTAAGGGCATTCCCATGTCATCCAGGGAACTCTTAATCTGAAAGGTTTCAGGACTCTAAGGAGTAAAATTATTATAGCGGTATGTGAGTCAAATAGATCATGCATATGGTCTTCTCACCTCATGAAGAGTGGAATAACACTTATGTGTCTTCCTTCCAGGGCCCCTAGCAGCCATTGGCTATAAGCAACATCCTGACTCAGTGTAGGTGACTTGGGACAAACCAATCCTCACAGTGGAAATTGTCCACACTAAGGCCAGCCATGCTTTGCCAGTCATGTCATCATGAAACCAGAAGAGACATGAGGCACTTAGGATGATGCAAAGATGACTACATATCTGAAAGCTCTTCAGTTTAGACCCAGATCCAGGACTGAGTTTCACAAACGTTAACAAAGTACTAGGTACAGATTCATGAGTTCTCAGCACCATTTTATCTTCCTGTCATCACATGAGGAGGCAGAGATTATAGCCTGACCCTCCCTGCACTGCGGAGACATGGAGGAATGCACCTCAAAGATAAAAGGTGCCTTGTAGAGGTGGCATCTCTGAGAGTCCCTTTCATGGGGACGGTTCAGAGCTGAGAGTTGCAGATGGATGACTGTCAAGGCAGCTGGGGACCTGTGTCTTCAAAAGGTGGCGATTTGTCAGCAAGATGTTCTGCTGGCCTGCTGGCTTCCGTGAGTGATGCTGGGAGTACCATCTTTTGCAGGAAGGAGAGATCACTTTCTGAAATGATTCCTGAAAGCGGCAAGACAGCAGGCTATAGATGACAGGCTTGACAGCTGAGCTCAGGTAGAAGAAGACACCTGGAATAAGGGAGAGATGTGTGGAGAAACTGAGTGAGAGGCCCATTAGGCTGGAAGCATGAATATTTAACAAAGACCTGGAGTCCCTGGTGTTGGCTCTTTTGGAAGTGATGATATATACAAGACTTTCTTTGAGAATGCAAAAGGCTCTGAACTGATCTACCACCTGTGCACTTAGGACTCAAACATAAAAATTGCAATCCTCAAAAAGTTTAGGCTGGCGCAGGATCTCTATTAGATAGTAACTTCCTTTGATCCCTACATAAAGAAAATGTTCCTATAACATTAATAAAAGATGTTTAAGAATTAGAGAAAAAAAATTGTTCTCATTGTAATTTTACTTAAATCTATAATTTGAAGCTGCAAGTGATGGAGGAAGGGTAAATCTACCAAGGATTAGTTCCTGCTGAGATTCCTGAAAAGCTCTTTTTTTTTATTGTAGTTGTTGATGGACCTTTATATTATTTATTTATATGTGGTGCTGAGAATCAACCTAGTGTCTCACACATGCTAGACCAGTGCTCTACCACTGAGCCACAACTCCAGCCCACACTGAAAAGCTCTTTAAAGAATGGTTCTCTCAATGTCTTCTCCCTCCCTGCCTTTCCTTGATGGCTCTTCCACCTTATTAAATCATTGTGTTTATCATTTATTTTGTCCATTTGCACTTTTCACATAACCATTTTCCTGTTTCTTATACTCTTCCTTATTACCATGTCCTGTGTTATGTCTCCTAGGTTTAATGAGTGTAAGAATGGGAATCTTAGGACCTCGTATCTGTCATATCTGTCAAAGCAAGAAACTGAAACTGAAACACACTGGCATTTCAGTTTCTTCCAAACTGTGAAATGGGGAATAAAAATTTAGAGAAGCACCGGCACTTCAATTTTCTCCTAGTTATAAAATGAAGAAAATTCAGCCTAGCTCATTTTCCCTCACTATTGTGAGCAGCTGTGTCGTGATACCATCCATGGGGGGCTGAGAATATAAAGCAACTCAGAGGTACAGTGGTCAGCACACTCCTTGTTACCTTTGCTAGCATGATCCACAGCAGTCAGAGTGCCACATGCCATGTGTACAGGTGGGCAGGGAGGAATACAAAAGGAGATGTTACTATTGACTGTTTGTTCATTCATGAAATAAATACTAACTGAACCCTTACTAAGTGCCAGGAACTTCAAGGCACAAGTGAATTGTCTTAACAACTTCAGATAGTATCATTCAGATGAAATCTATGGCTAAATTCAATAATTTATGGCACAATTTCTGTTAAGAGCAAACCATGAGCTATTAAGTCCTGCTATAGCAGTTTACATAATGGGGTAAACACAATGACAAGGATTCATCCATTTGGTGGGTGTGGCTGGGCTTCATCCTGACCTTGAGATGAGTGGGAGATGAGAAAGAAGGTCGTTGGTTGCAATTCTCTGTTTTTAATAGACAGAAACCTGAGCTTAAAGTTCAGTTATTTGGGGGTGAGTCCTGGGTCTAATATTTACCAGCTGAGTGCCTTGGGTAGTCACTTCTTCTAGTAGTAAAGCAGACCAGGGACCCCCACTTAGAAGACCCTTACCATAATTACACAGAAATCCCCACTATGTTTGTAACATATGAGTTTCTCTTCTTGTCAGAAAGATTTTTTACAAAGGGTATCAACAAGATATCAGCAAAAATTTTGGCAGAGGGCATGGTGGTTTGCATTTCCCTCTTGTTTATAAAGGCTAGATTTGAAGGGGAAAAAAAAACTTGTAAAACCTCTGTCTGACATAGGAATATGGGACAAAGAGTATGACCCCTCCCACTACATGTAATCATCCCACTAACTATAAATCTAAAAGAATTTCCAGATTTGGGATCCAGAGATTTTTTTAGGCATTAACTTCCTCTGGACCTTTGCAGCTAATAATCCTGCTTCCTAAAAATTCCGCAGGTGACCAGCCTCTTCTGTCCTAGATTAGCAGAACTGGATTTTTTTTTACTATAAAATGGTTTACGATAATATCTACTTAACAACTTGTGATTATAGAAATACAAGTGGAATTTATAGGCTAAAACCTCTGTAACACTCACTGACTGACTGCCTATCATCAGAGCCTGGTGTCTAGAGCAGACGCTATTCTCATTTTACAGCCAAGGAAACTCTGGCATGAAGGCAGCCAGAGGCTCAGCTCACTCAGAGCATTGAAGTGGAATTGGGGTACCAAGCCAGGTGCTCTGACTTGGTGACTTTCCACCAATATTTCTTCCATCTTCTGATGGTAGTATCCTGGACAAGGAGAGTTACAGTCACCTACAAGCAGATCTTGATGCCCATGAACACCTTTTGGCTGCTTTCATGAGGCCATAGGAGACGACAGGGATATGGTGTTCACTAAATAAGAACAAATCCGTTCCCATGGCCCTTGGAGGGGAAACCAAAGAAAGCACCCCGGACTGTTTTCCTGCTGCAATCCTCACACTTAGAGTCCAGGTATTTCATGAGGCATCCTTGAAATCAGACGGCTGTTTCTTTGGACCAGCAACATGTCTAGTTGATCTTTGCCTAAAATTGAAACCAAGTTGTCTTCACTCCAGGAGGAGAGATCCCCATGATAGTTTGCTCTACTGTAGCAGGTGAGCAAGCTGTAGGAAAAGCTGCAGTTGCCTAGGCTCTTGTCACACCGGCAAAACAGCTAAAGCTTTACCTGACACCACATGGAGGAGGTTGAACACAGCAGCCAGGGACTTGGTCCACTCCTCCACGAAGCTGAAGAAGAGGCGATGAATGTGGATTGGGGCCCAACAGATGGCAAATGCTAAGAACAAGACAACTGAAACAGAGGATAAATGCTAGAGGAAAAGTCAGTGCAGACAAGGATAAGTACAGGCTGCTCACCAAGTCATCCATTCCTTCTAGCAGCTCTTCTCTCCGCCTGGGTTAACCCACAGTCCTTACAAGCAAGCTAGATCCCATGGAGCCCTTCATGGAAAATTCAAATGTAAGAGCTCAGTGGTAGAATGTAAGAACAGTTTTCTACATACAAGATTTCACAAAATGTTTTCTTTAGAATATTTAGCATAGATCTGAATTATTTTAAACTTTTGAAAGTAATTTATTGTGGGAAATCAAGTTCGCTAGAGTCATGTAAACATATAAATAAATGGTTGGGATCAAGCAGTTGGAGTTCTCTAAAACTGTTAATAACAAACTATTAAATGTTTATGTGCATTCATCTTGTTACTCTAGAAATAAAAGTTTCTCTAAATTTGATCATATAAAATTCAGTGAGTGGGGAAAGAGAAAGAAAAAATAACTCCAAGCATAATATCACTTTATATGTATCTTTTGATTGAGAGGGATGTGTCTATTATATTAAACATTTTTTAATATTTTATTTTTTAAACATTTTATTGCTAGAGCACAGAATTCCTTCCAATTTCTAATTTTTGGTGCTCAAAACATTGATTAGCACTGCTGTAGTTTTTCTTCTGAGCATTTAAACTCCATAAAGATAGATATGTATTTTTAATCTTATGGTGATTGGAAGATGTTCCTTTGCTGTGACATGCTACTTCAGATTTATCCCTAAATAATCTAATGGGTGGGGGAAAGAGTACAGATAAAACAACACTAGTGAGGAGTTGGTAATTTCTGGAGCTGAGTGATGGCACATGGCACTGATATTACAGTGCTCTGTACTTGTGAGCACTTTTGAAGTTGTCAGAGTGGATAGCACATGTATTTCCTGCTGGAATGAAACCCACTCCGAGTAAGTCATCTGCCTGTGCTGTGGTTTCAGGGATATGGAAACTCCTGAGTTTACCCCCCAAGGAGTTCTCAGTCTGCTCGATTCTGACTGTAACTTCTCTTACCTAAACTTTTAATTCCAGCAGAAATTGAAGCTCTCTTAGAGAAAAGACATTATGTTATATTCTGTTACTGTGACTTTTATTGTGATACAAGTCTTTTTGTGGGTAGATTATGATCAAAGAGGAGAGAAAAAAAAATGAAGGTTAGATTTGTTGCCAGCAAAAGTCATGTACCAATAGGAGCTAAAACATCCCCAATAAAATAATTATGAGCATCAAAGACCAACATCAATGACTTTGCGGGGATTTTTTTAGTCAAATGGCACATTACCACATGTGTTCTGTATGCATATTTACCTTGAGGATTCATTTCTTTTGAATATTCACTTTTAATTTGGAAAGTACATGAGAAATCTCTCCCTTGTCAGAAAATCTCATGAACTAGTACTGGACTAGATTGATGAAATAAATATATATTTTGATAATATTATTTTTGGAGAGTATGGATTAGTACCTGGGGGATTTCTTTTAAACATTTTATCTATACAAAAGTATACTTTTTGATACGAAGTTACAGATTGTCTTCATGGAAAGACTAGTTAGAGGTATTCCTGGCCAGATGTTCCTAATCGGGAGTCCATGCGTCAGCATGTGTGTCCATGTGTGAGCATTAGGGGGTCATGATCCCCAGAAATGAACTATAAAATAATTTGTGCCTGAGCATTTAAATGTGTTTTGGTTGCAGAGTCCACTGCTTTATCATATTTTTAAAGAAAGTCATAACACAAACAGGTTAAAAGCCTCCTGTTGAGTTTGTAGAGGGGAAATGGGGCTGGGAGTCTGAGAGTGAATGTGACCTCCCACACAGGTCAGGGAGGGTCCTCCAGTGAATACATGTAGCATATGGTTCTAAGGATTCCAAACTAAAAAGGAAACTACAAGACAAGTACCAGAAACTTGAATTAGACACTACACTGAGATGCTAGACTGCACAGCGGCACATGCCCATAATCCCCCCTGACTCAAGAAGCTCAGGCAGGAGGATGCAAGTTCAAGGACAGACTCAGCAACCAAGAGAGGCAATGTCTTGGAATAAATTTTAAAAGGAAAGAGCTCGGGATGTAGCTCAGTGGCAAAATGCCCCTGGGTTCAATTCCCCCTACCACAGGTAGGGGTGTGGGTCAGGGGAGACTGGGACGTTTCAGGGAAATTTAGAGCCTGACCCAAGCAGCACTGGTCAGAAACAAATGCAAGTCCTTTGTTCTTGCAAGCAAAAGAAAAGAAAATATAAAGTGAGGACTTACAGAGCATCTTGTATCTTTTTCTGGCGGGTCTATGGATAACTCCAGTCACTTTATCTGCCTCAAGGAATTTATTTTTCTTCAGCTGAAAGGGAAATGGAGAGAGATGGTAAGAACAGGAAGCATTTTTTTAAGATATGAAAAGTATAATTCTAATGCTAATTTTGAAAATGAAATAAATCAGATTTAGAGGAATGTAAGAACATGTTATAAGTTTAACAGTAAATTGGAAGCAGAATTTGATCCAGGTCACTGAACTTGACGGATACATGCTACTTTGTATTTTGCCAGACTGTATAGTGGGTTCCCTCATGGCAATACAACCAGTTTTTATTTACAATTTGATAGAGCACTAGTTCTGTGGTATATTAATAAGTGTTTCCTAAAAAATGTTAGCATTTTTTTAACTTCAGAATTTATCTAGGCCTTTCCATTCACTCATTCATTTATTCACTTTTAGATGTCTATTAGAGTGAAGTCCCTCTGCAGGTGGGAGCCAGGCAGTAGAAAACAAAAGCAGGTACTCTTCCTGCCTCATGTAGGTTATAAGTCCCATGGTGGGTCTTCTAGAGCCTTTGATATGCTCATGGGCATTAGGATCCTTCAAGGGGAAATGGGGTACCATCCCTCCCCACTGTCCAAACCCACATCTTCCATTTCATCCCAGCCAAAGGAAGAAGAGTTTGACTAAATGCCTTCCCCAAATCCTCATCAGTGAATTGCCTGGAACCATACTGACAAGATAATTTGCTGTTTTCTTGTTTTAAAATAAATGCATGTTTTTCTGAGTTTAGGTGTTAAAATGTATTCATCCTAATTGGACTAGACCTCTGAATATTTCAGGTATCAACACTGCCTGAACATCAAACTTTCCTGCCCAGTTCAAGTTCCACCTACTCCTGGAAGACTTTGGTGTCTACATTATCTCATTGTGCTCTCTCCTTCCTCCTGACTCCCATAGAACTAAAGATCTTTATTATTGATCTAGTTGTGAATTTTTTCTTTCTAATTTATGTTTATTTTGATTTGTGGGGATATTCAGCCAGAAAATGGGAATTTTAAGGATCCATGATAAAATATAGTCAAATGTATTGAAATTAATATAGTATATACTTACCTGTTGATTCCCTAGAATTTATTTTATCAGTAGCATCCTAATTTTCTTGTAGTAGTTTACTCCTTCCCCATACTCAGTCATTAGTTTGGATGAGAATGAACCCAACTCTGGCTCCAGGAATTGTCCTTAAGTTACTGAGGCACACATACTGTCTTAGTCCATAGTTACAGTGACTTGATAACTGGGTCCAGCAACCTTTCACATATTTGCTTATATTCTGGAAATGGAAATTTGATTTCTATTTCTATTGGGACAGCAGGAGACAGCTTTCTTCTCTGAATGTAAGGTCTGAAATTCCATCAGCTACCTTTTATTTGTCAGAGAAGAGAATTTGGAGCCACCAGTGTGCTGCTGTGTGGAGATGAGAGTTAAAAGCAGTACAATAGAAAGAAGAGTGAAGAAAGAGAAACAAGGCAGGTCCTCCATGTTGTGTGCTTTACTGGATTAATTTTTGCCAGGGGCCAGATCTACATACTGACTTTTCAGATCTCTGGCTCCTTTGTCTTTTGCAAGCCTGAGAAGAGGGTTCCCTCATGGCAAAACAACAGTCCTAACTGAGTGAATAAGGCCATCCAGTGGAAGAAAATTTCCAATTATCCTATATTATCTCATGACTAAATTAGGATTAGTCCGACTTATAACTAGATTGATTCAAATTCAAGGCAAATAAGTAGTCAGTGTGATCCTGTGCACTAATGGAACATGGCTGTAAGAGGCTAGATGGCATTTCAAGGGAATATTTTAGAGGAGGTATTTAAAATGAGATGAGACCTGGAACAGTGGCTCAAAATTGCCTCTAAGGTTCAATAAATTGATATTCTGTCTCCCTAACAAATATATAAACTACTGGAAGACGGGTAGTTCTCATGACACCATGGGCCTAAGTGTCCACCTGGATGGCTAACAAGCTTGGCCATCTATCTCATGATGGTGAGAGGGTTCTATGCATGTGCCTATGTTTTTGTAAAGTAAGGGATTGAAGATGCTATGAGACGGGACCCTTTGGAGTCCCCTAGAACTTGAAACAAAGGAATCGCTATGCAGTGATTTAGAAATAAAAGAGGAAACTGAAGGTGTGGTAGGATGTTTTTAATACACACTCTTCCAGTGTTATTTAATAGTGTATCTCAGTGCCTGGAATTTGACACTCAGCAAATGACATCTAATGGCTATTATTGTGATTCTGGTTGTTGTTCCAAGCCCACTCAAAATACATAATGAAAACTGAATTTCTCTTAAATATAATTATTTATTTACATAAGTGTGACTTTGGTGTGTATTAGTGAGTTCTTTTTAGAAATTCTTTCTCCTGCTATCACTCATGGAAAAGCAGTGCTGTCCTGATGCAAACCAGCAGTTAGATGCACTAAGAAAAATAAGTTCAGGGTTAAAGCAGCACATCAGACTACATCCTTCAGCAGTGCGTGGTCCATTAAGTCTCTTAATTATTTCTTGCTCTTAAAAATTCTAGCTATTATGAGATAGTTATTTCATAATTAATAATGACAAAATAATGAAGTCTATTAATCACTTCTTGGCTGGGTTTAACAGTTCTCAGTGGAAATATCTCTACCCCAAGGGATAAATTTCCTAAATATCAAGCAAACAGTTCACATGGCTCTTTTATGAACAGGCTCCCTGTGCAAGTGTGCTTTGCACTGAAAGAAAAACGCCTGTTGTTATTTTGCATCTTCCTTAGAGGACAGCAACATGAGTCACTAACTGGAGGAAAAATGAAAATTAAAGTTTTATATATGTTATAAATTTTTTCAGAGTATTTGAGTGGTTTACATAATAGAATATAATTTGCCTAACCAATGTTACATGCTCTTTTTATTACTGAGTAATTTCATTTACTGTCAGATGTAGAACAAAGCAGGTATTCAATCATTAATTGCTTCTACCCTCTCCCAAAGTTTTATTTCAAAACTTGGATAGCACAAAGAGGAGTAAAAACTATGGTCACTATAAGGAAAGTTCAGGAGCTTTCCTTCCTTCCCCACCCCCAGCTATAGAGCATCCAAGTGGCAGGGGAGTTCATGGGCCCGATTATCATTCAGTTTGGTCTTTTATCCTGTTCATTTTTTTTATAGTGATTGAAATCATCCTACCAGATGTTTGTTTGCAGAGTTTATAGGGTTTCATTTCAGAACACCAAGATATAATAGATTTTGTGTAACTATCTCTACAATCTTAATGCAATCTATTTATCAAAAATTTACTTGTGTGTGTAGGTATGAGCATGTCTGTGTGTGTATGAGCACAACCCTGTCTGGCGCGGTTGGATTGTGCTGCAGTCCACACCTGCATCCTTTCAGTGCTAACACTAAAGTGGCTAAACTTTGAAACACAAGGACGAGGTCAGCCTTACCACACCCCCTCCTACGTGGGAAGGGACTTGCCCTGGCATCGTCTGATTTCTGTATCCATAACATGCTGCCCCAGGAGAGGGCCCTGTGGAGAATTAAGCCCTGGGATGAGGAGGCATCGCTGAGCCTTCTTCCTCCCTGGGCTTGTGAAGTCATCAGTTCTGGGCTTGCTGTCGTGGGACCCAAAGTCACACTTTTAGATTTGCCAAGAGCGTTAATAACTTTAAATATCTTTAGGATTGCTTGAATCTCTTTAAATATCATAGGTGAAATTATTCTTGTGAATTTGCTAAACTCTTACATCCTATCATTATTAGGAACATAAAACTGCCTGGGATGATTGAGATTTTTGTGAGGGGCATCCTGTGGAATCAGATGGTTCTGAGGATATATGTGTATGTGCTACTTAATGGGAATAGAAGAACTAATAGTATCAGTAGCAACCACATAATGAGGGCTTACTC
Source organism: Marmota flaviventris (assembly GCF_047511675.1). Classification (NCBI taxonomy): domain Eukaryota; kingdom Metazoa; phylum Chordata; class Mammalia; order Rodentia; family Sciuridae; genus Marmota; species Marmota flaviventris. Next base: position 27,653,446 of record NC_092502.1, read on the forward strand.
TGCCCCAGGTATCTCTGTTTGCATTACCTCTATTTTGCAGTAATTGTACAGAGTAGATGTTATTCTCATTATATTAACCAGGAAACAGAGTCTCAGAGGGGTTGAGTCAATGGCAGAGTCAAGGAACTGTTATGTGTCAAGACTGAATTGGGATTCAGAACTGATTGATCATAAACTCTGCATTTTTTTCCTACTACTCGAATAAGTGGGAAAAAAAACAAGGGAGAGAAATGAAGTACAGTGGATGGGGTAGAGAGAGAAGATGGGAGGGGAGGGGAGGGGAGGGAGGATAGTAGAGGATAGGAAAGGCAGCAGAATACAACAGACACTAGTATGGCAGTATGTAAAAACGTGGATGTATAACCGATGTGATTCTGCAATCTGTATACGGGGGAAAAATGGGAGTTCATAACCCACTTGAATCAAATTATGAAATATGATATGTCAAGAGCTATGTAATGTTTTGAACAACTAATGATAAAAAAAATTTATTTTTTCAGACAATGAATCTGAACAACAAAAAATAGTGTCTGTGCTTAGAAGTACCAATGATAGCTCTTATAAGTAGCAATAGTAACAGCCAAAACAAAAACTCAATTACTGAGCACCTTTAAAATACCAGAAACTTTGTGTTCATCATCTGCAAAATTCATAATAACATAATATCATAATAATGTTATTTAAAGATGATTTTCATTCCTGTTTTACAAACAAGGAACAGAGACCTAAAATGGCTGAAGATTTGCTCCAATAGATAACTGGTAGTTGATGGAGTTGAATTTTAGACCCAGGTCTACAGTATCCAGGTTCTAAATCTCAACCATTCCTTACTGATGAAAACTGGCAAAAGTGTCCCCAGATTTAGTGGTTTTAACTAATAATGCCTGAGGAAAAGGGTCCCACATTCCTAACTGGGGAGTCAAGCCAAGTAATGAAATTCTGTGGAATGTAAGAGAAGGGGTGCACATCTCTGAGTGTGCTTTCTTCCCAGCTTGAAAAGTGCCTGAGAAGGAAGGGAAGTGACTGTATTTAAAAGAAGTTCTGAGTCATTGAGATGGGAAACCTCTCCCACAATTAGATCAGCCTGCCTCTGGGGGCAGGGATGGAATGAAGCAAATTGGATCTTCCAACAGTTCTCAGAGGCATGCACCCAATTTCTATAGTTCATAGGACAAGTCAAGCTTTGATTTGGGGCAGAATGACCCCTTGCAAGGAGGACCAGCTGCCTAGATTGTTTCAGCTTTCAGTTTTGTTTCAATGTGGTAGATCTCGGGAGTCAAAGTCTCAGCACTTTGTTTTATGTAGAACTTATTGATATTAAATGGCTTGGTGTTTGAAGCTTTTTTTTTTTTTTTAATTGTAGATCAAAAAACCATTTCCAATGTTTGAAAAGTACAGAACTTGAAGCCCAGGAAAAGAGAAGTCCTTTAGCCTCATCCATTCACTGAGCTTATGGTTCAGTTTAGGAGAAATAAATTAAGGAAACTACCAATATAGAATTACTAATTGTAATAAAGAAAAATCACTAGGGGCTCTGAGCACCTATAACATGGAATAGAGGACCCAGAGAACTTCCTTGACTAACTGTAACTGAGTATGACTTAGAGGATAACTAAGACTCTTTTTAACTCTTAGTGGACAGCAGGGATGTCTTAGGCAACAGGTACAAAATCCCAGCACAGCAGAGCTGAATTCTCAAGCTTCTAGAACACAGATATTACACTTGTTTCTAGAAAGAATTTCTGAGCAAGTGGCTCCTTTTCTGTTGTCCTCTGGTACCTGGGTAACTTCTCATCCATCCTTCCTGAGAATAGGATGTCATAAGTTGCATTACACCCAGAAACCAAACCTGGTACAATGAATCACAATGCATTCTGCTGTCATATATACCTAATTAAAATAAATAATTGAGTTAATATAAAAAATAAAACAAAGTTTAAAAAAAAAATTTAAATAGTAATGTTCAGCATGATGCTATCTATCTATATAAAATTGTTGACTTATGCTACCAGTCCAAAAATGTATATAAAGAAGTTTAGAAGGATATGCTATAAAAATTAATATTCTTATATGCATGGGGTAAAATTTTTGATAATTTTATCTTCTTCTTTGAATATATGTGTTGTTTAAAGCTTTTACAATAAACATGTATAATAATTAAAAGAAGAAAAAAATAAAGAAAGCAAACGTGGGTGATTTCTAACCTGTTCTCTGTCACTTGTCACTCAGTTCCTGAGTTAAAAAAAAAAAAAAAATGCTAAGAGGACCAGGCCTGAGCTCACAGCTTCACTCATCATTGTCCTGTGGGTTGTTGACACTGGGCATGGGTCCTGGCACCCATGCCATGGAAATTCAGTTATCAAAAGTTACCCCAGAAGACAGACCCTGACCAGTAACCGTAGAAGAAAATGGGAAAGATGCCAAAAAGCTGGCACCCCCCACAACAACTGGTTCAGCTGGTGTTCCAGGTACAAAGCCAAGGCCAGGCAATCACGAGGGTTCAAAGAAACATCAAAAACAACATGATGTTGCCAGAAGTTCATGAAAAAAGGCCACCAATCTTCAAAATAAGATATAGTGCCTCACATTACAAATGTTGGTGACATGAGGCATTAACTTTTGTGGCTGCTGCATAGCTTTCAACAATGTAACGACCACATTTCTCATTAAAAGATACCTTTTCAGCAGCAGCTGTATGGAATCAAAACCCACCATGACAGTGGCTTTGGAGGCTGAGGCAGAAGGATCCCAAGTTCAAAGTCACCCTTAGCCTCAGCAACTTAGAACCTGTCTCAAAACAAAAATAAAATAAAAAGGGCTGGGGATGTGGCTTAGTATTTGGATGCCCTTGGGTTCAATTCCTGGTACATACACACACACACACAAAAAAAAAAAAAAAAAAAAAAACACCACCCATATTTCTGTGCTTCAGTTGAGGGAGGGTAGATTTTGAAACTTGTACCATGGGATCTGTTCCCTCATTGATGCAGAAAACAACTGTAGCAGCACTCATGTTTGGTCTGTATGAAGACTCATCTTGCCTTCTCCAAAACCACCTCAATGCCCCAGAGTTTACAATTCAGGATATGACAATGACAGGGACAACAGAGTCCTTTTCACTCCTCTTCAGTCATAAGATAAATCCTCTCCTAGAACTTATCAATATCGTTTTCTCCAACACCAAACACTTATCTGGGGTCAATTTGGGGAAAATATTGAAATCTGAACAGACACATGTCGAAACATTTCAAGACCACAAGCATCATGACAAATCCACAAACACTTAGGCTTTCAGGGCATTGAAATGCTCTGGAATTGGAATGTATTATCTTGGCTTGGTGCCTATTCATTTTTGTAATGGATTCAGCAAGACGTTTGCTTTGATTTTTAAGGTCCCATTAAGGATCATCTGCCTACTGCAATGATTCACAGTGCTCATGTTTTCCATGACATTATCTGTGAACGTCTGCTGGGCACCATGCTGTGATTGTTGTTTTTTCAATTAATGTGTGAAAACTCACATACAGTCTCAACCTGGTGGATTTTTAGTCTTTTCCAAAGGTTTTCAAACCAATCTGTCTAGAATGGGACAGGACACTGACAAGGCTTTTCAGAGGTGCCCATCTGAATTACCATCAGTCTCTCATCTCTTGGGTACTACTTATGAGTTCTTGTTAAAAGTTATATGAAAAACTTCATTAGGGAAGTGCCACTTGTCAACTTAAAAAGACCTAAGAAGAAAGTTTGGTCTTGTTCCTAATTGGCTCAAACACAAGTTGTTGTCCTTAATTCTAGGCTGCAAATAATGGGCAAAGCTACTTTCTTTAGGCCTCAACAACAAATAGTAAAAATTTTCAGTAGGAAAATCCAAGTCTTTCTTCTTGTTATTTTTGTTGTTTCTATCATGATCCAAGAGCTTTAGGCTAATTGCCTAGTACAGGCTGTCTATATGATGGTTTTTTACAGGGTAACCTAATAGCAAAGTTATATTTTTTTTCCCCCAGAATAGCCTATTAAGTCTTCTGTATTGAAACATAAATGATTGTGACCAACTACAGAAAATACTCTAGGGCCCTGGAACTTCTTGGGTCGACTTTGTTACTCTGTCTCTTGCTTCTCTGCTCTCAGTAGTCTTCACTGAACTCAGGCATATACATGCCAGGACAAAGGAACAGAACAGAGAAGAAAACCAGCTTATTAGGTATAGGCATTTCATGGTGAATTGTTGATGATAGTAATTATCCCAAGAGGTACTTAATTTCAAAACTACCCAGACTTTTTGTTTAGATATGGTAGAATCAAGTAGCTAACTACTTGATTTTCCCATTTTTGCTTTCTAGCTTAGAAATTTTTCTATTTAATTCTGAATGTGATCTTAAGCCTGAGAGGATATAACAGAATGAATTACTTACAACATAATTTAAATCATAATTCCATAGAGATTGTCCCCTTTAATCTGTTTGTTTAATTATTGGTGCCAACTTAGCAGAGAAATTGGGAATTTTTTTTCCCACTTGAATATACATCATATTCAAGCATCCTGTTCTTTTGAAACTATTTTTAAAACATAAACACTTCCACAAACTTAAGAAAAAACATCAGTGACTTTATGACAATGAAACAAAGGTGACAGTTGGGTAAACATGTGTCTGTTCAGATTTCAATATTTCCCCCAAATTGACCCCAGATAAGTGTTTGGTGTTGGAGAAGATGATATTGATAAGTTCTAGGTGAGGATTTCTCTTATGACCGAAGATGTCTGAACATTTGTAGGTGTCTCTTCCTCTGAGATGCACAAGGCATTCTAAGACATGGCTGGGAGCTGCTCTGGGATAACATATCACCAGGAGAATGAAGAGCCACCCTCCAAGAGGAAACTAACATAACACAGTGCTCTGTGTGATTAGGTATACTCCAGTGCTCAAAGGTCAGTGACACTGAAAATTTGTTCTTCTTTACATAGACCTTGATGTTCATCTTAGGGACAACATGTCTTCAAAAAGATTCACCTGTGGAATGATCCATTTTGAAAATTCTCTTTCTCAAAGTTGGACTCAGATGGGAGTATGTTAATTGTCACATAGAGTCAGAGCCATCTTAAAGCATAGGATGGACGTAACTATTTTGTTTTCTTTCCATTCATATCACACATGGCTCCCCCTCCCTCCCTAAAGGAATCACAGACCTCTAGCGTTAGATGGGGCCTTAGATGTGACCTAATGTGACCTTTTTATTTTATGAATGGAAAAGTCATTCAAGGAGAATTATGTGGCTTCCCTAAAAGCATATTCTATGTCAGCTGAGGTCCTGGGAGTATAAATCACTTCAAAGCTGTCACAAAAGCTACTTTCTTACACAGGTATAAAACTGTCACAGTCAAGACTTGTACCTCCATACATTTGGGGACAGAATATACCAGGAATTATATGGACTCAATCCTACCCTTGTCAAAGAAACTCAGCTTAATATAGTCCTAGAAATGGAAATTAAAAAGTGAAGGAAAGAAAGAATGAAGGAATTAGTTTCATGACACAAGAATAGGAAAGAAACATCTAATGACAGGAGATTTTGTAAATTAAGTAATATTTGCCTTAATTCCAGATGTCTCTTATTCACATTTTCTTTTTATTGTATCTCATGTGGTCTGTTTATCTCCCCACCTCTCTAATTCCACCTGATTAAGAGGAGAGCAGGTTGATCTTATTAAGGAGGAAAAAAAAAAAAAATATATATATATATATATATATGTGTGTGTGTGTGTGTGTGTGTGTGTGTGTGTGTGTGTTTGATTTTTTGTTATTTCAACCACATGGTCAAAGCAACCACAATGAAGTATTTGACTTTATGTCTCAGATTATATAGTAGGTATCTATATTTCATGGTATACTCAGATCAAGTTCATAAAGAGGTCAATGTCAACACAGGCAGTAGATAGGAAAGAGACAGTAGGGTGTGGAAGAGTCCCTCAGTGTTTCTACCAAGCCCAGATGGCCTGATGCACTTATCTAAAGTGAGGCCCCACCTCAAACCTCCTGAAGCTGATTTCCCTGTGGGTAAGGTGTGCCTATTGGGACCCATAGTAAGTTTCCCAGCCAATTCTTATTAAAAAAGAAAAAAAAAACAATAACTTAAGATATGAGAACAAGTATAGAGGGAAGAATGATGGCAAATTATTAGCTATTGGAAACTGTATGTGGTTGTAGGTTTGCTACTTAGCTTTGGGCAAGTCCTTTAACTTTTTAATTTTCCATTTGAACTCATCCTATTTTCCTCCATGCTCCCTTCCAATTCTGACGTTCTCCAATTGTAAGTTTGTCTCTGAACTTTGGGGCAGTGAAATGAAGCAATGCTGCCCTGACCAGTTATCCTGGCTACTCACCCTGAGCCCCATCAGGTAGTAGAGGACACTGATGAGCGTCATGGGGAGGACGTAGAAGAGGAAGGAGGTGACCTGGATGAAGACATTGTAGGTCCACACGGGCTCGATGACTGTACAGGTGGCAGAGCCAGGAACCCAGGTCTCACTGGGGATGTAGGGGACCCTAAAGCCATAGATGATGGTGCTGAGCATAGAGAAGATGAGGGAGAAGCCCCAGATAAGGCCGAGGATGCTGCGAGCCCTCCGGCAGGTGCTTTTCCGTTGGGCATAGAAGGGGTGGAGGATGCCCAGGTAGCGCTCCACGCTGACCGCAGTGATGCTGAGGACCGAGGCGGAACACACGGTCTCAAAGAGAGCTGTCTTGAAGTAGCAGCCCGGGTGCCAGAGCAGGAAGGGAGAGTAGCTCCACATCTCGTAGACTTGCAGGGGCATTCCCAGCAGCAGGACCAGGAGGTCACAGACGGCCAAGCTGAACAGGTAGTAGTTTTTGGGTGTCTTCATGGCCTGGTCCCGAAGAATCAGCAGGCACACCAGAAGATTGCCCACCACCCCCACCACAAAAACCAGTACATACACCACTGCGAGAGGGAGAAAGAAGTGGCTGTGCCAAGGCCCGCAGAGGCAGCCCTCGGAACTGTTGAATGAGGCATTTTCAAGTTTTCCCATCACTGTCAGTAAAATCAAAGATCCGAGCGTTCCCTAGTATGAGGCTCAGTCCAAAGCAGAGCCAGATAGGAAAGAGAACGCAATCTAGAGCGCACAGACTCGGTGAAGGAGGCTGGGAGAGAGGAGCACTGTGGTCTCCAGCCCGGGCTGCTCAGGCTGCAGAGCTCTGTGCAAGAGCCCTGGAGACAGAACCCTGGAGATGACAAGAGCCCTGCCCGCCCCCCACAGGCTGCTGGCTGCAGAGCTCCTGGAAAATGCTGGACTACAGGATGTGCTGGTTTCCTGCGCTGGGAGCAGGGAGGAGGGAGATAGCTTTTTGCTAATGGGAAGCAGCTGGGAATGGAGCGCACACAGTCTATGACTCTGGAACAAATAAGCAGTGGGCAGGCAGTTCCCGCAATGCAGTTTGCCAAGTTTTGGGAAATACTGATGAGTGTCATGGGAAACATGTAGATTTGGGTGGAAATACAAATGCAAGTTGTGCAGTGATAAGTAGCACAGTACAAATCACCCGTGATCCTTGTCACCTGTGAAACATGACAAAATGGAGCATCAATAGGTTTGTCAAATTATCTTTTCCCTTACAGATTCAGGGCTCTCCAGAAAACATGATCAATGTGACATACAGATATAGAAATAGAGGAAAATAAGGAAATATCTTCAAACTCCCAGTCTTATTTCCTTATTTGCATCACTAATTTTATTTTATTCAACAAATAACTCTTGAGAATTCACTGTGTGCCAAGCTACATTTTGAGCTTTGTGAAAACATCAGTGAACAGGAAATGCAAGATCTCTACCCTTGATGATCTGCTGTTACATTAGGGAATTCTGAAAATACAAGTGAATTAATAAGCGAATACAATTTCAGATAATAACTGACAATTATTTATCAAGGACAAACAAGTTTAGTTCAATATCACACTTTGGGCTGAGGTCAAAAGGATGAAAAATGAATCAATTTTAAATTGGGTATTATAATAACTCCAGCATTGCTCTTTGTGCTCAGGATTGCTTGGTATATTCTGGGTCTTTTCCATATAAAATTTAGGACTTTTTTCTCTAGTTCTGTGAAGAATGTCATTGGTAGTTTGATCCAAATAACATCAAATCTGTACGTGACTTTTTTTTTTTGGTGGTGCTGGGGATTAGAACCCAGGGCCTTGTGTATACGGGGCAAGCACTCTACTAACTGAGCTATATCCCCAGCCTCCCGTGGGTCACTTCTTAAAGAGGACATTTTAGTATTAATTCTGGATGTCCATGAACATGGAAATTCTTTTCATACTAAGTGTCTACGTCTGTTTCTTTTCTCAGCATTCTGTAATTTCCTTGTACAGATGTTTTACATTGGATAGACACATTCCTAGGTGTTTTTTAAAGCTATTGTGAATGGAATTATTTTCCTAATTTCTTAGTGGAGTCATTATTGGTATATAGAAAAGTGATTCTTTTGTGTTGTTTCTACTCACTCTGATTAGTTCATTTATCAGATCTATGTTCTTCCAGTGGAGTCTCTAGGCTCTTCTAAGTACAGGATCATATCATCTACAAATAGGCTTCCTTTGACTTCTTCCATTTCTATTTAAATCCTTTTTATTTTATTCTCTTAACTATATACTTTTGCTAAAAAGCAAGTACTCTACCAGGCATGGTGACTCATGCCTATAATCCCAGCAGTACAGGAGGCAGGAGGATCACAAATTCTAGGCCAGCCTCAGCAACTTAGCAAGGCTTGGAGCAATTTAGTGAGATTCTGCCTCAAAATAAAAAATAAAAGTGCTGAGGATGTTGCTCAGTGGTTAAGCCCCTGGGGGTTAAATTCTCATTTTGGGGAAAAAGAAATATATTCAAGCACTATATTGGAATGGTAAAAATGAACATCCTTCTCCTGTTAGAGAACATGATTTTAGTTTTTCCCAAATTATACTACAGAGCCATAGTAACAAAGACAGAATAGTTCTGGCATAAAAACAGGCACAAATGTCAAAGGAACAGAATACAAGTTGTAAAGATGAACCCTCACAGTTACAGTCACCTGATTCTGTGATGAATGTGCCAAAAACACACATTGGAGAAAAGACAACCTCTGTAAAAATGGTACCAGGGAAACTGGATCACCATATGTAGAGGAATGAAACTAGACTCCCATCTCTCACCCTGTACAAAAGTCAACTCTAAATGCATCAAAGACCCAGGTGTAGGGGCCCGAGAGTGTGCAACTTGGAGAAGACGACATAGAGGAAACACTCCAATGTACAGGTCGAGGCAACAGCTTCCTGAATAGGAATCCTATATCTCAGGAAGTAAAAGTAAGAATCAATAAATGGAATTCTATTAAATTAAAAAACTTTTCCATAACAAAGGAAACAGCAATGTAAAGAACAGGCTACAAAAATAAGAGAAAATCTTTCCAGCTACTCTACTAAGGGAGAAGTTATAGTCCAATTGTGTGGAAAAACTCAACATCAAATTATCAAATGACCCATTCACAAAATGGGCACATGAACTAGACAGAAGCTTCTCCAAAAGTGTGCAAATGGCCAACAATTATATAAATATTTTTATAATATTTCAACATCTTTAGCCATCAAGGAATGCAAATCAAAAACTACCTTGAAATTCCATCTCTCTCTAGCTCAAATGACAATCATTAAGAATACAACAATAAATATTGGACAGGATGTGGGGGAAAGGAACTCTAATATACTGTTAGTTGGAATGTGCAACCACTATGGAAATCAGTTTGGATATTTCTCACAAAACAAAACTGGCAATATCATGTGATTCAGCTATACCACTCCTTGATATTAATCCAAAAGAATAAAAGTTAACATAGTTTGGAAATGCATGAATGCCCATGTGTATAGCAACATAATTCACCAAAGCCAAGTTAAGCAATCAGCCTAAGTGTTCATCAACAAATGAATGAATAAATGTTTGATATTCATACACAAGAGACTTTCATTCAGTCCTGAAAGACAAGATTGTCATTTGCATAAAAATATATAAAACCAGAAATCATGTTAAACAAAGTAAGCCAGACTCAAAGACAAGTGTGGCATGTTTTTTTGCTCATACATGGACGTTAGGGACTGAAACTCATTAAATTATAAATATACCCCTATGATACCCCACTGTTTTGTGTAACTAATATGCACCAATTAAAAAGTCAACCGTAAAACCTAAAGAAGTATATTCCTAGTAAAAGGAATAACAAGTGCAAAGGACTTGAGGCAGAAAGGAGCCATATATCAGATATCAAGAAGACCTGGATAACTAGAACTCCATGACTGGTCAGGAGATTCTGAATGATTAGACTGAAGGGATTGGCAGAGATCATCAGATCATGGAATTTCATATACCATGATAAATAGCTTGAATATAATTTAAACTAGAGGGAATTTGGATCTGATTCAATCTGCAGGAAGAATTCTTTGGAAGTTTAGAGCAGAATTAAGGAAGGTGAGACCAATAAGAGATGGTAGTGGCTTAGATTATTATGCTAGCTATGAAGTTGAGAGAGATCTTTGGATTCAGGGATATTTTAGCAAGGAACAATACCTTGCCTGATTAGTAAGAATAAATCAGCCTTATATTCAAGAGATGCTTACTGAATGTTCTTTTTCCCCCCTTTTATTTGCTAAGTCAGGTGATGAAACCTGAAGACCAAAGAGCTAAAATGACTTATCTAAGAATAATATGTGAAAATGAGATGGTTGACTCTACAGTAATGATTTTCTCCCTATCTCAGTGATTTAAAATGAGACTTGTTTTTCACTCACACTGCAAATCAATCACGTGTCAGCTGGGGGCATCCATGCTGGATTATACTCACTCAGAGCCCAGGCTGCTTAAATGGTCACTTGCTGATTCTTGCTACAGAGGGAAAGCAGCTTAGAGGCCTCAGGCAATTACATGCTTCAGACCAAAGGATAGGAACATGTGCAGGTTTTGCTTATTCTACAGACTGAGGCCGGTCACATGTATCGACTCAACAACAACAGGGGCAGGAGGTGCTGTCCTATCATGTGCACAGAAATCAGAGAGAGGGCCAGATGTAGTGGTGCATGCCTCTAACCCTAGCAACTGGGGAGGCTGAGGCAGGAGGATCACAAGTCTAAGACCAGCATCAGTAACTTAGGGAGATCCTATCTCAAAATAATAAAAAAAAGGCTGGGTATGTAGCACAGTGGTTAAGCATCCTGAATTCAATCTGTTGTTTAAAAAGGAAAAGAAGAAAAAGAAAAGAAATCAGAGATAAGAAAATCTGTTGAATAGCATTAAGTGACTGCAGACATAGAGCAGCCACTGCAGATCCAGAACTGAAGCCCTCATGCAAATAAGTTTGATGCTGAAATCACTACTAACAACCTTTAATGTATTTTGACAACAGGGGGAAAGTTCAATTTTACAGATGTTTATATCTCAATGAGATTTTGCATCTCAATTTTTTCCAAATTATATGAGGTGTTAATTTTCTTTCTACCTTCTCGTTCAATCTTTTAGTGTGAATATTTTAAAGGGCAAAAACTGTGTTATGTCTGCCTTTTACGTTGAAATGACCTTGAGTTTTTTTTTTTTTTTTTTTTCATTGTACACAATTGCAGTACAACTTTTCATTTGTGCCTGTTTTTATGCCAGGACACAATGTAGTGTCACACCATATGTGCAGTCATACATGTACCTAAGGTAATAATGTCTATCCATCTCATTCCATCAATTTTCCTGCCCACATACCCCCTCTCCTCCATCCCCTTTGCCCTATCAAAGCTCCCCCATTTTCCCCATGCCCCCCTGCCCCATTATGGATAAGCATCCAGTCATATGAGAGAACATTTGGCCTTTGGTTTCTTGGAATTGGCTTACTTCGCTTAGCATAATATTCTCCAACTCCATCCATTTACCTGCAAATGCCATAATTTTATTCTCTTTTAATGCTGAGTAATATTCCATTGTGTATATATACCACAGTTTCTTTATTCATTCATCTAGTGATGGACATCTAGGCTGGTTCCACAGTTTATCTATTGTGAATTGAGCTGCTACAAACATTGACATGACTGTGACCCTGTAGTATGCTGATTTTAAGTCCTTTGGGTATAGAATGAGGAGAGGGATAGCTAGGTCAAATGGTGGTTCCATCCAAGTTTTCCAAGGAATTTCCAAACTGCTTTCCAGACTGGTTGTACCAATTTGAAGTCTCACCAGCAATGTATGAGTGTGCCTTTTCCCCCACATCCTTGCCAACATTTATTGTTGTTTGTATTCTCAATGACTGCCATTCTGACCTGACATGAGATGAAATCTTAGAATAGTTTTGATTTTCATTTCAATTACTAGAGATGTTGAACATTTTTTTCAGATATTTGTTGTTTGATTGTATGTCTTCTTAAAAGTGTCTGTTCAGCACCTTAGCCCATTTGTTGATTGGGTTATTTGTTTGTGTGTGTGTGTGTGTGTGTGTTTTGACTTCTTTATGTATCTTGGATATAGTGTTCTATCTGATGTTCGTGTGGCAAAAATTTGCTCCCAAAATGCAGGCTCTCTCTTTACCTCATTGACTGTCTTTTTTTTTTTTTTTTTTTTTTTTTTTTTTTTTTTTTTGCTGAGAAGAAGCTTTTTAGCTTGAATCCATCCCATTTATTAATTCTTGATTTTATTTCTTGCACTTTAGGAGTATTGTTAAGGAAGTTGGGGCCTAATCCAACTCAATGAAGAATTGGGCCTACTTTTTCCTCTATCAGGCACAGGGTCTCTGGTTTAATTCTTAGGTCCTTGATCCACTTGGAGTTGAGTTTTGTGCATGGTGAGAGACAGGCGTTTAGTTTCATTTCGGTGCATATGGATTTCCATCTTCAACGTCTCTAGTAATTAGAGAAAACCAGTAGTAGCACTCTGGGTAACATAAATGTGGACACATTATTCTCTAACTCTCATCTTTCTGAAGGATTACTCCATAATTTTTGCCTTTAATATTGATCTAGGCAATGGGCCTTTACTCAATATGTGGATCATAAATAAAGGGTCACTGTACCAACTAGATTCTCTAGAAAGCAATCATATTTAAAGCTATAACAAGAAAAGCCAGTAGAAAGCTATAGGAAAGTGTTTATTTTAGAGATACTAGTGATTTGAACACACAACAGAATCCTGTGAATAGAAACTTCATTCCGAGGCCCAGAGTTCTCAGTCCTCAATCTGGCATCCTCTCTCCTAAAGCTGTCCTGCTGTATTCTTGGATTGATTTATTGTGCTACACCCTGGGCTGTGGTGATCAATCCATGTGCCCTCTCATTAACCCAATTTTCTTTCCTGTGATCTGCAATAAAACCATAATTAACACCACTTTCTTGGCTCTGCATATCTGCCTCTAGTTAATAGGAACAAAACAGCACTTAATCCACTCTGGCCGTGGTACTGCCATGATAAGGAAAAGTCTACTCTCCATATTTTTAGAAACTATAATATTAACCTTTATGGAAAACTAAATTTGCCTTTGCATAGAAAGATAACATCCACCGTGCTTGCTTTTAACTTGCAGCCTGGTTTTGACCAAGCAATCAGGAAGCATCTACCATGTGCATAGACCTGGAATTGAAAAGAACAGTCTGAAAAAAATCAAAGAGGAGACTTTTTGTGTGTGAAGTGAAAGGGAAATAAGGTATCGCACATCATTCAATGACATTCTTGTGTCCTAAAGCTTAAATAAAGTGATATTTTTTCCTGGAAAATTTCTATGTGGCAGTAAACATTTTATCATCTACCTAAACAAATCATTTACCTAAGTAAACCCCCTTCTTGGTAACTTATCCCTTTCTTGAATGTGCATCAATTCCCACACTATGCTGTCTTGCTCATACAACCCCACCTGGGTCACCAGGTGAACAGAAATACCTGAGTGAACTCAGCATATACATGGAACAGGATCCGCTTAGTCCAATAAAACTGCTATACATAAAAAAAATAATCGTTGTAGTTTTAAGGTGCTAAAGTCTTTTTAATTTTTTTATTTGTTTTAGTTCTACATGACAGTAGAATACATTTATGCACTTTGATATATCTTACAGAGATGGGATATGATTTCTCATTTTTCTGAGTGTACATGTTGCAGAATCATATTGGTTATGTAGTCACATATATACATACAGTAATAATATCTGTTTCATACTTAGTTTTGAGGTGGTAAGAGATATTTTAGAATGATATATGCTGAGGATAAATAAGGTCTGATCAGAAGTGCACTGTATATACATTAACCTGCTATGGATTAAATACAACAGATTTAGTAACACACTCTGATATTAATTTAGAACAGTCCAAAAACTCATTTTCTTATGTTTTTACAGCCAGCTTCTATTTTCTTTCAGACCGTAAGCCTAGTCTCCATCACAGGACAGGGACTTCTCCTTAGTTCTTTGAAAGAGCCTTATTTCACCTCAAGACAGTTGCACATATGATAATGTCCTTGCTTGAACTATTACACTCCTCATTCCGCTCTCATACTTCAATTTTATTCATCCTCCACCTCTCAGTTTAGAGGTTTCCTTTTCTGGCAAACCTCCCCCTATTCCTCAGTCTAAACTACTACTTCCTCCCCAACACCCTATACGGCTCCATCCTTATTCACTGTGCTGTCCCTTTGTCAGCCTCTTTGCACACTCACCAAGCTCTCTGCATTCACAGGGCACACCATCTCCCCTCGCTGTAAGCATGGTCTCAATTTAGTGGCACTTATGGCCGACTTGGTGATCCTGGAGAGGGGGCTCCCTGCAGAATGGGCAGCCTCCCCTCTCACAGGCCCTGCTTTTCATCTCCTCACATCACTGTTGGCCGGAACATAGCGCCTCCTCCATAAAGACCTTCAGTTCTATCAAAGGCCACTGGGTCATCAATCACACAGGGTTTAGGCTAATGATCAGTTTTCTATTAACTTGCACATCAAAGAATGGTTTCTCTTGGGCTTATATAGTACAACCTATCTACATCGATCCTTAGTTTTCTCTGTTTCTTTACTGAAATGATTATGTTAGCGATAATTACCTGTATAGTGCAAATCCCAGGGGTGACCCACATTTAGATAGGAACTGACTTCTTTTACAAAATGATATCTAAATGCTGATGATAGAATTTCAGGAGAAATCCTGATGCTGGCCAGGATGTGGGATTGGCAGAGTTATTGAATCCCATAGCATCTTGCAAGTGTCTACACAGCATGCTGGAACTTCTGGGTTGGAAAGAAACTTCAATGTCCTATTTATAAATCCATGATTACTTTTCTTCATCAGTGTTTTTAAACCTCAGTCACTCATATCTGTCTGTGTGTGTGTGTATGTGTGTGTGTATCTGCTAGCACACACACCACTGCGATGTAAGTCATTATTAATTCTCCAGGTCAAATAACCTCTTAAAGGGGTATATTATATTGCCCTCCATGTTTCTATAGTTGATTCCCTACAAATAATAGATGCAACAATACTGCTTCATTGGTAATGCCATTTCTCTGCTCAAGACTCCAGTATCTTATTTAAGAGTAAAAGACAAAGTACAGAGGAGAGTGAAAGGCTTCCAGGGTCTCCCTGATTACCATGCTGACCTGACTTACTACTCTCACCTTCTCACCCACTCCTTTGCAGTCACATTGTCCTCCCTCATCCTCACCTGTGCAGATTTCCTCCCACTTCCTTGATTTTCCAATGGCTCTGTCCTTTGCCACGCACATCTCAACTCCTTTACCCATTTCCACATGATTCAATTCCCCTCTCTCCTTCAATTCTGCTCTTAAAATGCCCCTTTCTCAATGAGGTCTGCCTGAACATTCCATTTTAAACAACTCCCTTGTAGTATTTCTGGCATCTTATTACCATTCTTCCTATTTTCCTTAGCTCCTCTCTAAGTCATATCATAATTTATATGCTTATTAAGATTGTCATCTCTCTCCCCCCCCCCCAGACAGAATGTAGCCTTAGTGATACAGGGTTGTCTCTATTATCTAGAACAGGTTGTTCAATAAGTAATTACAGAATAAACAAATGGAATAGTCTCATTTATGCTTCCACCAACTTATTTCTTAGATTTTTGAGAGCTTATGAAACTCTTAAGATCAAATTGTTTACGTCCACTTAGTCCCAGATAACAACAAAACACTAGTTTTGTATTATCCAACTTATTTTATCCAATTGACATTCTATGATTTCAAAACCCATCCCTAAGTTTTGGACTACCTTATCATTCTTCTTAAAATCCTTTGTTATTTGCCATCCTACCCCTTGTTCTTCCTAACCCTTTATCTGTGATCCCTAACATGACCTTTGTTGACAGCCTCATTTTCCCACCTAAGATTAGACAGTCTTCTCCGTCTGCATCAGAATATACTTAAAATAGGCAGGGTGTGTTGGTGGAGTGTTGAGAGCCACAGCCGAAGGGGCCCCAGCAAACTTCCAGCTTCCAGCAAACTTCCAGCTGCCGGCTGATGATTGGCTCACAGCGGCCCCAGCAACATCTAGCTGATTGGCTCCTCGGCCCCAGCAACATCTAGCTGATTGGCTCCTCTGCGGTGATGCTCATTGGACTGTTTCCCTGCCCTTTCAGACCTCGGAGCTGCTCATTGGGGGACTTTTTTGGCTCCGCCCACGTGACCCAGCCAATCGGCCTCAAGAGCAGGAGGATTGTGGGAGGTGGAAAGAAGCTTGTGGGGGGAGAGACAGGCTTGTGGAAAGCCGGTGGTGGCAGTTGAGGCTCTGAGGATTTTTCCTGAGAGGCTGTTTTGTTTGGCGTGTGTGGTTCTAAAAATAAAGTTAGTTTCTTTTAACAAGTGGCTTCTGATTGTGCCCAGCCAGACTGCGGCAGTGGAGTAGATAAGGCAGAGATCTGTGAAGGAAGTCAAGATGGTGGCCACCATTCTTTACCTAACAAATACACGTCCTTCATCAAATCAGTCCAAATTTTTTAAAAGATTATATAAGTTTAAAGATTAAGAAGTATACAGTGGAAAGAGCACAACCCTGCTGATCAGGAAGCCTGCATTCTGTTCTCATTTCAGTTCCTGGGGCCATGAAGACTTTCCCTGTTCAAGTGGTCCTGTGGCTTCTTCCACCAAAGACACAATCTGCTGGTGTCTAAAAAATAGGAGACTTCAGCTTGAAAGTGGGAGCCAGGCTGGTGCTGCAGATGAAAGGAGGATCTCTGACATTCTGGCAGAAGCCCCCACACACACACACACCAATACACTGAATCCATTTGGCAGAACCAAATAGTTAATGAAAAACAACTCCTCTTTCAAGATGTGACATGTCCCATGTGAGCTGTTGAAAGGGAAGTTTATATAAGGAAACTACTATCGTGGATCTAAGCCATCTGGAATGGCCCAATTAGGAGTCTTTATGAGAAGGAAGAAGAGCTGAATCCAGGTTATGCGAGTGGTTAGCCCAAGAAATTAAATCATGGTGCTACAAAAATGTAAATGAAAAGTTTGATTTTTACAGCATTGTCGTGTATAAAGTTGTATACTGCATACTTCTTGGATAAATAACCATGCAAAAATCTATTCACCCTGCTCCCACCAATAAAGTGCCCCTGATTTTAAGCTACCCTCTTCACCACGGGGTCTACTGATCAGGGTGCAGAACCACAGGTACTCCACTGCTCAAACCCATGAGATGGTTCTCGAGCAGACATGTGAACTGTGAACCCAGAGAAAACTTATTGTGTGGGAATGGTGGGGCAAAGGTGAAGCATCTTCCCCCTCCTTACCCCACATACTCTAAATTTAAATGTCAAAGATGTAAGTTCAGGAGGCAACCCACCCCTCTGACACTTCTGCCACAGGAAATCCACATAGACAGTGGTGAACTGAGAGGAGAATCCAGCTTTCCTGACTACCACCCCGTGCCCTATCCACCATGTGCTACTGAATCGTTGAAACATGGAATGCTCTATTTAAAATATCAGCTGAAAAAAATAAAAGAGTAAAAGGATAATCTGATAGCAGAACCAATCCAGAAAAAAATGATTATGAGTGATGGTTTACTATTTTATTATTGGAAACCTGAAGCCAACCTTGTCTCTGGACCTTTTTAGTTAGAGCAGTCAATAAATTCTGTTGGCTGTTAGATCCCTATGGCTTTTATTCTGAGCACTTGTAATGCAAAGATTCTTAATTGATACATGGGGTTTTCTGAACACAGGGGCTTCTTAAACCTTGCCCATGGCTTTGCGAGCACACAACACTGAATATTAAAGAAGGGGAAGAGGAGAATCTGCACTCCACTTTCCTCCATCAGGGAGAAGGAGGGCAA